>NW_021632181.1:0-358343 GCF_004799145.2 Neltuma alba | reverse complement strand
TATTTTGTGAATTGAGTCCTAGAGGGGTAATTTTCCTAGAGGTGGTAATTTTCCACTCAATATCATGAACAGAATACGTGACTTTGAAGCAATCTAAAAGATTTAGAGGGAAGACTAATACGGCGTAATATTTGTAGGAGAAGATTATAAAAATTAAAATTAATTAAAAGGATCAAATATTGAAATATAAATTCAAAAATATCATATTATCACTATCCAAAACTTCTACATTTTCTCCTATATTTCCACATACAATTTATTTTTAAAACTAATTTGAATTAACAAATTTCAGTGAATTAAACTTGATTTCTCTCAAAGTTTACAATTTGTATAGAAATCAATTTAAAAAATACGCAAACATTGTTTATTCATGTCCAAATTAAAGTTGTATTTCGTTTATAAAAAATTAATTTTTTTTAAAAAAACTGTCACATATTTTAATTGAAAATAAAATTTATATAATTTTATTGAAATTTAGATTATAATATAATTTATTATATATATTGATTTTAAAAATTCATAGAAAGAAAATTGTATAATTTATTTTTTTATTTTATAGGAAATTTATATCAGATATAAAAATTAAAAAATTCTTCTAATGTCAAGAAATTTAAAGGATTCAGATAATTATTATATTTTATAAGACCCCTCCAAATCATTTAACAAAAGCCACCTCATTACATAATAAAAAAATTCAAGTAATGTTAAGAAATTTAGCGAAGTCATTTTCATCATTTTTTAAATTGTTTATATAATAAATTGTATAATAATCTAAATTTCAATAAAATTATATAACTTTTATTTTTAATTAAAAGAAATTTTTAATTTTTGATAAAGAAATAAAACTTTAAATTTTACATGACTAAATAATGTTTACGTATTTTTTTGATTGATTTTTACGTAGGTTTTAAATTTTGAGAGAAACCATGTTTAATTTGGTGAAATTTATTAATTTGTATTAGTTTTAAAAATAAAATATAGGAGGAAATATAAAAGAAAATGTAGGAGGTTATAGCATTTTTAAATTTATATTTAAATATTTAGTCCTTTTAATTTTTATTTTTATGATTCTCTCCCATAAATATCACTCCTTATTGGTACTTCTCTCTAATTCTCCCAAAAATAATTAATTTGAGTAGTTGAAGAAAGTTAGTCATTTTTTAAATAAGGGTGAAAAATCATTCATTATCCTAGTCTTATTTATGGCACCTTAATCTTACGTTTCTAGTGCTTTTAACACCCTAATCTTATTTATGACATATTGATCTTATGTTTCCTATGCTTCAAGTATCTTAATTTTATTTATAATAGATCTAGTATCATAAAAAATTGGGGTGCTGGACTGATCACACTAGAAAAATAAGATTAGAGTGCAACATAAATAAAATTAAGGTGTTAGATGCATTTAAAAATAATATCAAAGGCAGTAAATACTACACTTTACCCTTTAAATAAACACAAGTCAATCAAGACAAGTTTCTCATGATCCTGTTGCACCCTAACAAAAATTAACAAGTACTGAAATTTTTTCAAACAACTGTATAATTTTTAATTAAACTATATATTTATCATGTCGTCATTAAAGAAAAATTATAATTCAAATTGAAAAAATCATTTGCTTAATATCATAAGCAAAATAGTGTCAATTTGAAACAATCTAAACTTCAATATTGAAACAATCTATCAGAAACAATTTAACTATTAAATGCCTTCTGAGCTTACAATTAGTGAGAACTGCAACACTTGATAAATACCATAAACATATTATGCATAACCTTTTTAAGATTGAGATTATACATTAATTAAGGATACAGCAACAGAGAGATTTCAAGTTTAAATCCAAAATCTCCATATTCTTTACCAAATTGACTTGATAACCCACAAATGTTTATCAGCAAAAATACAAATCAATCAGTGTTTCAAATTACAAAATTGGTAACGTGAAAACTAGGTATTCTTTCATGAGCTTACACGTTTAAGTACACCAAAACCAACTGTCCCCACCGTGAAGATTTCCATGACCATTAAATAATGAGTATGATACAGAATGAAGAGAGCAAGAGAATTTGGTAAGCTAGCAAAGCCACCTTCGCAAGATGAACTGAATTACAACTAGGAAGCTTCAATCAAGATACCAAGTATATGCCTATTAGAAAGCCTCCTGGAGATGGGTCAGAATCTTTCCCCATCAGCAAATCTAGCTGTAAGGGAAGGAAGATCGTTCCCATCAGAATTCAGAAGTGACAATAACACATGATCAACTTTCACTGCATGAAACTAGTCCATCTTTTTTGTTTGGCCAAATAAAACTAGTCCTTCTTCAGTGCCTTTGCTGTAAAACCCCCTTCAGCTCGCTTTACAAGATTGTACGGCATGTATGTCCCGAGAATTTTGTCCCATATTGAAAAGAATGGTTGAGAATAGTTGTACTTCAGCCCTTGTAGTTGATGGTGGATATCATGATAAGCTGTATTGTTCTGGAAAAACATGTGGAAGATATTTCCTGGCAACCAGAGTCCACAATGATCATCCACGGTCTTAATGACAGCAAAGCAAAAGAACACGATGGCTGTTCTGGCAGTCATTCCAGAAACTAGATACGAGATGGCACCACCAAAAGTGTCGAGAAGAAGACCCTCAAGAGGGTGGTTATACAGGGCACCTATTGCATAAGGAACAACTAGTTTGTGATGTTGAGAGTGGATATGACGATATAAAAATTTGTTCTGATGCATGTAGCGGTGCACAAAGTATTGCCATGTATCCATGACAAACATAGCAATGACGATCTGAAAAGCTTGTACCAGAATAGAAGGTTGCACTGTAACCCCAGATGCATTTGCATTTGAGGTCAACTGCAGAATTGTAGTAAGCATCATTTTAGTAGTTAGGAAACAAAAAATAAGTATATATAATGAATTGAAGATACTAGAGTCCTAAAATGAAACATATTATAAGCCGCATATTGATAAACATGTATCAGTAGAATTTTCTGCCAGCGTTAGATAAATCATCAAATGCTACAGAACCACGTCAACAAGCTGAAAGAACAGCTGTGAAAGAGTTAAATAAAGTTCTACTGAGTGCATCAACATCAAAAGTGCCATTATAATTGTGATTTGATTTTTGGAAAAATTACATTTCACCCCCTCAAGCTAAAGCCTACTTAAATTTTTAGCACATCAATTTTAAATTGTAACAAAATACAGTTTCATTTTCATTTTGGAAAAGAGCAAAATACTCTCTCATTTGCATTTAATGCGGGAGTATTTACAGCTCCCACCACCTCCTGAGAGAAAAGGAAAGAAGAAGAAGGGGTGCTTTATTGCCCTCTAAAACCGATGTACTAGAGTTGCTTTTAAGCCTTACTTAAATAAGAATGAGCCTTATCCCACCTAGTAAGTCAACTACATAGAGCACGTAAAGCCAACTTTGGGCCTTAATTAATGAGAATAAATGGTATTTTTCCCTTGACTTTTATCATTGTTCAAGCAAGTCAGTCATCAAGGTTTTTATTTACTTATTTGAAGGTTACTAGGGAACATGATGGTGAAATTGGAACTTTAGCTTCTAGCTCCCTATAATGATCAATATTCATGGCTTACAAGTTATTGTCTCCTTAAGGCTATCATCAGCTAAGCAACACATAAAGGAATGAGACTACTTTGTCAAGTAAGCTCAATCTAAAATATCAAGACTGACTGATTGAACTACTTCCTTACAATGTGTGCATCAAACTGTCATTAAAATTTTGTTGTTTCAGACAGAAAAACCAAATGCATACTTTACCCAAACCAACCATATTTCTGGTATATGTCACAATTAGAACAGGGGGCAGAAAGGGTGCAGATGAATCAACCATTGACCTTTGACTCCTCAAGAACACACTAAAGTTTCTGTTAAGCATCATGCATTAAGTAGCAGCAGGTCATAAAAGCCTGCGAAGGTCATTTGGTTAAAGATACAGAACTGATAATGAATCAAGGAAGGACTCCAATTACTAGGGAATGGAGGCCCTAATGAAACAGGTCATTTCGTTGTAAATCCAAAGCACAGGTTTCTTCCCCATAAACGAACTTAATACTTGGGTAGCTACCATTACCAGCACATGTATGAGGTACTTATGAGCGTTACAAAATGCATTCATACTCAATACTTCCAAGCAATTATGGCGGGGAAAACTCCAACAGACAAGAAAAAGTAAATTTTGAGGGAATAGCCTGCATTGGTAAGTGAACCAATGAAAGACTATCCTTGCATTCAAAATTATAATTTATCCCAAGACATCAAGCAATTTTATAATTATTTATGTAGAAGATAGACAAGAAGAAGCTGCTACGTACAAGAAAAATGCAGACGCACAGTTAAAGCTTACGTGAATGAATGTTCTCATTTCCATCCCAAACAAATTCTAAACTGCAGGTAGAATGATGGCTTCATTAAATCCTTTATTAGCACCAAAATGAGAAAAATCCACTCTCACAGCATGGTTTCAGCAAGCAGTAATTAACAGAAGAATAGGGTCCCAATCTCAAGAGCCCACCAAGTTAACTTCTCCTTCCATCAACTTATCCGCTATCATACAATGCCTCAGCCCGAATGGCAAATGGCAGCACCTAGAGCCAAGCTTTGCCTCAAAAATAAAATTCTTTCACATAAAAGAGACCCACTTTTTTTTTGGCAGAAATATTATCTGATTTAGTAACAATGACCTTTGATTGCTCAAGTCCTCTCCTATCCAAAGCAACAAGTCAAAAATAACGACCTAGGATGGAATTTTCAATTGCAGCGGTACCACTATTACATAAGCTGCACAACTTCATCCATGGACCATCTAAAGAGCCGCATACCCCCCCCCCAAAAAAAACAAAAGAAAGAAAAAAACACACAAGGGGAAGAGGAAAGAGTTGCATGGCACATACATTCTTCCCTCAACACCAGTTTAAGGACTGCTTAATAATAGCAGTAAAACAAAAGGACAAAAAAAAAAATACAGAAAGACAAAAGCGTACTCAAGTGGGCTAGAGAACTCTCCCCCCAAATTTGGCTATTGAGGTGCATGCATGCAGAGTTCAAGAATGACCTTAGAAACCATACAGCTCAAACAACAGCATTAACCCGCTAACAATTGAAATTTGGGTTAAACAATCAACTAAAAGGTTTTGGGGGGAAATTTCAATGTGACATCTTCACCATCTTTGGCAGATTGAAATTTTACAGATAATCTGAGAAACAATAAAGAATTTGAATCATTGAGCAATGTTTCTCACCCTTATCATCAACAAACTATAAAGGCGGCACATAAAAGGAAATAGGGACATCTACAAATGTATTACAATGCCAAGGAAACAAACAACTAGTTAGTTAAGGGAACTCTTAAGGTCAACATTATTGATGATTCTGACCTTCCATTTGATGCAAAAGCCTTTAGAGCTTAAGCAAGGACCAGGCATGGACCTATCCAAACGTTATTCTAGAAGTTAGGGCAGCAAGGACAACTTTTTACAGCTAGGTTCAAGACTGAAGAGGCTCTAATACCATGTCAACGCATAAACTCCCCCAAAAAGCTAAAACCACCGTTACGAAACTCAAGAATGACATTTATTAACATATCTACCACACTCTGTCGGAGCCCAGAAACAGATGGATAATACTAATAATTAATAACTCATTCATAAATATAACAGATGTAAATAGTTTTGCAAATTTCTATCATTAATTTATTGTGCAGGACTGCAGATGGAAACATGGCTTTTGGTTTGATAGACAGCAAAATAATCCTAATAATAATAAACAAAATATGTTAACTCCCCAAATATTCATCAATCAAGACAAGAGACAACTGTAATTTCCTGGCAACATCTGAAAACTTCTACGAGGTTTAATTTAGCATAGAAGATAAATTAATAGCTAGCAATACATGTTGCACTGTCAAGACTTTCCAATGCTCATATCACAAGATTTTCAATTGTTTCCAGTTCTTTTCGTTTACAAGAAAGAAAAGCAGCTTTCCTTGAAGATTCAGCATATTGCCTACACATACACAACTCAGCTACATTATTCAACTTTTAAGACAACTTCCCTTGGAACATGCTACATATTGCATAAATTATTCAGCATTTAACTCTCTCCGCCATGTTTAAACCCTTCTATTCAAGCTGTAGTATTTTCATTTATTTTTCTTTTTACAATGGAAAAGAAATTATTAACAAAATACAGAATAATACAGCATGTAAAAAAGAAGAGACGAGATCATCCACAAACAAAAGAAACCAACCCAGGCAGTAACACAGAAGGGTCTTCCAATCCCTTTGAAGACCCACAAGGAACCAACCCCCAAAGAAACCAATCGCAAAAATTGATGGGGTGGAAAGAATTGCTAATCAAAAGCCTATCATTCTATTCAAACCAATAAACACCACAGATTTGGCAGATAAATTTATGCTTCTTTTGCATCCCATGTGAAAAATCCTGAGATCATCAGGACAAACTCAACTCTCATTTAAAGAAAAAACCTATTTTAGATATATCAAACCACTTCATTCAGCAAAAGAGATGATTCAGCTCATGTTTTCAAGTCCTTATTATGATTTATACAAGCAAGTTGGTCAAGCAGCTTATCTTTTAACTCATATTTGCTATAGCTTTCCTCAGGTGCTAGTTTATTAGTTGATTGCCATATACAAAAGTGCAAATAGATATGCCTCCAATTTCAATCAAAGGATGTTTGTGACCTTATTGGATTAGTCAGCAACTATGTTTTGCCATTGCTTAACTGTCATATAATAGAACACAGATGAAAAGATCCCAAAAAAAATGTATATGATACATGATATACCAGAAGAAATTTCATAAAATGATAACATGAAAAGTTGCTGATTCAAAACCACAGCCTGGACTAAGAGAAGTTGAGAAGTGAACGAAGTATGGTAAGCTTATGGCCAAGAAAAGAAAAGGTTGTGAGAGAAGAATATTAAGCATGCAAACACAATGTCGGAGCCAATAAGCTGATAGCTCACACGTCTCCAACCTTAGCCTTCAAGCTTCATGTAAGCTTGATATTCTAGGGTTAATTCCCTACGCCTTCCCCTTTCACTTTTCCACAGTCAAGCACCAAAATTGCAAAAAATTTATTTTTAAAAAAGCAAGAGATTTCTTGCCTCATTGACTTGAGATAATCACCGAGTTCTTCTCAGTGAGGAACTACAGTTTTATCCCCTCAACAAACTTCTTTATTATATACGTAAGCAAGAGATATTAATCCATCGTCATCATATGTTCTTGGTTGAAATGTTTACTCGCATGGTATAAGAATGTTCCACGTCCATTCGCCAGAATTAAAATGAATTTCAGCGCAAGGTAGAGTGGACTGAACCTTTTTTAATTCAACTTTATTATCCCCAGAATACACTCTCTTCACCCCCGCAATCCACATAGAGGGGGGGGGGGACTCAAGGCTGTTTATCAGTTCATTCAGTTATGATCAGTTGTTTAAAGGAAAAAATAATAACCTGGCTATTTAATTTGATGCACGGGTTTTAGCTTCTCTAAGTGAAGTCAGTCGTCAAATCACTTTGCAAGTCAAATGAAAGGGGAATGATCCAAAATAAAAAGTGGGGTATCCCAAAAGAGAAAATAGATGAAGAAAAAGACAAAAAGAGTTCATGCAGGCGAAAGCAACAAGGAAATGCAGGGGACGAGTTTAAAATGTAATCGAAGGTTTCTTTAGGAATGCTACTAGCCACAAATCTCAAACACAAATTAGTAGGAATGAGCTCAATTGTCGAAGGACTTACCAATAGTAGTGCCACGGTTGCCTGAACAAGCTGTTGAAGTAAAACACCCTTCACCACGGCCAAGAGTGGCACCAAATTCTTCTCTTCCTCTTCTCTTCTAGAATGTAACCGATAATTGTCCAAAGGTGGTAACAACTGATAAAATCCAGCATATATCCAATAAAGCACAATAGGGGCAAACGTGCCCATCACTTCGTCGCTCACATATCCTTCCCAGAAAACCATGATAGGTCCAGTGTGAAAGTGAAACAAATCAACTCAATGCGAGTAACTCAAGCCCCAGGACCGAGAAAAAGGGCGCAAGTCAAAGTTTCATTACAACAGGAGATCCAATAACATTGAATGAATTCTTCCCTCACGCCCTGTAAAGGAAAAATGAGAATGAGAATTAACATATGCAATAATCCAACTGCATGTTTATATGTTTCGCAGGTTTTGGGGGGAAATCAGATGAACTACACAATAGAACAGAAATTCAAAATTCAAAAAAGAAAATCTGGAAAGCCCAACAGAATACATGACATTCTTCCCAATGTAGAAATGGCTTACCACTTACAAGCATAACCAGTTGATCAAAAAACTGTCGTCTTAGAAACCCTCCAAAAGAGAAAGCGCATTGGACATTCAGATCTAAGCGTTTGAATGGATAAACAGTTGGTGAATGGTGACCGTTGTGAGATTCCAAAATATCGAAACTTTATATTATTTTGATCTGCTTTCTTTGCCCCTCCACTCCACCTTCTTCTCGGCGAGAGAAGAATCGTGTTTGGGAGACAAGAAAATGATTGAGGTATTTTCCTTTCTGGCATCAACTTTTTTTCCTCCCCTCTTTTTTGTAGAAGGTGGCGATGAGAGAGAGCAGCGAGGCGGGCATCGATAAAGTTCCGATATTTCCAGCTCACAAAAAAAGCTCCGAAAATGGATGCTTGCACGTGCTGCGTTCATCATCGCAGACACAGTAGCCTCTCCCTTCCTTCAATCACGTACGTTCAAAGGCTTGGGACCACGCGATGCGACGCACGTACCATCCGTACACTTTTTTTTTTTTAAAAAAACAAACGTTAGACCATCGAAATCAAACATGCATAAATGAAGTTCAATTTTTGACTTGTAAAAAAGAAAAAAGAAGGTTCAGTCCAAGAGTGTAATTTTCAAGTTTATAATTATTATGGTTAACTAATATTGTTATTATTGATATTTAATATTTCAAACTCTCAACTTCTGTCTCAGCCCCCCGCTGTATAATTTTGTGATTGTGCTATTTGACTTAATTTTAGATGACATTAATAATATTGTGACCTTTCTTGGTTAAGCATGGGTTATTCTTTTATTAGAAGCAATCCTATTTGAGATACTGTCAAACAATAAATATGAATCCCTTTTACTAAACCCAACCCGTATTGATAATAATATTGTGACAATGATACAAGAGCCCTTCTAAAAATAAGAATTGGTTGATTTGATCTAGTAACACACTATTCGTTTTTGTTGACGTTTGCTCACAAGTGAAACCTCCTATCTTATTTTAAGTTTTGAAAGAGGTTAAAACAAGGTAAATATAATTTTTAATAATATTATTAAATAGACTAGCTGTAGAACTGGCTATAGAATTGAAAGATAAAAATTATCTTCGCCATGAATTTTATTTAATGTAAATATATATTAAATAAAAAGCTTAAATATAAATTTATAGTAGATGTTCACCTAAAATGGTTCTACAACAAAAGCAAGGTGGAAAACGTAATTTTTCTTGTAAAGACTCTAGTTATGGTAAAGGGAGGGCGCAATTAGATGTGTTTATCCTATCTCAGGTAGACATTGGAAAGGTTACTCTAGATTTCTAGTACACCTAGGATTTTTCAACTCAGGCATCAAGAGTTAGGTCTTCAAACAAGGAAGAAATAATGGATATAAAATAATGAATAATTTTGATTTGATTATTAATTTTTTTAAAAGAAGAAGAAAAAAGTGGTGTTAAAAGTTCTCAATTAATTTTTGCACTATTTTTCACATCCTTTTCTATTAAAAGTTTATAACTCCATTTGTTTGAAATTTTAAAATTGAAGTCATTTATAAAAAAAAACCCCATGACCCCCATTTCCCCTCGACCCAAACAAAACTAGATGTCATAATTAATAAAAGAAACCTCATTGTCAATTATACTGATGTTTTGGCTTAGGTTAATTTAGCCATTGTTGTTTCACTTATTGAATTATGTTAGGAGTAGTTTGATTTGAGTTGATGATGGATTAATTGGATTTTTTTAAGGCATTGAATTATGTTAGGAGGGGTTTGGCGTGAGTTGGTCATGTTTTAATTGGATTATATTTTTGAATTTTAATTAGTTATATTAATTTGGTTAGGGGAACTTTGGGTCCCATTGGGCCCAAAAGGTGGGGTATTTATAGCTTAGGATATGGTTCTAACTCAGACAAGCATAAATCACCTGATTTAAATGTTCATATGTGTGGGCCAAATATGTCAAATATTAGGCATTCTGATCAATAAGAATCTCCACGCTGTGCACTTTATTGTCAAAAGTCAATTGTGTTTTCAAAAATTGTTTACTATTGTGTGTGTGGTCTGAATTTGAAAGCTTTTCTACCTTAAAGCAGACACATAAATATTAAAAATAAATCAGGTTCGAAATAATGTGAAATTGTATAATTTTAAGCTATGCATTTTTAAAATTAGTCAAAAATTATAAAATTCTACAACCCAGAATTTAATTGAATTTTTTGTGCTCATAGGAGGGTGATCTGGTTTTGAACCTTTTAAATGTTTTCTCTTGTATGTCTATGAATTTTGAGAATTTTTAAGTTCATTAGGTTTGGTGAATATAAGCTCAAATTAAGCGTGCTCAAAATTAAAACGGGGAAATAAAATTTGAGGCCCCTTATAAGAGAATTATTAGTATTTTGGTTCCTACTTAGAAACAAAAAAACACAATCCACATAATACTCCTCCGGTTCTTAATGTCAGACCTAATTAACTAATTTAAGTAAATTAATTATATTTGTTGAATTAGTTAATATGATAAATTTTTTAAAAAAAAACACTCTAAGCATCTTTTTATTTTTTTTCCTCCCTCCCCTACTTGATTATTATTGAGGGAATATCAATTGGGTTAATTTAGAAAAATTTGATAATTATATTAAATAGGTCTTATATTTAGAATCAATATTAACTCTCTAATTAGATCCAACATTAAATAACAAAGGATTATATTATATCTAATTAAAAGGAAAAAATCATTGTTTCAAAGATCCTGTAACATTCCATTTTTTTTTTATTTTAAGATTTAAGTTATATGTAAATGAGATTAATTAATAGTATTCAAAATTAAATCTCATTGAATAAATTGTAGATCATAAATTTTTGTGATATATATAAATTATAAAAAGAATAAATAAATGAAAATCTAAATATATAATATAAGAATAATAATTAAATTAAATAAAAATAAGGGGAAATGGCAAATAAAAACCCTTGAATATATAAAATTTTGATTCCAGTTCTTGAATTTATCTAATTTCTGTCAAGGACCTGGTCTCAAATAAGAATTATGAAATATTGGTTAAAAAATAGAAATGTGCTTTTGCTTTTCATATAATCTTCCCATATCCATTTTTCAACCTCTCTCGTCATCTCCATCTTTATTTGCTCCATCCTCCCAAACTCATCTCTTAAAATCTTAATTGCACTCATCATCTCTTCCACTGGATCCCTCTCTCTCTACCCCCGATCTTTCCCAATCTGGTTCTATGTTCCAAAATTGGCTTCATCATCATGGGTAAGAGAGATAGAACACCATTAACAGAACCAAAGGATGCAATTGGATGTAAAAAGAAAGAGAGGCTAACCCTTCTTCTTCAACATTCAAAGCCAAGAGCTAGAATGAGTGAAGGGGAGAAGAAAGCCATTATCACTGTTCATCTCCACCTTCAATGAAGAATCAAAGAGGACACTGGAAGCTGGATCATGAAAATAAGATTTATGAAACTAATAAAGCATTACTAACTCTCACTCTTTTGATATTTGCATAGCTAGCTTGAAAGATTTTCTTTACTTTTATTTGATTTTAATTTCTTTTTACTTATTTCATTTCAATTCGGCTTGCTAAGTCACCATGTTTATATATTATTCTTGAATTTACGTATCAAATTGATTCGTTTAATCTTCTTTGACTTGCACAATCACCATCTTTCACTTATTTCATGCTCAATTTAGCTATAAGATGGGTTTTAAGAGTTATAGATTTTGTATGGTGTCTTTGTGCTATTGTTAATAACATTAGACTTGAATGGTTAACAAAGGTCATGTTCTGTTTTGTTTTCTCTTCTTACTAACTTGTTATTTCAAGCATAAAAGTTGTTATTTTCATAACTTGATTTGTTATTTTGAATAGTTAATTTGTTATACTTCACTTATTATTTAAAACAGTGAATTTGTTATTTCTATATTCATTTTTATTACTTAGAATAACTGGTATTTGCAAAGTTGTAATTTGTTATATTTCACTAGATGTAGTTGTCAATAACTATATGTTGAATGTTTTACTGAACTCAGTATGGGATTTGCTCAACTAAATGCAATACTGAAGTTGTTATTTGATATACTTATATATAATATTTAAGTTGTTATTTGCTAAATTCAACTTGTTACTTAGAGCAGTGAAGTTGTTTTTTTATATCGTTAACTTGTCATATACTATATTTAAGTTGTGATTTTCTAAACTCAACTTGTTATTTATAGTAGTTAAGTTGTTGTTTGATATACTTATTATATGTAATATTTAAATTATCATTTGCTAAACTCAACTTATTATTTGGAATAATTAAGTTATTATTTGACATGCTTAAGTTGTTATTTGCTATACTTAATTTGTAAGAGCTGACAAGGGATGGAACACTAAGTGGATAGACCATGTTAATGTGCACTTGTCACTGAATCTTGTAAAAAATTGTTTGCTGTCAAAGCACATCTGATTTTTTGTTATTTGGCTTATCATTGTTGTAATTTTGGTTGCTAGTGTTATTAATACAGACTTTTAACTATTATGACAGCAACATGAGATGACAATCTGATAATGACGATCTTTTTATATTGTGCAAAGGAATGTCAGTATTTTTTGTTAATTAGTTCTATGTTGTAACAATGTAGAGCTATTTAATGTTGTCCACTTAATCAAAAAGGTGGTGACTACCATGCAGTAACAGAAACATAGAAATTCTGTCCTTTGCCCTGCTGAACTTGTTACTTCCTAAAGAAATCTGAAAATTCTGTCATTTTAACAGAAAAAATTAAATTTGTATGAAATATTTATCAGAACTTGTCATCTACTAGAAAAATCTAAAAATTGCCATTTGAATAGAGAAAATTAAATTTGTATAAATTACTTATCAGAAGTTATCATTCGCCTTATTAAACTTGTCATGAATTGCTTATTAAAACTTGTCATCTGCTGAATAAATTTGAAAATTGTCATTCGAATAGAGAAAATTAAATTTATATGAATTGCTTATCAAAAGTTGCCATTCGCCTTACTAAAATTATCATGAAAGGCTTATCAAAACTTGTCATCAGCTAAATAAATATAAAAATTGTCATTTGAACAGAGAAAATTAAATTTGTATGAATTGCTTTTCAGAAGTTATCATTCATCTTACTAAACTTGTCATGAATTACTTATCAGAATTTATCATTTGCTAAATAAATCTGAAAATTGTCATTTGAACAATGAAAACTAAATTTGTATGAATTAGTTACCAGAAGTTGTCATTCATCTTGCTAAACTTGTCATTCACCAATGAATTATGAAAATTTTGTTATTTTAACACAGAAACTTAAATTCCTATAAATTGCTTATTAGAACTTGTCATATGCATTACTGAATTTGTCATTTATCTTACTAAACTTATCATTCACTAAAAATTGTGGAAATTCTGTCATTTTCACAAAACTTAAATTTTTATGAATTGCTTATTCTTATCATATGTGTTATTAAACTTGTCACTGATCTTACTAAACTTATCATTCTCTAAGAAATTGTGGAAATTTTGTCATTTTGACATAGAAACTTAAATTCATGCCAAACATAATGGCCACTGAATGTGCGATGATGCCTCTATCTTCTCCCCTACCTTTGATAATGCCGACAGATCACTACTCTATCACTACTTCGTTCACCTTTCCCATAGCAAATACACACTTCTCTCACACAATACTCGTCTCCCCCATACTGTTATTGCAAAATGGAAGCAACTTCTTGTATGAAAATGGATAGAGTGCAGAGATGGAGAGATTGGGAAGATTGGAGGGAAGTTATCGAAACTAGAGGGAGAAAAGTAGGCATGTGCACAACATTTTCTTTTCAAATAGCTAAGGAAAATTTCAGACATTTCACTCTCATTTCATATTTATAATATAGGAATGGGTCTGCTAAGGCCATTTTATATATTGAGAAACCCATTTAGCAATTTTATATATGGAAAAGTTTTTTTTACCATTTTTTCTAAAAATAATATATATTTAAAAAGAAAAAAAAGGCAAGTGGGGGGGGGGACATGACCACCCACTGCCGTGAGGGGCGCAATCCCCTCATGAGCGGTGGCCCTTCAAAATAATAATAAATAAAAAAACATTTCAATAGTGGGGGTCACGTGTACCGCCACTGTTAAATCTTTTTTTGCCTCGCCCTTCCCGCTTTCATTCTTTCTTCCCCCTGGTCCGTGCTTTCTTCCATCGGCAAGGATGAGTAAATGTGAGAGGGAGATAGAGGGTGTAAGAAAGAGAGTATTACCTGGTCTCATCTAAGACAGTTAGGTGGGCTATTTTTATCCTTTTTTTTTTATTTAGCTTCTTTTTATTTTTGTAAGTTTACGATAGAAAATAAAATTAATCAGGGCTTGATAGATCTTTGATCTTTGAGGTTTCTAACTTATTATCATGATATTAATAGAGTTTATGGGGTTAGAATAGGAGTTTTGTGACCTAGATTTTTATTTAGATGGTTGATTTGAGAAAATACAAGTTAGGTTTGGTTCAAAAATTGTGAATTATAATAATGGTGATATTAATTTTAAATTTGATCTCTTAGTTTAGTTCATTGGAAATCATATTGAAAATTTAATGCTTAAGCTTTGAGGATTTTGTTGGAATATGAATGTTGATGATTGTTGGAAGGACTTTAACTAGTGAAAATTAGGTGTTTTGAATAAATTGGAAAAAATATTATAATTTATTGATTCTAATGAATGGGGAATGATTAATGGAAGAAGGTAGTAGGATTGTAATGATAATTTGAGGCATAGTTAATGTATTGTTATTTTCTAAGAAGTAAAGTAAGTACTTTTTAGGGATTTTTAGATTATTGGAAGGAATTATCCTTGTTAATAATTTTAATAAGTGAAATAAGTTAAGAAGTTTTAGAAATTATTATTTGGAGGGATGATTAGAGGAATAGATGAATTATTATCTTTTTCCTAAAGATTTTTTTTTAAAGTGAGCCAAGTAAACTATTTAATATTATATTAATTAGTTTTTTATTAATATATGTTTATAAATTGATGATTATAAAGTAAGTTTGGTTTGGGTTCTGGGGTCTTGAATCTTTCCATTTTAGTTTTTGTGTCAAGAACTTGATGTAATCACTTTCTAATTTACCTTGTATGCTTGTTGACATGATTATAAGCACATGTTAATATTATAAATGTTACCATTACATGTTATAGTGTTTTATGTATAAGAAGTGTGAAAATATATATATATAAATTTATGTTTTGATAAATTTGTTAGTTAAATGGGCATGAATTATTTTATCTTGTGATTATCTTGTTGATATTGAACAAAATTAATTATTGAATACGAGAATACTTTACGAATATTGGAATGTGGGAAATTAGATGGTTGAAATACTTATGAAACTGTATTGGGTTGTGTTGAAATATAATTGTGGGAGATTTGGTTGTTTCATACCATGTGATATAGTCACCACTTGGCACCCAATAGATGACTTTAACATTCTTAGGGCCCTTAGTATCACTTTTCCTTAGCTAGGTCAAGGGTCAGTCTAAGAGATATAACACTTTTTTGTATTTTGAGGAAAGAAAACTCATGATCCCATATGAGCTATGTAACTTTTGGGCAAGTTACACCTTATTATTGGGGAGGTTGGTGCAGTCTTGTTAAAAAAATGAATCATATTATGTGTGAATAGTCCATAGGTTTTGTTAGAGGTTACAAGAAAGTTATAAAGATGGTTGATAGAGTTCTATGCATGTAAGTTACTTTTTTATTATTATATATATTATTTTCTGCAAAGATGTTTACATTATATGTTATTTGAAATTGTACTTTACTCGCTTAACTATCTTGTAATCACTCAATGTATACTTGTTGAATTGGAATTATGGTTATTAAGTCGATTTGACTCACCCCATGGTTATTTAATATTTTCATGCGAGGGTTCAAGTGTTGGTCTCAAGGGGAAATTGTCTGAGGCTGAGTTTCTTTTTATACTCTGTATAGCCTTTGTATTGTTATACATACTTTGATTGATATATATTGCCAAACTTTAAGGCCCTTTTGTCATACTTAACATATTTTTAATTTTTCCGCTGCATTTTAGACTTGGGCTATTGGGCGGAGTTATTTTGGATATATGTGACTTTTATTTTGATTGTGATTATTATGGGCAGTAGTGGTTGTTATATTGGCAGACTTCAAACGCCCAAGCCCATTTATGACTGGTTCTAGTTGTATTTTTGGGATCCTAGAGTTTCATGATGTATTTGATATATATGTAAAAAATCAAGTGTTGATTATTTCTTGTTATATCAACTATTTTTGCTATTATAAAATAGTGGCTATTGCTCTGTTATGAATATGAATTGTTAACAACCATGGTAGACTTCTATTCAATTAGTTTTGTCCTTCCTATCATGGTAGACTTTTCAAAGTGATTAGCGAGGTATTTTGTATAACGATGGTAGTTTTTAATTATCTGATTTATTCTCTCTACCATGAGTATTACTTATATGTTTTTTGTTAACTCTTTTCTATTTTATTGATCTTTAAATTAAAAAAATTAATTTTTTTTTGGAAATAAGTAATTGTACATTTGTTATGGGTTATGTTGCAGATCCAAAGTGTCAATAATTGCATTATAAGGGACCCATTCCTATTGTAAATTTTATTTTCATTGAGGTCAGATGGAGATGTGACAATCATACTATGCGTTTAAAGAAAAAAAGACAATCATTTGTATTAAAACTGCTATCTTTAATTATTTGCATTAAAACTGTTTTGAGATCTTTTTACAATTAACAGAGATGTTTTGAAAAAATTTATATGTTTAAAAAATAAAGTGAATTGAAATTTTATGTTTGAGATCAAACTCTAAACTAGTTTTTACATTAAAAATTGGGTTAAGGTGCAATTTTAACCCCAATCTTATTTTTCAGGTGCAATTTTGTTCCTGATCTTTTTAGTGGTGCAATTTTGACCCTGATCTTTTTCTTTTGATGTAATTTTGCCCCTCAAGGTCAAAATTGCACATAAAGATCGGAGGCAAAATTACACTTAAGAAAAAAATATAAGGGGTAAAATTGTACTTGAGAAATAAGATCAGGGGTAAAATTACACTATTAAAAGATTAGGAACAAAATTGTATCTGAAAAATAAGATCAAGGTCAAATTTGCAGCTTAACCCTGGACAATTTGACCTAAATATGGTGTGTATGTGATAAAAGTGACTTGACTATGAGATAGTTTGCATTAAATCACTTATCTTCATATAATTTGTATAATCATATTCATGATGTCTCGCTAAACGCTGCCCATGACTTGTGGACAAAGGGTGCTTTGGGTCTAATGTCAAACTTACATGAGTATATAAGGTTGCAAAACAATAATGGGCTGGCAAAAATTAGAATGACCTAATTCATTGAATCCGGAGGATGCGCAAATATAATGAATATAAAATTGGTCTCATTCAACGTATCTAAAAAAGTGTCTGTTTTGGTATTAATATAAATATTGAATTATCATATTTAATTGGGAAAATATTATTAATTATTAAAATAATAATATTCTATTTAATCTAGGATATCATATCCTTAGAAGATTTCATATAATAATGTATTGCTCCAAATCTTAATATAAGACACATTTAACTAATTTAAGTATATTAAGAACGTTAGTTAAATTAGTTAATATGATATTTTTAAAAAAAATACTTTAAACATTTTTCTTAATTCCATTCCTCTCTCTCTTACGTGATCATTATTGAAAAAAAATCAATAGAGTTAACTTTAAAAAGAAATTAATAAACATGTAAAATGGGTCTTACTACATATAGGATTAGCATTAACTCTCTAATTAGATCCTATTTTAAGGACTGAAGAAGTATTATTTTAGATTCAAGAAAATAATAATATTTTATGAAGGATTAAGGTGCAAACCTATTTATAAAATAATATCATAAATTTTTTTAAGTACAAAATCGTGTAAAAATACACATTATATTGAAGTTTTCAATAACCATAACATTTTCACAACATTTTCGAATGTGTGTTTTTATACCATTTTTTGCCCTCCATGATTGCTAACCGGTCAACATTGGTTAGCTTTACCACCATGACATATTTCATCATTTTAAAAACCCCATACTTTTACACTTAGAAAAGATTATCATAGTAGATATTCATGACGAATTATTTTATGGATAGATTTGCACCTTACTCCTTTCATAAAAAATAAATGTGGATGAAGTTTGTAATTAAAGTAGGTATATAAAATTTGTAATTAATATTAAATTTAATTTAAATCTTATATTGAAATTAAAATTTTTTTCCCTAAAGACTTGGAAGCATTCCCTTGTATAGCTGGGGCTTATTTTAAAAAATTATGGCCACTAAAAACCACTTAAAAGAGGAAAAGGCACAGTAGCTAGTAACTCCTAAAGGGGAAGAAACCGCTGTGACTGATTGGGTAGCTCATGCTACTTGAAATTTTGATTAGACTTTTTGTTTGGATTGCCTTCGATAATAGACTTTCTATGAATGCATGGAGAAGCAGATGGTCTCAAACTCGTGTGTTCCTAGGCTGACTCTGATATGAAATGTGTATCCCACTTTCTGAGACTGCGACTAGGCTAAGCAACTTTGGTTATATCTTGTGAATCCAGCTTTACTATTCCCATTTCTTTGCCGCCAACCTTGAAGATCAGATTGCTGTGAATCTCAAAAAGCAGAATTAGGGAATAAACTATGTCGTCCTGAATGAAATCTCATATGACATGTTGCTGTCTGGTGTTTATGGAAATGGAGAAATAATTCCATATTTGATGCTATTTTCTGTCTTCATATAAGAGATAAATAACTGATTTATGAATATTAAGAAAATTAGTCAGGTTAGTTATTTGTAATAAATAGGTATTGTCTTTCTTAGAACACCTTTCTTAATCATGTGTATTGTAATCACCTTTTTATAAAACATTTAACATGGACAATTATTAGAGGGACTATTTTGAAAAAAAAATAAAGATGAGTAAATTAGGGTCTATATTTAGGATCAAATTAAATGTCTAACTAACTCTTATATTAAGGACCGGATATAATATTCATTTTCACAAATAAGAAGACCTAGCTACTGTTATACTATATCTTATCCTTAATATAAGATCCCGTTTGACTTTTATTTTGGTCCTAAATATAAAACCCCAATCTATTTTGTCTCTCATATTTATACATTTTTTTTTCCGAAGTAGTCATTCTGACAATGATAGCTCTAGTCAATACACTTGATTAGTGAGGACATCTTAGGAAAGACAACACCTATTTAGGACAAATAACTAACTCAACTTCAAATTAGTCAACTGGCTCTTATAATTAAGACCGGAGACAGTACTTAACAACTAAAGAAATCTTCTTCAGTCCCATGATTTGACTTGCACTCCTCAAAGGATTTCTCCTTGGACTCCTCTATTGTGGCTGCCTCCCCAACTAGGTTGGTTCAAATTAAATGTTGATGGTGCTGTACCTGTTATAAGAAACAAAAAAAAGTGTGGCGGAGTCATTAAGGATCATAAAGAAGTATGGGTTTCAAAAGAAGAATTGGCCATGTTAAGAGATTTGAAATTAGCTTGGGATTCTGGCTTTAGAAAATTAATCCTGGAATCTGACACAAGACTTTAACAGAGATGGTGCAGAGTTTTCATGCATCCAAAACCAACAGATTCTGGCTAAACACTTGTTTTCAGATTCAGAACATGTTGCGGTTTAAATGGGAGGTGCACTTGGCTCATATTGCTGCAGAACAAAATAGAAGCTAATAAGGTTCTAGCTAAACAAGGAATATCAACTTCTATTTTGGATTCTTGCCCCCCAGACTACTTACTCACTTTGCTTTTGAATGATTGTATGGGAGCTAATGCCCTCTGAGTTTATTAATTAATCTAATATGGGGTTTAACCCCCACTTTTGCCCAAAACAAGAAGCATCACTTATGATTTGAGTCACCAAAAGAAAATTTAAAAATCAGATCTTAACTTCCTCTTGGATAAGTTCTCTCTGTTTTTTTTTAAAGTTCGATTTAAGATAAACAACACTAACACTGATAAGTCCTGTGTATAATTTCTTTTAAAATAAAATTTTATTTTATTAAACGTGTGCTAAAAAGCCAATACAAAACTCTTTTTATTTCACGGATTTAAAATCTCCTAGTTTCTTTTTTTATTGATTATATCTGTAATTTATCTTCGATCTTTCTATGCCACATAGTTTGGATTGAAATCATAGAAAATACCAGTCACTAAATCATAGCAAGGTGATTATACTCCTAGGAGGGAATTTTCACAACATGATGACGAAGAGAGGGTTGAGAGGAAGAATAAAGAGCTAGAAGAAAAGGGTAGAGATTCACGTATTTTTCAAATTATATGTTCTCCATCTCCTATATAAATAAAATGCTCCCTACCTTTTAATTCTTTGTAAAAATTTAAGGGCATTCTTGCAACTCTCTTTAGCAGCGGGATATAATAGCAATCCAAGAAATCATGTTAGGAGCTGATTTTCCCAACTCTTGATCCCCAGACCAAGCCAACCCTTTAAGAGTTGCTGTGTATGAAAATTTATTTTTGGCCCCCACTTTTTTGTTGGCTTTTTACTTTTGGCCTCCTATATGTCAACTTCTAAATTCATCCCTAGCCACTCACACATGTGGGGACAGAGCTATTTTTGACATCTGTTGTGCCAAACAAGAAGCGGGGCAAGAGATAATCATAATTCTCTTCATAAAATAACAAGCTCTATTATTTGGAGCATTTATTACAAGTTTCTTTCTTTTTTATTTAAATCTTCATTAAAAAGATATATTTATAAAACCCAATAATAAATATTACAAGAGGACATATGGGGGAGAATTTTAAATTATAAATTAATTGAGTTATTAAATATTTTAACTAGATTTTTCGATCTTGAAAGTTAATTATTTATTAAAAAAAGGACCAAAAAATAGATGATTTATTTATAATCTCTTTAATTGTTGTCACTTATCACAATATTTTCAATGCTGCCCTTTTATTTCAGGGAAAAAAAATTAATTTGTTAGTCCTTATAACTTTATCTAATTTTTAAATTTTTCTTAGTTTCTTACAATTTTCTCAATTATACACATGAGTTTCTATGCTCATAATTTGTTAATTATGATAAGTGAGGGTCACAACATCAGTTACTAACTCTATTTCATTCACAAATTAATAGATTATGAGTATAGAGACAAATATTAATAATTGAGAAAATTATAAAAACCCAATAAAAAAAATACATGTGCTTAGATAAAGATGAGGTAAAATTGCTCTGAGTTATACTAAAAAAAATGAGATAAAATTATAGAGACCTACATATATAATATTAATTCTTCCCTTATTTTATTTTCAGTCTAAAACTTAATAATTAAGCATGTACAGGGGAAAAACTTAACACTTAAGCCACTAGGTAATGATTTGGATAATTCAGCTTCTAATCTCAAGTTCAACATTTCGTTCTTTGATTATCATTTAAGCACATGATTCAATTAAGGTCAGAAAAATGTTAAGTTTGTTGTTTTTATTTTATGTTTTTTGCCCAATGACTCGAGAAAGATCAAATTGAACAGCTAAAAAGGTGACATTTTGAACTATTTTATAAATTGACAAAACTAAATTAAAATAAAATTTATATATAAAAAACAAATTAAAGTACACCTGTCTACTACCTGAGATTAAATTAATTTGGAAGAAACAAAACCAAACACTCCTAAATAATTCCCTCCCACTGCCATGTTCACACTAGAGGATACAATCGCATGCACCTAGGTCCTACTTAAGACCATGTTCCTCAATAACCTCACACCCTAATCAGCCTTCATTGAAACCAATTTGAATCCTACATTCCCTGCAATTTGTCTTGATTTTAATTTGTGAATATTTGATTTATCTAAATTGTAATAGCTATTCATTTCCATTTTATTTATATTATATTATAAAATATAATATAATAAAATATAAAATTTGATCCATGTAAAAATAACAGCACATGTAAATAAAATTTGATCCAATACTTATTTTTTTAGACAAAATTTACACTATTTTTAGGTTAAAATATGATCAGTTTCTCAAATTGAAAATCATAAAATTATTTTTATTTTATATTTTATTCTTTCTATTTAAAATCTAACATGTAAATAAAATAAGAACCAAAACCTTCCAATTTTATCAATTTTTTTCTTGTATATGGTATTATAAACTAATTTTACTGAGAACCCAGAGGCTCAAATAGAAGCATATAAAGTAATTCTTCCAATGTAATTTTTTCTATCATGCGATATTTTAGAAATATATGAAACAGAAAGGTTCATAAACTTAATATCTAAAATATATAAATTAATACATATATGATCAAATACTCATACGAATTTTGTTCGGATTGTAGATGTAGATCTCTTCAGCAATTAACTCGTGCCCCACAAAATTCTATAGATGATTTACTTATAATCTCTTTATCATCATAATATTTTCAATGTCACTCTTTTATTTTAGTTTTTTCTAAAACAGTAAAGCTTAACAATTAAGTATGTATAACAAACAATCACTTAAGTCATTAGGAGATGATCTAATGGTGATGATTTGAATTAATTAAGCTTGTTCCCTCAGTGTCATTATCATTAAAACTCGTGCTCCAATTAAGGTCAACAATATGTTTAATGTATATTATTTGTTGTTTTTATTTTTTTTCAATTGTAGAAAGAAAGATCAGATTGAACAGGTCAAGGGTAGCATTTGAACCATTTTACTATAATTCACAAAACAAAATTAATATAAAATTTATCCTCCCTCTATTTTAAAATATAAGAGTTAGTTGAGATGTTAGTTTTAATTCTCAAATAAAAAATTTCATGACACTGTATCTCCCAAACAATATTGTTTATTGTACATATTAAAAGAACTGATGATGCCTTTTAAGGTTAATATAATATTTAATATCTCAAATTTATACGAATTTTGGTTTTGGTCATCAAATTTCAAATTATATGTTTTGGTCACTCTACTCTTCAGATATAAAATCGTCCAAGTATTTATTAAATTATAGGATTATTTTTTTAAATAAAAACACACTTAAGGGATCAAAACCTATAATTTTAAACTTAAGAGACTAAAATCAAAATAAAGACAAATTTAATGGACAAAAAACTATACTAATCTCATTTTTTTAATACAAAGAAAATAGCTGAATACATACTTATTATAAACAATTAATTTTTAATTGGTAAATTAGTGATATAACTTTTATATTCAGTATTGGAGTAAGAATACTAAAAATAAATTCAAAGCATAACTTTTCTACCACCTCAGTTTAAATTAATTTGGAAGAAGCAAATCCAAACACTCCGAACAGTACCTCCCCAAAGCCATGTTCACATTAGAGGGTATAATCGCATGCACCGAAGTCTACCTTAAGACGACGTTCCTTTAAAACATCACAGATCACACTATAATGAAACCTTCATTGAATCCAATTTGACTCCTGCAGTCCTCTCAATTTATCTTAATTTTAATTTGTCAATATTTGATTAACCTAAAATGTTCATGTTATTTTATTTATTTATTTTAAATTTGAGAGGTAACATCCGTTTTTTTTCATTGTATTTATATTATAAATGTATAAAATTGATTAACTTAAGATTTTAGATGGAGATAATTGTAAAAATATACAAAAAAAAATATAACTTCAACCTGGATGAAACTTGAGTCTCATACTCATCATTACCCAACATTTACACCATTTTCAAGTTAAAATATGGTCACTTTTTTAAATTGAAAACTATAAAAAATTATGATTATTTTTTGTTTCGCCCTCATTAAAATAATTAAATTAAAATAATAAATAAAATGAGATTCAAAACCTTTCAATTTTGATATGGACGGTTGAGATTATCTTGGTTTTCGGTCCATCCCACTCGCATCTGGCGGCTCTAATACTCAGTGACGTCACTGGAGTATTCACTTCCGAAACCACTGAATCCTCACTCACTCTCACTCGCGGGCGCTTCCGGGAAACTTCATGGCCTCTCGTAGACTAAGCAATGCCCAGTTGCTTCTTTGACCGCAACACTATCCCTAGGTCCAATATCCTTTATTGCTCTCATTTTGATAGCGTCGCGGAAATTCATTTCGACCTCTTTCTTCCGCACTCTCTCTGTTTTCTCCTCTGCGGGATTTTTCTGTCGGATCATGTAGTTTTTGATTTGCTGTTTGTTGATTCGAATTTTGGATCATAGGAGTGGTTTTTGTTCGTGGGAAACCTTGAATTTCGTTTTTTAATTCCTGGGATTGAGTCGAAAATGACGGTGGCGTCGGATTCTTCTCCAGAGTCTTTCAGCCAGATGATGGCTTCCATGCCGGGGTTTCGATTCCATCCTACCGATGAGGAACTAGTTATGTACTATCTGAAGAGGAAGATGTGTAGGAGGAGGCTGAAGCTGGATGTAATTCGTGAAACTGATGTCTACAAATGGGATCCTGAGGAATTGCCAGGTATTTGCTCTACTCTCCGAATCATCTTTGTTTACCTAGGCGTTGACTTTCTTGGTGGGGGTTTGCGGGCCTAGGGTTTGGATTTTATATTTTGTTTGATTGGTTTGATGTTGAATAGCGTTTGAATTTAGAACTTAGATCTACTTGTTCGTGAATTTAATTGTGAAATGTGTTCACTTGTGGTTGGAATTGGTTAGAATAGGAAGCAATTTAAGCTAAGGTTAGTGTTTATTTGCGGTGTGATTCTTTGGCTGCGTGATCGGTTGGCGTTTGGATGAGTTTTTATTCCTTTGATTTTACTTTGATACCAGAGTGATAATTTCTTGCCGAATTTGATGAACAAGGCATTATCTGGGTGTGTTCAGACCTCTTGGCCAATATGTGTCCAAATCATATACCAAGAAGCCTTTTTAATTTCCCCCCAAATATCTCGTGATAGATACCTGCGTGAATGTAAGTTTATTAATGGATTTCTGATTTGTGTTTTGACGTTGGCAATCATAGTTTTGTTTAGGATTGATAGTGTGCGAGATAACCATTTATGGAAGCCGTGGTTTGCTAAAGAAGTTGTGAATATCTTGGCGCTTGAGAATTTCAGATAGATGACCGTATCTTACTAGGCATTCTGTCCTTATTTATGCCCAACATTAGCTTTTCCTCTTTCCGTATCATGAGATTGAATGTTAATTTTTAACTTCGAAGGTTTTCTTTGCCCTTTACCATGATTAGTTAGGTTATTTTGTTTGTCAACCTCCTTGATTGCCTATCTGCTTATAATTTGAACGTTTTGCAGGGCAGTCAGTGCTGAAAACTGGAGAGAGGCAATGGTTCTTTTTCAGCCCTAGAGACAGAAAGTATCCTAATAGTGGTAGGACTAACCGAGGAACAAGACATGGGTACTGGAAAGCAACAGGGAAGGATCGTAACATTACCTACAATTCTCGGGCAGTTGGGGTGAAAAAGACTTTGGTTTTCTATAGAGGTAGAGCACCACATGGTGAGCGAACTGATTGGGTTATGCATGAGTACACATTGGAGGAAGAAGAACTTGCAAGATGCCAGAATTGTAAGGTATCATCTTCAAGTGTTTTTTTGCTTTATCTTTCTTATTATTTCATTATGAACTCATACTGATGGTGAAAACGTATTGTTTACTAAATTTTGTGTTTAAATGTGTAAATTATCAGGACTAAGTGTTTAAATGTGTAAATTATCAGGACTATTATGCACTTTACAAGGTGTTCAAGAAAAGCGGACCTGGTCCTAAAAATGGTGAACAGTATGGTGCACCATTTGTAGAAGAAGAATGGGTAGATGATGACTTCGTAGATTTTAATGTTAACTCAGCCGGCAAGGAGGTTCCAATTTCACAAGTTGATAAGGGTACTACTGTTGATACTGTGACTGGTAATGGTCAAGTGCAGCCTTTGTTTGATGATGAACTTGATGAGATCTTGAAGAAAATGATGGATGAGCAGGTCCCTGATCTGCCCTCGCTGTGTCCTGCCTTACCTCAGGTTTGTCTTCTGATGGAACCTTTAGAACTCTGGTTTTGTTTATGTATTAGCTGCCTATCCTTCTCTTTTGACAGAATTGGAGAGGAATAGGTGGTGGAAAAGATATTATAGCAGTACCTCGGTATAAACACTGTAAATTGAATGGTTAATATCTGAGTCCATCATTATCTCAACATTCATTCGCTGTACTGTTTTACTTTGGGCTTCTTTCTCTCTTTGTGGTTGTGGTTTGTAGAAAAGAGGGAACTAAGATGTGGCCTTCATGAGTGCTGGCATTATAGATGTGATCAGTGTGGAATGTTATTCATCAATTTTATTTTCATGTCTGTGGTCTTGGCATGACTTATGTAGGCTAACGCTCTTTTGAGGGCAAGATTTTGCAAACTATCATGGGTTTTTCAATGGTTTCATATTTGTCCTGCTTAGTAAAAATATGTTGAAGCCATAACATTGTATAGACTCTGGGCAGGAAGAAAAGGGTATTGTCTGAGATTGGCAGAATATGCGATTCTGGTTTTGGTCGTCCGTTTTACATGGCCAAGTCATTTTTTTCTCTGAACGGTTTATCATTACTTGACTGCCGCATTTAAGTTTTTGGCATGACTGTTTAGTAACTTGTGGTTCTTGTGATTATTGTATTACTTGACTGCTGTGTGTAAATTTTTGGCATGACTGTTTAGTAACTTGTGGTTCTTATGATTTAATCATTGTACGTTGCTACATGATATTTTCTGCCATTACTTTTCATTAACTCTGTTTTTAATAATCATCCATTATAGGTCGCTGCTGAAGAAACGCAGAGTGTGGTGGTGGATCAAATTTCTAATGAGGCAGCATTTGCTGAGCCAATCCATCTGTTTCATTCAAGCGGTCACTACTATGACCCTACCCAATCAACTACATCTCATGTGCATGTTTCTGAAGCACCTGAAGTCACTTCTGCTGCCAGCGTTCAAGTAGAGGAGCCTCTCTTTCATGAGGATGACTTCTTGGAAATGAATGATCTCATTGATCCTGAACCAGCATTGCCAAAAATAGAAAATCCTGTGGAGAACTTGGAGTTTGAAGAGGGATTAAGTGCACTTGACTTGTACCATGATGCAGAGATGTTTCTTCGCGACATGGGGCATATTGACCAGGAAACTATTTCACATCCTTATATGAATACTTTTGAGAGTAATGTTGTGAATCAGCATTATCAGTCTCTGCCCCTAGGAGACAATGCGGATCAAAGTGGTGAACTCTGGATGTGTCATGAAAGGCCTATGATGAGTCCAGCAGAACATGCAAATGATGTTTCTTTCGCTTCATCAACCTCAGGTACATTCATTGGCATGACACACTGTGTTGGTGGTTTTGCTCAACTTCCAAATAATGATTGTACCATCTTTGTTCTCAATGGAGATGCAAGCTTCGCATCTCATTTATGCTGAACTCTTCGATGTTGACTTCCATTGGTTGATAGCCTGCTAATGCATGGAAGAAATCTTCCCTGATTATTAGTGTTGTGGCATCTTCGAGAGCTTTCTATGCTAATATTAATGTGACTTGAGCTTGTTTCAAGTGGCTCTTGTGAAAAAAAAAATACAAAAAATACAAAAAATGAAAGAACACAGACAATTTCTAATATCTGCTAGTTTCTGGTCATATGTATAGGTGTGGGTTATGAATCTGCTAGCTTGCCTGCTGAAGGTAATCATAATCAAAGTAGCAGTGTGAGACAAGCTCCTACAAGTAGATTGTCTTCTGCTCTCTGGGCCTTCCTTGAGTCAATACCTACCACTCCTGCATCAGCGGCCGAAAATGCAAATCGGGCTCTTGAGCGGGTGTCTAGCTTTAGTAGGGTGAGAGATAATATGAAGCAGGCAAGCACAGCTGCCGCCGCAGCTGCTAATGAAACTGCGATTGTGAAGAGAGCAGGTAAAGGAAGGGGAATCTTCTGGTTCTTGCCGGTTCTTATTGCTTTATGTGCTTTTTTATGGGCTTCTATGGGGACATTGAGGCTACCTGGGAGATCCATCCCTTGACATCTGAATCCCTAGTTTTGCTGCTACTTGTCATATGGGATTCCCCTGATTCAATGAATAAACATATATTGTTCTAACATATTTTAATAATTAAAAAAAAAAAGAATTTACCTTCTGTTTCTTTTTTTTTTTTTTTTTGTGAATATTGAACTGGAGAAGGAGGTTCTTTATAGTCTGAATGAGTGTTAAGATGAAAGAAGGGCATCTAAGGAGATGAATACTGGGTGACTGCAGCATCACACAAATATTACTTATTTGTCTGATTGTCTCAATTATTAAGCTTATTTAGGGTTAGCTTGAAAGAACTGAGTCCCTTTATTTGTTCATTTATTTTATTATATATTTATTTCTTTGTTTATTAGTATAACACGCCCATGCTAATCCAATGCGGTTTGGGAGCTCTCATTTTGGACAATGGATCATATAAATATTCACCTTCCTATGAATCCTGTATATATATATATATGGTGTTATTTCTCTCTACCGCAATTTTTAATTTTAATAACGTGTTTAAGTTGTTGGTGGGATGGTATCATTGTTGCTACTATTTATTTTATGCGGATAAGTTGCAAGTAATCAATGGATATTTGTTTGGAAAAGGGAAAAAAAGTAGAGTTATCATAATCTTCTATTAGGGTTTTTATAAATAAATATATAGTATTTATGAATAGGGAGAATCCCATTTAAATTCAATTGGAATACTCCTCCGGTCTTTAATATAGGACTTAATTATTAAGTTGATTTTAGTTATAAATATAAGATTTATTTTTCATATTTATCTATTTTTTCTAAATTATTTTTATGGTTGTTTTTTCAACTAAAATCAAGTAAAAGAAGGATGGAAGATGTTTAGAAAGATGATTATAGTGTTTTAGGGAAAAATGTCATTTTTTTTATAAGTGACTAACTTATCTAACTTGCTTAATCTAATCAAATTAGTTAAATAGATTTTAGATTAAGGACTAGAGGAATATTAAAATTCAAAATTAGGCATGCTTTGAACAAATTCCTAATTATGCTAAGAGGTATAATTAGAGATTTATAAATGTTGTTAAAAGTCTAGATGATCATTCTATGATTATAATGAGTTGTGTTACAGAGTATAGAGCCAAAGAAACTTCTTGGAGAGCGATGATTCTTATAGAATATATAGTTTTAGTTTCATGACAATAAAACAGGTTAATAACACATTAAATCAAGTTTCATTCATGATCCAAAATATTTTAATTTCTATCTTTAAATTATTTTTGAGCAGTTTATTATAATGATTCAAATATTCCTAATTTTTCCTTTTTACTTAATTCGATTTTTTGGGAAAAATTAGAAACAGGTCACAAATGAGGGACTTGTAATTTTTTCACCTGTATTGTTTTTGGCCAACAATATTTTGTCACATATTATCTTCGATTTTTTACAGAATGATCATTCTGGTTTAGCTATTTAACATCAAATTTGATTAACATTCAAAGATTTTGTTAATTGTAGTCATTGAAAATTATTTGAGTAAAATACACTCACTACCCTTCTATCTTACTTCAATTACAAAAACCTCTCATCTATTTTAAAAATGTATATAAGCCTTTCCTAAAATTAAAATGTATGTTACACAAATTTTTTTCCTTATATTTCCATCCATTCCTTTGTGTAAGTTCCCTTTATATGTCTTTTAAAAAATTTTAGGACACTAGTGTTTCAAAAATTCTAACTATACTCCTATCCATTGTAATTTTAAAAGCTGAAGACAATATTAATTATCAAATAAATTAAGTTTCCATATAGAAATTAAATGAAGACAGAAATTTAAGGAGGAAGTTAAAATAAATTCACTACATGGTAGGGAAAATTGTAAATAAATATCATAAAAAAAATCAAAAATTGCAATTTAGGTTCTTGAATCTAAAAAATTGCTGCTAGGATCAGGTATTAAATATGAATTAGCAAATTTAAAAGACTAAATTACCCTCATGTTGAAAATAAAAAGTGAACTATAAGTTATGTATTAAAAATTATAAGTTATATATGGAAAATCTGTACTACTAAAAAACGAGTACAATATTAGAAGTCTAAATTCTAAATTAAGTGGTCTAAATAAGAAGTCTGCAATGAAAATGATAGGTTCAAACAGCAAGACAATTTGATCTTCTACACAATATTTGCCCATTTATATCAAGGACTCGGTCCTAATAGCAATTTTTTGAATTCAAAAACCCAAATTGTAATTTTTATTTTTTAGAGTCTTTATTTACAATTTTTCCTATATGATAAGAAAAATCACGTCAAACTTATGTACGGAAAAACTTATAGTTAAGAAATTGAAATCAATATCATACAAGATTTAAAAACTACTATTGAGACATACTAATTCCGGTCTTAATTATAAGAGCTAGTTGACTAATTTAAAGAGATTAAAGAAAGAAGTTAAGTTAATTATTTATAATAAATAAGTGTTATTTTTCCTAAAATATCTTTACTAATTAAATATATTAGTTAGAACTACTATTGTTAGAAGGACTACTTTGAAAAAAAAAAAACATAAATATGAGAGATAAAGTGGATTGGAGTCTTATATTTATGATCAAAATAAAAATCAAACAAGGGCTTATATTAAGGACATGAGGTAGTATTAAACAAAGGCCAAAGCATTTAGTAGTTTGGATAGAGTTTTCCAAATATGCCCCCACGCTGCATATCCTACTTCTGATGATTACATATAACTTGCTGAAAGTATTCGCATTTCGCAACGCGTCAAAGACGAAAAGAAAAGGTAACTGTTGACTGACTTCAAAAATTTGACATATTGTTTACATCAATATTTTTTCATATATTAACTGGCTAAAGAATTCAACAAATATGAGTTAAAGACATCAATTGTGTAGTAGTTAAGATCGATATTGATATAAGATACAAAAAATTTAAGTTGTATTATATCCATTATTTAGTTTTTTTTTTATCACTATTTTAAATTGTTCAAACGAAGGCTGTTTTTTTTCTCCGTTTTTTTCTTCAAAAAGACTATTTTTTTAAGAATCAATTTTTATTTTACTTTTCATTTTATATACCAAGCAATCTGTCTGACAAGGTAGAACTGATAATTAATGACTAAGCTGATGTAGTTGATTAAAACGAATTAATGAATTCAATGAATATTAATTAAATCCACTGGCTTTGTTTTTTGAAATGAATTTCCGCATGAGTGTGGTTATAGTTTAGTCATCGAATTTATTTTAATGAATATTAACTAAATTGTTAATGAATTGATCAAATTTATTCTTTCAGTATCCTTAGACATATCTTTGAACTATTCTTTTCAAGCTCTATGGTGGTACAACTCGTGGCCTTACATGTCTTGCAAGCATTTAGCATGCAAATTACAGAAGGCCAAAAAAAAAAAAACCAAAAAGGAAAGGTCTCTTATTGTCATTGGGTATTGTTAGATTTTTTTTTTATTGGGCTATTCATTCACGGGCTGACCCTTACTGAGTCTGATCTCACACTCGATAACTCTAACCCGCCTCTCACTCTCTATTGTGTCAAGAAAGCTTCCTTAGGATATATGTCCTAGAATACTATTCACATTTAGTATCCGACAGCTCTTTAAACAAAATTGTCTTAATAAGAAGTATACTTGTACTTGGCCAAAAAAAAAAAAACCATACATATTTCTCCACAAATCTCTTATTTGTTGACTATCACTTGGCTACAAATATTAGCTTTGCTTCATGATTTCTCTTTCACGGGTGTTAAGACCATTTCTTTGTCTCATTTTCTTAAGCATTTTGATTTTCATGTTGGTGTTCTTCCCATTTGTAACTTGTAAAACTCTTATTCACTAAATATTTCTCCGGTCCTCAATATAAGATCTAATTAGAAAATTGATTTTGGTCTTCTGTGTAAGACTTATTTCATATGTTATATCAGTTGTTTTTTCAAATTAGTTTTACTAATATTTTTTCAACATAATCAAGTAGAAGAAAGAGGAGAAAATTGAGAAAGATGGTTAGGATGTTTTAGAAATAACACGTCATCTTAGCTAGTTTAACTAATATCCTTAATTTATTCAAATTAGTTAATTAGATCTTACATTAAGTATAAAAAGAATACTTTTCTAATTCTATTTATAGGATATTTTCAGCATATTTCATACAGACAAAAAAAAACTTTAAAATGTATTAACTTTTATTAAAATATAATAACTTTTTGACTTTACCTCTATTTAATATATATATACTTTTTTAAAAAATGTATAATTATTTACACTATAATAAATGAAGACAAAATAGTACATTGATACTAAAATTTTAATAAATTAATTTATAAATTAGAAAAAAATTTTTTCTCTGTTTTATAAATATGACCAAAAGAGTACCATTCTGTCTTGATTTGAATGGGCTGACCCTTTTTTTGTAAAAAAAAAATATTGAATTTTAAAACAAATATCTGTATAAATAATGATCACAATTTAAGAAGCATCATTAGTTTGATAGGTTGGGACTGACCATTTTTTATTGCTCATAAGCATTCTTCCATTAAAAGCAATCTTGTTTATAGTCAGATATCAAATGTAGGCACTTCTAGGAATGGTAATGCGGGCAACATGTGAGTTGTAGGTATTATTGCGTATGTTCTTTTGGAACAGAGGCCTTGATTATATACAATGTTAGGTCGTAACTTGGTCCAGACGCTACGTTCATTAAGTGTTTTTTTAATTTGGTCTAGAAGTGTATAGTATCATCAAGTGTCTGTTTTGTTTGACCTTTCTTTTCATTTCATTATGAACTAGTGAAAACGTATTGCTTACTTATTAAACTTTGTGTTTAAACGTGATCAGTATGGATTTTTAATTTACTCATCAATTTTAATTTCATTGTTGTGATCTTGGCGTGACTTTATATGTAGGCTAACGGAAGCTCCTTTGAGAGCAAGATTTTGCAAGCAATCATGGGGCCGGTTTCAGTGGCTACATGTTTGTCCTGCTTAGTAAAAATATGTTGAAGCCATGACATTGTATAGACTCTGGGCAGGAAGAAAAGGGTATTGTCTGAGATTGGGAGAATATGTGATTCTGGTTTTGATCGTCCGTTTTACATGGCCAAGTCATTTTTTTTCTCTCAACAGTTTATCATTACTCATTGTACGTTGCTACATGATATTTTTAGCCATTACTTCTCATTGACTCTGTTTTTAATAATCATCCATTATAGGTCGCTGCTGAAGAAACTCAGAGTGTGGTGGTGGATCAAATTTCTAATGAGGCAGCATTTGCGGAACCAATCAATCTGTTTCATTCAAATGGTCAGCTGCCTCTCACGCGCATGCTTCTGAAGCACCTGAAGTCACTTCTGCTGCCGGCGTTCAAGTAGAGAAGCCTCTCTTTCATGAGGATGACTTCTTGGAAATGAATGATCTCATTGATCCTGAACCAGAATTGCCAAAAATAGAAAATCCTTTGGAGAACTTGAAGTTTGAAGATGGATTAAGCGCACTTGACTTTTACCAAGATGCAGAGATGTTTCTTTCGCTTCATCAACCTCCGGTTCTTATTGCTTTATGTGCTTTTTTATGGGTTTCTATGGGGACACTAAGACTACTTGGGAGATCCATCTCCTGACATCTGAATCCCTAGTTTTGCTGCTACGTGTTATATGGGATTCCCCTGATTCAATGAACAAACGTCTATTGTTCTAACATATTTTAATAATTTAGAAAAAAAAGGAATTTACCTTCTCTTTCTTTTATTTAATTTTCTTTTATTTTTATGAATATTGAACTTGAGAAGGAAGGTTTTTATGGCCTAAATGAGTGTTAAAATGAAAGAAGGGCTTGTAATTGTAAGTAGATGAATGCTGGGTGACTGCAGCATCACACAAATCCTATTTCTTTATTTAATAGTTTTTATAGCCTATGCTAATCCAATGCCGTTTGGGAGCCCTCATTTTGGCCAATGGATCATATAAATATTCACCTTCCTGTGAAACTTTTGTATACATAGTGTTATTTCTCTCTACCGTAATTTTTAATTTTAGTAGTGTGTTACGGTTGTTGGTAGGACGGTGACATTGTTGCTACTGTTCTATTTTATGCAGATAAGTTGCAAGTAATCAATGGATATTTGTTTGGGAAAGGAAAAAAGCAGAGTTATCATAGTTTTCCCATCAGATTTTTATCAATAAATATATGGTGTGTGTGTGTGTATATATATATATATTCATGAATATGCATCATATAATCAAATAATTTAATATTTTTACACAATTGGGAAAACTCATTTTAATATTTTGTACAAGCGATTGGGCTGAACTGTGTGACTAGTTAGCTATTATATAAGATGATAGTGTCTTTTTCTCGTGCTTTTTTTTTTTTTGGCGTGGCAAGGAATTCTTTTTAATATATTGGGAAGGTGGGAATCTTATTTCGTTTGTTTATTCATTATTATTATTAATGCACATCCACTTTGGTTTGGGAGCAACCATTTTGTAGAATGAATTATATAAATAATTACATAATTATGAGACCTGTACAAATAAAATAAATATATCCAACTGTAATCAAGAGAAGTAAAGGAATATATTGCAGCAAATCCTTTCTATCGATTAAATTTTTTAAAAAATATTAAAATGAAATCAGAAATCTCTCTGTAAAAATAATTTTTTTTTTTACATCTTAATGAAAACGGGATCTAAAACTACAAAAAGAGGAAGAGGAAAAAGAAAAAAGAAAGTGAAAGAAAAATCCAGCGTTCTGTTCTCAACTTACTTTGGTTGGCGGAGAAATTTATTTGACTCATAATTACGGGCCCAATATCATATGTCTAAAATCCGCTCCTGGCTTTCCCCGAAAAAACCATCCACTCCTGCTTCCCATCAGGAGAAGAAAGCGTGTTCTCAACTTATTTTGGTAGGCAGAAATTTATTTGCCCAAAAAATAAATAAATAAGGGTTAAGGTGCACCTAGCACCCTCATGTATTTAGCTAGGTGCACCCAGTGACCTGAAGTAATTTGTGGTGTAAATTTGCCCTCAAAGTAATTAAATTGATGCACCGGTATCCCATGCTAACAAATCTGTTAGTTTGACCATTAAATTGATGAGTCAGCACAAATTTGACCAGAAAATCTGATGTGGCATGTCTAATAAGCAGGTGATGTGGAATTTTTTCGGGGTTAAGTGCATCCAGCACCTCCAAGTATTTTCCAGGTACACCCAGTGGCCTAAAGTAATTTATGGTGCAATTTTGCCCTCAAAGTAAACAAAATGGTGCACCGATATCCCATGCTAAAAGATCTGTTACTTTGACTGTGAAATTGATAAGTCAGCACAAGTTTGACTAAAATAATCTGACCTAGCATGTCTAATAAGCAGGTGACATGGTTTTTCTTGTTAATTCCATTGTTTTGTCTGAATATTACTCCTCTGGTCTTATTTATAAGGTACTTCCAGCATGTTTCACGCAGACCAAGGAAAACCCTAAATTTCATTAACTCTCATTTAAATTTTAATAACTTTCTAACTTTATCCCTATTTAATATACATTATACCTCATATAAACAAAGTTAATACAATAATAAATGAGGGTTAAATTTGTATATCCATACAAAAAATTTCTCTTAGTACCTTATAAATAGGACCAAAAAATATGTTTTCTCTCTACCCTATAAATAGGACTAGAGGAGTATCTCTAAAAAAATTTCTTACTCTGAAAAAAATTCCAAGAGCCGAAGAGAGCATTTACTGAACAGAGAAAACAAAGCAGTGGCAGACGAAAAAAATTTCACATCACCTGCTTATTAGGCATGCCAGGTCAGATTATTTTGGTCAAACTTGTGCTGACTCATCAATTTCACAGTCAAAGTAAGAGATCTGTTAGCATAGGATACCGGTGCACCATTTTAATTACTTTGAATGCAAAATTGTACCATAAATTACTTTAGGCCACTGGGTGCACCTGGAAAAATACTTAGAGGTGCTGGATGCACCTTAATCCCAAAAGAATTCCACATCACCTACTTATTAGACATGCCACGTCAGATTTTCTAGTCAAACTTGTGCTGACTTATCAATTTAACGGTCAAACTAACAGATATGTTAGCATGGGATACCAGTGCACCAATTTAATTACTTTGAGGGCAAATTTGCACCACAAATTACTTCAGGCCACTGGGTGCACCTGGCTAAATACATGGAGGTGGTGGGTGCACCTTAACCCATAAATAAAACATCCACTCCTGCTTTCAATCAGGTCGTAACTCAGTTTAGAACAACTTGAGCCCAAACTTAATAAGTCTACTGGGCCTGGTAAGAAAGGTAATATTGGGCCCAAACTTAACATGTTTGTGGTTCTAATTTATTCCGGTTAGACATTTTAGACAATACTATTTTTTTTTAAATATAAGACCTAGTTAAATAATTTGAAAGGATTAAAAAATTTATTAAATTATTTAATTATAACATATATTACATGATCTTTTAAAAATACTTATATGTATTATTATATTATATATCAATTTATAAGTAAAGCAAATTACTATAACCAGTCCTTAGTATACAAGTTAGTTTAACATTGAATTTGGTCCTAACCATAAGACCCAAATTCACTGTCTCTCATATTTATCTATGTTTTTTAAAGTAATCCTTATAGTAGTTACATATATTAAATATTTTATCAAATAATAATTTTAACTAATACACATTATTAGTAAAGGAATTTTAGAAAAGACAACATCTATTTATTATAAATAATTAAATTAAATAATTTTTTATATTCTCAAATTCGTCAATTAACTCTTATATTAAAGATAAAAAATAGTATATAAATACTTTAACATAATTTAGTAATTATTTAATTTTTTTTTAAAAAAATTAACTGGGCTTTTAACAGCAAAGTTTTATGTCAAAAGCATTTCATATTATTTAGTTTTAAAGGTGTAAAAGTAACCACAGACATTAAAATGTATAGAATTTGGTCACTGCCGTTAATAAGTCCAAGCGTCTGTTTCTTTTTTTTGTTGTGGGCCCCACTATTTTCCGTTTGGCATATGCTGCTCGAACTAAATTTAGACACGTAGCACTCCTTTTGACCTTTCCCTGTACCTCTCCTCTCTCATTAGTTCCCAATTCAATGACCTCCACATGCTTTCTCACCATGTCTCACTCGATTTCTTTTCTTTTGTTTTTTCCCTCTTGGGCTGACTGGGTCTTCTTCCATTTCAAAGACCTCCATTTCTCGATCTTTTTTGCTGATTGATCTAGCAAAGGAAAGTAATAGGTAAGAGGAAGAACTTCTTAACCATGAGGAGTGATTAATCCCAAGACGAAGCCCTCCAATCGATCACCTTCGATTCCCAGGATATGAGTAACACCACTTCAAAGCCCACCCACCATGCCATCAAACTCGATGGCTTCAACTTCGGCACCTCTTTCCTTCAATGGCTTGCTTCTACCTCCACCATGTACGAGCCATCAGATTCTTCTTACTCCTTTTATTTTGGTGACAGATTCTTCTCACTCCTTTTCTACTGCGTTCTGTTTCTTACACAATATACTCAAGTTTTCTTCTTTGGCTCTTACAATTAGTTTAGTGATGAATTTTCTATACTTCAATCAAAATCTGTTGAATCATTTGAGGCTTTTATACTTCTGATTTTAACATGGGCATAATGGTGATGGATTTGCCAAGGTGGAAAGAGGGAAATCAGACGGGAGAGGACTGACAATTGGATGGAGTTATAGAGGAAGAGGAGGATTTATGAACTAGTTCTCTTCCTCCTTTCTTGTTGGTTTTCATAATGTTGAAGATATTTAGATGGAATCACTAATTCGAAGAGTTTGATTTTGAGTTTGTAAGAGATTTTGTGGGTTGACGAAGAGATGTTTGAAGGACGGAGAAGTGAACGATGAGCTGGGTTATTTGTAGGTTGAAGCTTGGATAGTTTTTTCATTTACACACTTGTCATGTATTTTGATCACATCAAGCTTCACTCTCTGCCACGTCACCATTTCAGGTCAAACATTTTTCTCTCTCCAACTTTGTAACAATCAACGCGATTAAATTTAATAGTTGTGATAAAATTGCTTCGCATTTTAAAGTTTGTGTCTACTTTTGCACCTTTCAAAATTAGATGATGTCAAATGCTCTTAGTGTAAAATTTTATTATTAAAATTACACCTTAACCCATTTATAATTCATTGTCCAAAGTATTCCTATTGATTATATATGTTAAGAGGATTTTCATCTAAGGGTAATGATAGTCTAAAAGGGTATTATAAGAAAACAACTCATATTTATTACAAATAATTAATTTAATTAATTTTTTTAATATATTCAAATTAGTTAAGTAATTCTTATATAAAGGACATAAGGTCGCATATAATATAAATGTATAATCATTTTATTTTTTATATTTTTAAAGTTTGTGTTCTAAAATTTAAATTCCATGCAATTACACAACTTTGTACTCGGAACCTGAGCCTAATTTCTCACTGTTTTATTCATACAGATTAATTACCAATAAGTACTTATTTTTTATTTATTAAATTAGTATACAAACTAAAACTAATACTTGAATTATTTTTCATATTTTATGACATAGACATGTTGATTAAAAAACTTGCACATAACCATGATAATGATTAAGAAAAAGGGAAAATGGGTATAATAAAGATTAAGAGAAAACATCAACAGATCATGGATATTTGTTTTATTTAAAAGAAGTTTGATAAAAATATAAAATAAATCAAAGCCAGAATTTCAAGGATTAGGTCCTCTGATGTAATATATTATTTCTATTTCAAGTGACTATGTCTTCTATTGTAATATAAATTGGGATTTAGTTTATCTTATAAGCCTCCATGATTTAATGTTGAAGTTTTAAACAACTCCGAACATGTACAGTATTTTTTTCATTGTTAATTGGCCGTTAATTCATAACTATGCACAATTAAACAAAGCAATGTTTAGTAGCTATGTAATTTTTTTGAGCTTTGATGAGCCAATATATAGGCCTGATGTATTTGAATTGTTATATATAGTTCAATTTAATAATCATGTAATGAAATTAGATGGCATTAATAAAAATACCATCTTATAAACAAACAAAAAAATTTAAAAGGATTGAATATTAATTAGAGATTTAATTTTTTGGTTCATGGTGAAATCATGAAGACATACGCTATATATCAAAATAACCCTTTTATTAATGTTATTGTCATTGTTGTCGTGCACATACTGAAACATTACATTATACTAATAACAAGAGAAGAAAAGAAGAAAAAAAAGACAGAACGAAGATACACACGGCTACAAAGATTAGCCATGGACATGGTTTGTGAGCAGCCTCTTTAACTTTGCTATTTTTATTGAAGCAAACACATATATCTCATCTGCTACATCTTTCGCTCTTCGGAAACAAGCATATCTCCAACTCTTCTTCAACACTAATGTCCCAATAGCACCCCAAAAGCCAACAGCAAACCCAATTGCTACCACAAAATAAAACCACACTTTTTCTGGATCATTTTCATCTTTGCGTTCTCCAATTTCAGGAACTTGATGAGGATCATCACCTTGACACTTATTTGGTAGCGGGATTCCGCAAAGATAAGGGTTGCCAGCATAAATGGATGGATCATTCAACGTCAAGAATTGATTTTCTGTCGGAATTGGCCCTAAAAGGTTATTGTATGACATGTTCAAATGGCTCAATGTAGTTACCTTGGACATGCTCTTTGGAATTGTGCTAGAAATTTGGTTGCAAGAGATATCAAAGGATTCAAGGGATTTCATATCCCCAATAATCTCCGGAATCTCTCCTTTCAAATGACAAGGGAGAATAACCCAAGAGGAATTAATCCAACCAAATTGTTATTTGACAAATCAAAGTTAATCTCAAGCTGCAAGATTCTTGTAATGTCAAACTCTCTTCCTTTCATAACTTGTTTCACATGTTGATTACGCCATTGACTTAATTCCAATATGGTTGAATTCCATATATGTGTGTTATTTACTGCCATTCTTGTAAGATTGCCAATGCAATTGGGTATTGAGCCACTTATGTTGTTATTTGCAAGGTCCAAAATCTGCAATGATTGGAGTTGGCATAGATGTAAAGAAATGTTACCATCCAACATATTATCTCGCAACCTCAGAATGTTCAGTGTAGGAAAAGTGTTGCTAGTCCATGGTGGTATACTTCCAGAAATGTTATTCTCACCCAAATCTAAAATTCTCAATTGTGTCAGATTTTCCAAATTCAATGGAAGCTTCCCTTCAAGATAGTTATTGTTCAAATGCAACCACAACAATGAAGAAAGCTTTCCGATTGAGATAGGGAAGGCACCAGATAATTTGTTGAATGAAAAATTTATTTACGTCAATTTACCTGTATCTCTCCAACAATTTGGAATTTCACCAGATAAATTGTTACAAGAAAGATCAATGCTTCGTAGATTTACAAGGTGATAAAAGCTTTGAGGGATATTGCCAGTTAAAGAGTAATTTGAGAGATCAAGAAATTCTAGATTTACAAGTTGACCAAAACCTTGAGGAATGTTGCTCGTGAGAGAATTATTTGAAAGATCGAGGACATGTAGATTTGAAAGTTGACCAAGATTTTGAGGAATGTTGCTCGTGAGAAAATTATTTGAAAGATTGAGGAAAAGTAGATTTGAAAGTTGACTAAGACTTTGAGGAATGTTGCCCATGAGAGAATTACTTGAAAAATTAAGGTAAGATAGATTTGAAAGTTGACCAAGACTTTGAGGAATGTTGCCCATGAGAGAATTACTTGAAAGATCAAGGTCATGTAGATTTGAAAGTTGACCAAGACTTTGAGGAATGTTGCCCATGAGAGAATTACTTGAAAGATCAAGGTCATATAGATTTGAAAGTTGACCAAGACTTTGAGGAATGTTGCCCATAAGAGAATTACTTGAAAGATCAAGGTGATCTAAATTTGAAAGTTGACCAAGACTTTGAGGAATGAGGCCACTTAAAGAATTATTTGATAGATAAAGACTTCCTAGATTTACAAGTTGGCCAAGATTTTGAGGAATGAAGCCACTTAATAAATTACTTGATAGATCAAGGCTTCCTAGATTTACTAGTTGACCAAAACTGTGAGGAATATTGCCATAAAAATAATTATTTGAAAGATCAAGGCCCATTAGCTTTTCAAGATGCCCTATCCAAGTTGGCAAATGGCCATTGAGTCCATTCCCACTCAAGTACAGTTCCTCTATATCATATTTGATGTATCCAGATAAATCGGAGTCATCAAATGCTTGTCCTTGAAGATTGCTCTCACGAAAATCTAATATTTTTAAATGACAAATGTTTTTTAAGATTTGTGAGACAGAAATTTCTAGTGTGGATGTGACTTGATTTATGGAGATATCTAGATGGTGAAGGCTCCTTAACTCTCCCAACCAAGATGGAATTGATCTAAAATTGTTTAGAGAAAGGTCAAGGTATTCAACAAAAGTCCAATTTTGAAACATATCAAGGATTTGACCATCAATTTCATTCTCAGCCAGATTCAAGACCTAAACTCTAGTATTATTTGTGAAATTGAACGGGGGAAGAGGAGCAGACAAGTTGCCAAGTCCACATCCTTTTAATTGGAGTTGTGATAAAGAAGGAAGCATATGAAGTACCTGGAACAAGTTGTGAGCTTCTCCAAGGTAGACTTCACTAAGATTGAGGTATTGCAAAGACTGAAGTTTAGAGATCCAACTCATGTCATTGATGTGTAAATCATTCCAACTAAGATCAAGAAACTGCAATGCTGTGAGGTTTCTACCAAGATTGGTAGGAATCTTCCCCGTGAAATTGGACCCAGAGATAGAAAGATATCTCAGCCTCCCCATAGAACCAAGAAAGGTAGGAATCGAGATGGCATTGAAGTTGTTTCCACTCAAATCTAAATAAATCAAATGTTGCAACTCCAATAAAGATGGATCAACACGAGTAGCTTGTAGGGAAGAGAAACTGAGATCAAGTTTGAGAATATGACCAGTAACATTGTGACAAGTGATGCCATCCCATTGGCAACAGTTGGTTTTGGGATTCCAGGAAAAAAAGCTTTTATATGAATCATCATAAACAGATGCTTTAAACTTGAGAAGAGCTTGCTTCTCTGATTCATTGCATCTTCCACACAAACCAAATTGGGCAATTCCCAACAACAAGAAAAGCAACACAAATCCTAACATGATGTGTCTTCCCATATCGATGAGAAAAGCTCTAGCAAAGTGGATTTTCTATATGGTGAATCTCTATGGAGAAGTATAGTGTGGGGTTTGCTCAATACACACAACACATATTTATAGATGACTTCTTTTTTTTAACCAAAAAAATGTGATAAAAGATAATCATGAATTGTATACTTTTAAAACAAACAACTATTCACTTGTGGTTCTCTTCAACTTTTATGTTCAAATTATATATTAAAAGAATTTAAAAGATGAAAAATACGTGGTTAGCATCAAACTACCGTGAGCACTAACAACAAACTAAAAGCAATTTACTTTCAAATTGCAATGATGCGTCAGTATGGTTGTTGCATATTCACATTGAATATTGAAATTGTCAAATATAGACTCGTTTAAGCAGGAAATTTAATTTTAAACTATTCAATTGTCTGGTCTATACAAAATTTTTTTAAAAAAAAAACTATACTTACACCTTTGATCTTTTTATATAATTATAATATTATGCAAAATTTAAAAACAAAACAAAGCCATTGATATAAGCGGCCAGGGATATAAATTTAAAACTGTTTTTGGGTAAAATATAAATTTAAAACTTTAATAGCATAAAATTATTAAAGTTCGCCAATCTTGTCAATTTTATACTTGAACATGTTTCAAACAGAAAACAAACAATTTTGAATGACTACAATTAACAAAATCATTGAATGTCAATCAAATTAGAAGTTCAATAGCTGGACCAGGATGATCATTCTGGGAAAAAATAAAAAATAACATGGGACAAAATATTGTTGGCGAAAAAAATTTATGTGAAAAGAATTATAAAATGTAAAATGTGTCAATTTCTAGATTAATCATGAATGTAACAATTTTGCAAATATTATAAAATTAGGAACCTTTCTTGGCGAACGTTTGAACAAAATTTATTGTTGAAAAATGTTAAAAAAATTTAAAATAATTAAATGTAGGAGTTAGTTAGCTAATTTTTGTAGATTAAAAAAATAAGTTAAATTGATTAGTTGTAATATATCTAGAAAAATTTATTAGTTTTCGTAAAAACCCCTCCTGGTAATGTACTCAACAAAATTAATGTCGAATGGGTTGTTTTAAACATTTCAGCAACACACCATTTCTATCGTTGGTTCATTTTTGTTATACTCACTCTAATTATATGAGAAGAATTTTTTGAGGATGATACAATCCTATTTATAAGAAATCTTAATAGGATGTCTGAAATAAATATTTTATATTTTTAAAGTAATTAAATATTCCATTTTAAGTATTTAAAAAAATTTAAAATTGCTTGTTTAAATTATAAGGATTATTTTTTAAATGACATGACATATAATAAAAAATATAAAAAGATTGGCATGGCAAAAACCATTAACTTTAACGGTAATTTTAATAATAAGGGATTAATAAACAAAACACTAAATATTAGGGTTCTTAATTTAATTTTTTAAATATAAAGGAGGTTATACGCAACTGACCTAAAATTAAGGGAATTTCTATATATTTTAGCCATTGTTTTGTATATAAATGTTCAATGGATTGAGATAACAGTCATGAGAAAAAGAAAATGCTGCGTATCATGTTAGGTGGCTGCATCTCTTTCTCTGTTTTCTTTTTTCTTTTTCTTTTTTCCTTCGTCGGTTATAGATCGTGGAATTCTATTTCTTTCTTTCTTTTTTTTACCCTAGCTGGGTTTGCTTTTTCTTGCACTGGGCTATTTTAGTTTGGAGAAATTAATTATTTAGTCATTCTAGGATTCACATAATTCCAGTTCAATTCCAAATATTTAATTTATTAGTGTATCTCAATATATTAAATTTGAGACATTTAATTAATTGGTTCTTTTATTTTATAATTCATATGCAATTCATCCTAAAAAATTATTTGTATAAACTAACCAATTAAATGTCAAAATTTTCAGCAGTCTTAGTTTCAAGGATTGAATGGTAGTCGAGTTGAAACTATTTCTCTTTTAGTTACATGATTAGATAGAAAGAAATAATGTACTTTTTATGATTCTCATAAACTGAGGAAAAATTAATTTGTGCTTTCCATAAAGAAATTTTAAAAAAATAAATAACTTTTCCTTGAAAATCACTTTTTTAAAGCTTTCTGTGGCAGAGAATTAAAACAAACTTAATGAAACATTCCACCTAATCTTCTAATATCATGTGAAACCATCAAATGACCATGTCAACCAAACCTTTCGTCAACGTAGTTTTTTTTTTTTTGGCATATTTTACAGCTACCGACACAATGCTTAGCTTTATTCTTCTCTTGTCTTTTTGACCAGAATTTATTCTTCTCTTTTCATGCACGTTCATGCTTTTTTGAAATATTGATGCTTATAGATACCCTACCTTCAATAATTTCATGGTTGTTAGAAAGGATCAGATCGTCCAGTTCAACTAGTTGAACCAACAACCAGCCTCAGTCTTATATAGAACCTCTTTTTTGGCGCCAATTTTTGATAGAGCAAAATAATGTTATTTTGCATTTTTATTTTTGGCTGATATATTCTCTTTATTGCTAGATATATTTGATGATATATATTAGTGATTTTGGTAAGTCATGCAAGCTTGTGCTAAGTTTTCTTAGATAATTAGTAGTAGTGTGACATAACTGGTATTTTGGTGAATCCTAGCAGACAAAAAATAGCTGTTTAAATTGACTTTCTAGAGTCGTTGATTTTCAGCAGCATTTTTTTTTTTAATCAACACTGAAATTTATTATCAAGAGTCTATTTTTTTGGTAGTACTTAATACCATCTGGATGAAAAGAAAAAAATTCCATCATAAAGGGAAATATAGATTATCCTCTTACTATGATTCGGGAAATCTAGAATATAATTTCTCTTTCAGATTATGACTTTTGATAACTTTAACTCATTTTGGTCTTCTAAGTAGAACTTCTTTGGTAAATATTCTCGCTTAAGATTGAACCAAGATGGTTAGAATGTGTTACTCTATAAATACAAAAAATTAAGAAAATACTATTGTCACAATATTATTTGTTACGAGGGAATGCCTTTAAAAGAATTTTGATGGGGAAACCAAGCTACTATAACTCCAATTTGAAACTTGCTACAGGTAAGCCCTCTGTACAAGTTTACTGTATTAAAAAGAGATTGCTCCATATTCTTAACATCACTTGGCAAGAAATACTTGCCCTCAGTCATAATTTCTCTTCTTTTAATAAAGATGTAACTTATAATAACCTTATTTACTACGAAGGACATTTCGTATTTGGTTGGGAAAAAAAAGAAAGAAATTAAACCGTGTGGTACATCTAATGAAAATAAAAGTCTTTTAACAAATAAAGTGAAAGCCAAACTATTGATAACGAATATTTATAAAATATTTAATGTGTCACTGTCTATGTCAATTATGCCTTATTTTCTCATATAACGTGTGGAATGTCTTAAAGAAATTTTTAATGCTAAGTAGTCTCTCCATTTCTTCATGTAAGTCTTCTTTTCAGAAAATAATTAATTTTATTTATATGCCTTTTTAAAATTTCAAGACTGAAGTTGATATGATTATATTGTCATTCTCTCAATTATAACTATAAGGCACTGATAGAATTGGCACATATAATTAAACAAAATCTTTAACAAATTGTAAAGTGAAAACTGAATTATTGGTCATATAAATATTATAAAATATTAACGAGTGATTTTCTTCGTCAATTATTTTGTTCAACTTTTGAAATTTTTTCTTTTCCTATCTTTTATACACACTTACCAAACACTAAAATTCTAAAGCAACATTAATTAATAAAATAAAATAAAATAAGTGCATTAAAAGGGTCACGAGCATAAAAATAATGGTTATACCAACTCCCAAGTCAGTCAATGGTTTTGTGTCATAGAGTATAGAGCCAAAGAAACTTCTTGGAGAGCGATTATTCTTATAGATATATAATTTTAGTTTCATGACAATAAAACAGGTTAATAACACATTAAATCAGTTTCATCCATGATCCAAAATAATTTAATTTCTATCTTTAAATTATTTTTGAGCAGTTTATAATGATTCAAATATTCCTAACTTTTCCTTTTTACTTAATTCCAATTTTTTCTGGGAAAAATTAGAAACAGGTCACAAATGAGGGACTTATTTTTTTTTTTGGCCTAAAATGAGGGAGTTATAATTTTTTCACATGTATTTTTTTTTTTGGCCAACAATATTTTGTCACATATTATCTTCGATTTTTTGCAGAATGATCATCCTGGTTTAGCTATTTAACTTCAAATTTGATTAACTTTCAAAGATTTTGTTAATTGTAGTCATTCAAAATTATTTGAGTAAAGTACACTCACTACCCTTCTATTTTACTTCAATTACAAAAACCTCCCATATGTTTTGAAAATGTATACAAGCCTTTCTTAAAATTAAAATGTATGTTACACAAACTTCTTTCTTATATTTCCATCCATTCCTTTGTGTAAGTTCCCTTTATATGTCTTTTAAAAAATTTTAGGACACTAGTATTTTAAAAGCTTAAGACAATATTAATTATCAAATAAAATAAGTTTCCATATAGAAATTAAATGAAGACAGAAATTTAAGGAGGAACTTAAAATAAATTCACTACATGGTAGGCAAAATTGTAAATAAATACCATAAAAAAATCAAAAATTGCAATTTAGGTTCTTGAATCTAAAAAATTGCTGCTAGGATCAGGTATTAAATATGAATTAGCAAATTTAAAAGACTAAATTACCCTCATGTCGAAAATAAAAATTTAACTATAAGTTATGTATTAAAAATTATAAGTTACATATGAAAAAGTCTGTACTATTAAATAACGAGTACAATATTAGAAATTATAAATTAAGTAGTCTAAATAAGAAGTCTGCAATGAAAATGACAAGTTTAAACAGCAAGACAATTTGATCTTCTACACAATATCTGCTCATTTATATCAAAGACTCGGTCCTAATAGCAATTTTTTGAATTCAAAAACCCAAATTACAATGTTTTATTTTTGAGAGTCTTTATTTACAATTTTTCCTATATGATAAGAAAAATCACGCCAAACTTATGTACGGAAAAACTTATGGTTAAGAAATTGAAATCAATATCATACAGGATTTAAACAAAGGCCAAGGCATTTAGTAGTTTGGGTAGAGTTTTCCAAATATGCCGCCACCATATCCTCCTTCTGACGATATTACATATAACTTGTTGAAAGTATTCGCATGTCGCAACGCGTCAAAGATGAAAGGAAAAGGTAACTGTTGACTGACTTCAAAAATTTGACATGTTGTTGACATCAATATTTTTTCATATATTAATTGGCTAAAGAATTCAACAAATATGAGTTAAAGACATCAATTGTGCAGTAGTTAAGATCACTATTGATATAAGATACAAAAAATTTAAGTTGTATTATATCCATTATTTAGTACTTTTTATCACTATTTTAAATTGTTGAAAAGAAGACTGTTTTTTCTCTCTCGTTTTTTTTCCCAAAAAGACTATCTTTTTAAGAATTAATTTTTATTTCACTTTTGATTTTATATACCAAGCAATGTTTCTGATAATTGATGACTAAATTGATGTACTTGATTAAAACGAATTAATGAATACAATGAATATTAATTAAATCCGCTGGCTTTGTTTTTTGAAATGAATTTCCACATGATTGTGATTATAGATTAGTCATCGAATTTATTTTAATGAATATTAACTAAATTGTTAATGAATTCATCAAATTTATTCTTTCAGTATCTTTAGACATATTTTTGAACTATTCTTTTCAAGCTCTATGGTGGTACAATTCGTGGCCTTATATGTCTTGCAAGCATTTAGCTTGCCAATTAAAGAAACAACCCCCCCCCCCCAAAAAAAAAAGAGGTCTCTTATTGTCATTGGATATTGTTGGATTTTTCGTAGGGCTATCCATTGATGGGCTAACTCTCACTATCTATTGTGTCAAGAAAAGCTTTTCTATTAGGAGGATATATGTGTTGAGAAAAGTATTCATATTCAATACTCAATAGCCCTTCAAGCAAGATTGCCTTCATAAGGAGTATACTTGTACTTAGCAACAAAAAAAAAAAAATTTCATACATATTTCTGCACAATTCTCTTATTTATTGACTGTCACTTGGCTAGAGATATTAGTTTTGCTTCATGATTTCTCTTTCATAGGCGTTGAGACCATTTCTTTGTCTCATTTTCTTAAGCATTTTAATTTTCATGTTGGTGTTCTTTCTATTTGTAACTTGTAAAACTCTTATTTACTAAATATTCCTCCGATCCTTAATGTAAAACCTAATTAGAAAATTAATATTGGTCTCATATGTAAGACCTATTTTCACATGTTATATCAGTTTTTTTTCAAATTAATCCTATTGATATTTTTCCAACAATAATCAAGTAGAAGAGGGAGGGAGAAAATTAAGAAAGATGTTTAGGATGTTTTAGAAATAACACGTCATATTAACTAGTTTAACTAACATTCTTAATTTACTAAAATTACTTAATTAGATCTTACATTAACTATAAGAGAAATATTCCTTTGGTTCTATTTATAAGGCATTTTCAACATATTTCACGCAGACAGAAAATAAAACTCTTAAAATGCATTAACTCTTTATTAAAATATAATAACTTTACGACTTTACCTCTATTTAATATATCTATATATACCTTTTAAAAAAGATGTATAACTATTTACAATATAATAAATGGAGGATGAAATAGTACATTCATACTAAAAGTTTAATGAAGTAATTTGTAAATAAAACCAAAAAAAAAAAACCTTCTCTCTTTGTCCTATAAATATGACTAATTAAAAGGATACCATTTTGTCTTGATTCGTATTGGTTGACCCTTTTTTGAAAAATAATATTGAATTTTAAAACAAATATCTGTATAAATAGAGATCACAGTTTAAGAAGCATCATTAGTTTGATAGGTTGGGACTAACCCTTTTTTATTGCTCATAAGCATTCTTCCATTAAAAGCAATCATGTTTACGGCCGGATATTAAATGTGGACACATCTGAAAATGGTAGTACGGGCCAACACATGAGTTGCATGTATTATTGCGTATGTTCTTTTGGAACCAAGGCCTTGACTATATATAATGTTAGGTCGTAACTTGGTCCAGACGCTACGTTCATGAAGTGTTTTTTTAATTTGGTCCATAATTGTAAAGTATCATCAAGTGTCTGTTTTGCTTGATCTTTCTTTTTATTTCATTATGAACTAGTGAAAACGTATTGCTTACTTATTAAACTTTGTGTTTAAACGTGATCAGTATGGTTTTTTAATTTATTCATCAATTTTAATTTCATTGCTGTGATCTTGGCGTGACTTTATATGTAGGCTAACGAAAGCTCCTTTGAGAGCAAGATTGCAAGCTATCATGGGGCCGGTTTCAGTGGCTACATATTTGTCTTGCTTAGTAAAAATATGTTGAAGCCATGACATTGTATAGACTCTGGGCGGGAAGAAAAGGGTATTGTCTGAGATTGGGAGAATATGTGATTCAGGTTTTGATCGTCCATTTTGCATGGCCAAATCATTTTTTTCTCTAAACAGTTTATCATTACTTGACTGCCGCATTTAAGTTTTTGGCATGACTGTTTTGTAACTTGTGGTTCTTATGATTTTTTTGCCATTACTGTTCATTAACTCTGTTTTTAATAATCATCCATTATAGGTCGCTGCTGAAGAAACTCATAGTGTGGTGATGGATCAAATTTCTAATGAGGCAGCATTTGCGGAGCCAATCAATCTGTTTCATTCAAACGGTCAACTGCCTCTCACGCGCATGTTTCTGAAGCACCTGAAGTCACTTCTTCTGCCAGCGTTAATGTAGAGGAGCCTCTCTTTCGTGAGGATGACTTCTTGGAAATGAATGATCTCATTGATCCTGAACCAGAATTGCCAAAAATAGAAAATCCTTTGGAGGACTTGAAGTTTGAAGATGCATTAAGCGCACTTGACTTGTACCATTATGCAGAGATGTTTCTTTCGCTTCATCAACCTCCGCTTCTTATTGCTTTATGTGCTTTGTTATGGGTTTCTATGGGGACACTGAGACTACTTGGGAGATCCATCTCCTGACATCTGAATCCCTAGTTTTGCTGCTACGTGTTGTATGGGATTCCCCTGATTCAATGAACAAACGTCTATTGTTCTAACATATTTTAATAATTTAAAAAAAAAACAGGAATTTACCTTCTGTTTCTTTTATTTAATTTTCTTTTATTTTTATGAATATTGAACTTGAGAAGGAAGGTTTCTATGGCCTGAATGAGTGTTAAAATGAAAGAAGGGCTCGTAATTGTAAGTAGATGAATGATGGGTGACTGCAGCATCACACAAATCCTATTTCTTTATTTAATAGTTTTTATAGCCTATGCTAATCCAATGCCGTTTGGGAGCCCTCATTTTGGCCAATGGATCATATAAATATTCACCTTCCTGTGAAACTTGTGTATATATAGTGTTATTTCTCTCTACTGTAATTTTTAATTTTACTAGCGTGTTACGGTTGTTGGTAGGACGGTGACATGGTTGCTACTGTTTTATTTTATGCAGATGAGTTGCAAGTAATCAATGGATATTTGTTTGGGAAAGGAAAAAAGCAGAGTTATCATAGTTTTCCCATCAGATTTTTATCAATAAATATATGGTGTGTGTGTATATATATATATATATATATATATATTCATGAATATGCATCATATAATCAAATAATTTAAAAATATTAAAATGAAATCAGAAATCTCTCTGTAAAAATAAGTTTTTTTTGACATCGTAATGAAAACGGGATCTAAAACTACAAAAAGAGGAAGAGGAAAAAGAAAAAAGAAAGTGAAAGAAAAATCCAGCGTTCTGTTCTCAACTTACTTTGGTTGGCGGAGAAATTTATTTGACTCATAATTACGGGCCCAATATCATATGTTCTGTTCTCAACTTATTTTGGTAGGCAGAAATTTATTTGCCCAAAGAAATAAATAAATAAAACATCCACTCCTGCTTTCAATCAGGCCGTAACTCAGTTCAGAACAACTTGAGCCCAAACTTAATAAGTCTACTGGGCCTGGTAAGAAAGGTAATATTGGGCGCAAACTTAACATGTTTGTGGTTCTAATTTCTTCCGGTTAGACATTCTTAGACAATACTATTTTTTTTAAAATATAAGATCTAGTTAAATAATTTGAAAGGATTAAAAAAATTTATTAAATTATTTAATTATAACATATATTACATGATCTTTTAAAAATATTTATATGTATTATTATATTATATATCAATTTATAAGTAAAGCAAATTACTATAACCAGTCCTTAGTATACAAGTTAGTTTAACATTCAATTTGGTCCTAACCATAAGACCCAAATTTACTGTCTCTCATATTTATTTATGTTTTTTAAAGTAATCCTTATAATAGTTGCACATATTAAATATTTTATCAAATAATAATTTTAGCCAATACACATTATTAGTAAAGGAATTTTAGAAAAGATAACATCTATTTATTATAAATAATTAAATACAATAATTTTTTATATCCTCAAATTCATCAATTAACTCTTATATTAAAGATCAGAAATAGTATATAAATACTTTAACATAATTTAGTAATTATTTAATTTTTTTAAAAAACTTAACTGGGCTTTTAACAACAAAGTTTTATGTCAAAAGCGTTTGATATTATTTAGTTTTAAAGGTGTAAAAGTAACCACAGACATTAAAATGTATAGAATTTGATCACTGTCGTTAATAAGTCCAAGCGTCTGTTTCTTTTTGGTTGTGGGCCCTACTATTTTCCGTTTGGCATATGCTACTCGAACTAAATTTAGACACGTGGCACTCCTTTTGACCTTTCCCTGTACCTCTCCTCTCTCATTAGTTCCCAATTCAATGACCTCCACCTCTCCACGTGCTTTCTCACCATGTCTCACTCGATTTCTTTTCTTTCGTTTTTTCCCTCTTGGGCTGACTGAGTTTTCTTCCATTTCAAAGACCTCCATTTCTTGATCTTTTTTGTTGATTGATCTAGCAAAGGAAAGTAATAGGTAAGAGGAAGAATTTCTTAACTATGAGGAGTGATTAATCCCAAGACAAAGCCCTCCAATCGATCACCTTTGATTCCCAGGATATGAGTAACACCACTTCAAAGCCCACCCACCATGCCATCAAACTCGATGGCTTCAACTTCAGCACCTCTTTCCTTCAATGGCTTGCTTCTACCTCCACTATGTACGAGCCTTCAGATTCTTCTTACTCCTTTTATTTTGGTGACAGATTCTTCTCACTCCTTTTCTACTGCGTTCTGTTTCTTACACAATATACTCAAGTTTTCTTCTTTGGCTCTTACAATTAGTTTAGTGTGGAATTTTCTATACTCCAGTCAAAATCTGTTGAATCGTTTGAGGCTTTTATAGTTTTGATTTTAACATGGGCTTAATGGTGATGGATTTGCCAAGGTGGAAAGAGGGAAATCAGACGGGAGAGGACTGACAATTGGATGGAGTTATAGAGGAAGAGGAGGATTTATGAACTGGTTCTCTTCCTCCTTTCTTGTTGGTTTTCACAATGTTGAAGCTATTTAGATGGAATCACTAATTTGAAGGGTTTGATTTTGAGTTTGTAAGAGATTTTGTGGGTTGATGAAGAGATGTTTGAAGGACAGAGAAGTGGACGATGAGCTGGGTTATTTGTAGGTTGAAGCTTGGATAGTTTTTTCATTTACACGCTTGCCATGTATTATGATCACATCAAGCTTCACTCTCTGCCACGTCACCATTTCAAGTCAAACATTTTTCTCTCTCCAACTTTGTAACAATCAACACGATTAAATTTAACAGTTGTGATAAAATTGCTTCGCATTTTAAAGTTCGTGTCTACTTTTATACCTTTCAAAATTAGATGATGTCAAATGCTCTTAGTGTAAAATTTTATTATTAAAATTACACCTTAACCCATTTATAATTCACTGTCCAAAGTATTCCTATTGATTATATATGTTAAGAGGATTTTCATCTAAGGGTAATGATAGTCTAAAAGGGTATTATAAGAAAACAACTCATATTTATTACAAATAATTAATTTAATTGATTTTTTAATCTATTCAAATTAGTTAAGTAATTCTTATATAAAGGACATAAAGTCGCATATAATATAAATTTTAATATAAATGTATAATCATTTTATTTTTATATTTTTAAAGTTTGTGTTCTAAAATTTAAATTCCATGCAATTACACAACTTTGTACTCGGAACCTGAACCTAATTTCTCACTGTTTTATTCATACAGATTAATTACCAATAAGTACTTATTTTTTATTTATTAAATTAGTATACAAACTAAAACTAATACTTGAATTATTTTTCATATTTTATGACATAGACATGTTGATTAAAAAACTTGCACATAACCATGATAATGATTAAGAAAAAGGGAAAATGGGTATAATAAAGATTAAGAGAAAACATCAACAGATCATGGATATTTGTTTTATTTAAAAGAAGTTTGATAAAAATATAAAATAAATCAAAGCCAGAATTTCAAGGATTAGGTCCTCTGATGTAATATATTATTTCTATTTCAAGTGACTATGTCTTCTATTGTAATATAAATTGGGATTTAATTTATCTTATAAGCCTCCATGATTTAATGTTGAAGTTTTAAACAACTCAGAACATGTACAGTATTTTTTCATTGTTAATTGGCCGTTAATTCATAACTATGCACAATTAAACAAAGCAATGTTTAGTAGCTATGTAATTTTTTTGAGCTTTGATGAGCCAATATATAGGCCTGATGTATTTGAATTGTTATATATAGTTCAATTTAATAATCATGTAATGAAATTAGATGGCATTAATAAAAATACCATCTTATAAACAAACAAAAAAATTTAAAAGGATTGAATATTAATTAGAGATTTAATTTTTTGGTTCATGGTGAAATCATGAAGACATACGCTATATATCAAAATAACCCTTTTATTAATGTTATTGTCATTGTTGTCGTGCACATACTGAAACATTACATTATACTAATAACAAGAGAAGAAAAGAAGAAGAAAAAGACAGAACAAAGATACACACAGCTACAAAGATTAGCCATGGACATGGTTTGTGAGCAGCCTCTTTAACTTTGCTATTTTTATTGAAGCAAACACATATATCTCATCTGCTACATCTTCCGCTCTTCGGAAACAAGCATATCTCCAACTCTTCTTCAACACTAATGTCCCAATAGCACCCTAAAAGCCAACAACAAACCCAATTGCTACCACAAAATAAAACCACACTTTTTCTGGATCATTTTCATCTTCACATTCTCCAATTTCAGGAACTTGATGAGAATTATCAACTTGACACTTATTTGGTAGCGGGATTCCGCAAAGATAAGGATTGCCAGCATAAATGGATGGATCATTCAACGTCAAGAATTGATTTTCAGTCAGAATTGGCCCTGAAAGGTTATTGTATGACATGTTCAAATAGCTCAATGTAGTTACCTTGGACATGCTCTTTGGAATTGTGCCAGAAATTTGGTTGCAAGAGATATCAAAGGATTCAAGGGATTTCATATCCCCAATAATCTCCGGAATCTCTCCTTTCAAATGATTGTGTGAAAGGTTCAAGCTTATTAATTTGACAAGGGAGAATAACCCAAGAGGAATTAATCCAACCAAATTGTTATTTGACAAATCAAAGTTAATCTCAAGCTGCAAGATTCTTGTAATGTCAAACTCTCTTCCTTTCATAACTTGTTTCACATGTTGATTAGGCCATTGACTTAATTCCAATCTGGCTGAATTCCATATATGTTTATTAGGCCATTGATTTTCTACGCCAAATTCCCATACGGTTGAATTCCATATATGTGTATTATTTACTGTCATTCCTGTAAGATTGCCAATGCAATTGGGTATTGAGCCACTTATGTTGTTATTTGCAAGGTCCAAAAACTGCAATGATTGGAGTTGGCATAGATGTAAAGAAATGTTACCATCCAACATATTATCTCGCAACCTCAGAATGTTCAGTGTAGGAAAAGTGTTGCTAGTCCATGGTGGTATACTTCCAGAAATGTTATTCTCACCCAAATCTAAAATTCTCAATTGTGTCAGATTTTCCAAATTCAATGGAAGCTTCCCTTCAAGATAGTTATTGTTCAAATGCAACCAGAACAATGAAGAAAGCTTGCCGATTGAGATAGGGAAGGCACCAGATAATTTGTTGAATGAAAAATTTATTTCCGTCAATTTACTTGTATCTCTCCAACAATTTGGAATTTCACCAGATAAATTGTTACAAGAAAGATCAATGCTTCGTAGATTTACAAGGTGACAAAAGCTTTAAGGGGTGTTGCTAGTAAAAGAGTTATTTGAGAGATCAATAAATTCTAGATTTACAAGTTGACCAAAACTTTGAGGAATGTTGCTCGTGAGAGAATTATTTGAAAGATCGAGGACATGTAGATTTGAAAGTTGACCAAAACTTTGAGGAATGTTGCTCGTGAGAGAATTATTTGAAAGATCGAGGGCAAGTAGATTTGAAAGTTGACCAGGACTTTGAGGAATGTTGCCCATGAGAGAATTACTTGAAAAATTAAAGTAAGATAGATTTGAAAGTTGACCAAAACTTTGAGAAATGTTACCCATGAGAGAATTACTTGAAAGATCAAGGTCATGTAGATTTGAAAGTTGACCAAGACTTTGAGGAATGTTGCCCATGAGAGAATTACTTGAAAGATCAAGGTGATCTAGATTTGAAAGTTGACCAAGACTTTGAGGAATGAGGCCACTTAAAGAATTATTTGATAGATAAAGACTTCCTAGATTTACAAGTTGGCCAAGATTTTGAGGAATGAAGCCACTTAATAAATTACTTGATAGATCAAGGCTTCTTAGATTTACTAATTGACCAAAACTGTGAGGAATATTGCCACAAAAATAATTACATGAAAGTTCAAGGCCCATTAGCTTTTCAAGATGCCCTATCCAAGTTGGCAAATGGCCATTGAGTCCATTCCCACTCAAGTACAGTTCCTCTATATCATGTTTAATGCATCTAGATAAATCGGAGTCACCAAATGCTTGTCCTTGAAGATTGCTCTCACGAAAATCTAATATTTTTAAATGACAAATGTTTTTTAAGATTTGTGAGACAGAAATTTCTAGTGTGGTCGGGACTTGATTCAAGGAGATATCTAGATAGTGAAGGCTCCTTAACTCTCCCAACCAAGATGGAATTGAACTAAAATTGTTTAGAGAAAGGTCAAGGTATTCAACAAAAGTCCAATTTTGAAACATATCAAGGATTCGACCATCAATTTCATTCTCAGCCACATTTAAGACCTGAACTCTAGTATTATTTGTGAAATTGAACGGGGGAAGAGGAGCAAACAAGTTGCCAAGTCCACATCCTTTTAATTGGAGTTGTGATAAAGAAGGAAGCATATGAAGTGCCTGGAACAAGTTGTGAGCTTCTCCAAGGTAGACTTCACTAAGATTGAGGTATTGCAAAGACTGAAGTTTAAAGATCCAACTCATGTCATTGATGTGTAAATCATTCCAACTAAGATCAAGAAACTGCAATGCTGTGAGGTTTCTACCAAGATTGGTAGGAATCTTCCCCGTGAAATTGGATCCAGAGATAGAAAGATATCTCAGCCTCCCCATAGAACCAAGAAAGGTAGGAATCGAGATCGCATTGAAGTTGTTTCCACTCAAATCTAAATAAATCAAATGTTGCAACTCCAATAAAGATGGATCAACACCAGTAGCTTGTAGGAGATAGTAACCGAGATCAAGTTTGAGAATATGACCAGTAACATTGTGACAAGTGATGCCATCCCATTGGCAACAATTTGTTTTGGGATTCCAGGAGGAAAGGTTTTTATATGAATCATCATAAATAGATGCTTTGAACTTGAGAAGAGCTTGCTTCTCTGATTCAATACATCTTCCACACAAACCTAATTGGGCAATTCCCAACAACAAGAAGAAAAGCAACACAAATCCTAATATGGTGTGTCTTCCCATATCGATGAGAAAAGCTTCGGCAAAGTGAATTTTCTATATGGTGAATCTCTATGGAGAAGTGTAGTGTGCGGTTTGTTTAATACATACAACTCATATTTATAGATGACTTTTTTTTAACCAAAAAATGTGATAAAAGATAATCATGAGTTGTATACTTTTAAAACAAACAACTATTCACTTGTGGTTTTCTTCAACCTTTATGTTCAAATTATATATTAAAAGAATTTAAAAGATGAAAAATACATGGTTAGCATCAAAGTACCCTGAGCACTAACAACAAAATAAAAGCAATTTACTTTCAAATTGCAATGATGCGTCAATATGGTTGTTATACATTCATGTTAGATATTGAAATTGTTAAATGTAGACTCATTTAAGTATGAAATTAATTTTAAACTATTCAATTGTCTAGTCTATACAAACTTTTTTAAAAAAAAAAAGACTACATCTTTGGTCTTTCTATTTAATTATAATATTATACAAAATTTAAAACAAAACAAAGCCATTGGTATAAGCAGCCAAGGATACAGATTTAAAACTGTTTTTGGGTAAAATATAAATTTAAAACTTTAATAGCATAAAATTATTAAAGTTCACTGATCTCGTCAATTTTATACATGAAAATGTTTCAAACAGAGAACAAATGATTTTGAATGACTACAATTAACAAAATCATCAAATGTCAATCAAATTAGACGTTCAATAGCTAGAGCAGGATGATCATTCTGGGAAAAAGTCGAAAATAACATGGGACAAAATATTGTTGGCGAAAAAAATATATGTGAAAAAAATTATAAAATGTAAAATGTGTCAATTTCTAGATTAATCATGAATGTAACAATTTTGCAAATATTATAAAAATTAGGAACCTTTCTTGGCGAACGTTTGAACAAAATTTATTGTTGAAAAATGTTAAAAAATTTTAAAATAATTAAATGTAGGAGTTAGTTAGTTAATTTATATAGATTAAAAAAACAACTTAAATTGATTATTTGTAGTATATCTAGAAAAATTTATTAGTTTTCGTAAAAACCCCTCCTGGTAATGTACTCAACAAAAAGCTGGTAAAAAAAAATTTGTACTCAACAAAATTAATGTCGAATGGGTTGTTTTAAACATTTTAGCAATCTTACTTATAAGAAATCTTAATAGGATGTCTGAAATTTCTAGTATTATTTTTTATTTTTTCCTCATTAATAACATGTTGTGTGATTGCGTTGATTCCACATCTTTTTTTCTATTTCTCTCCCACCCACTCTCCACATAAATAAGATTATTTTTAAAAAATAAAATATATTTGCATACACGTATTATTTTTAACCAATTTTTTGGCACACATGATCTTGTACTTCATATCTTACACACACGCACACGCACACACACAAGTCATCACTATCTACCGTGTAGAACCATACATGATTGCACCATTCATGCAACAAAGAGATATTCATTTGATTTTACTTACATGTCACTTTTAACATATTTAACCAAAATTCAAAAAAAATCTTAAATCTTATTAACTCTGCCTTAAATTTAATAATTTTGAATTTTACTATCTAGGTAAGAAACCATTGACTCACTTATATATCATAAATTCTTAATGTGCTAAAACCAGACAAAAAGTCTCCAACAAATAAAGTGAAAACTCAATTATATTAATGTGACACTTTCTTCCTGAAGTGTCCATGCGTGTTCTACTTTTTATATTTTTCCTTTCTTTTCTTTTACTTTTTTGCCCTTTTGTTTTATTCACATACGGCGTATGAAATGCATCAGAGAAGTCTTTAATATCAGTCCTTTTTGTAAGTAAAAAAATTGTTTCTGTTTTGATATCTAAAAAAATGACATTTTTATTCTTACCCTTACCAAACACTAAATGCCTAAAACGAAATTAATTGATAAATTAAAATTACTGTATTTTAGACATATTAATAAAAAATGAACGGATCAATTATATTTCTTAATGGGAAGCATCGCAGCAAATAAAGTAAACAAACATTGATTGCTATGGACTTTGGAGTTTTTTTGTGTGGGTGTATGTGTATATGTATATCAATTAATTAATTTTATATATATATATATATATATATATATGGGTGTCTGTGTGCACGCGCTATACGGTTGAATCAATAAATCAATAAATTGTTTTAGGCTAAAATCCACAAAACGCCCTTGAACTTTGAGTCAGTTGAGTATAACCTCCCTTACCTTTAAAAATTTAAATTAAGAACCCTCATATTTAGTACTCCTCCGGTCCTTATTATAAGACCCCATTTGACTTTTTATTTGGTCCTAATTATAAGACCCCAATCCATTTTGTCTCTTATATTTATGCATTCTTTCCAAGATAATCCTTCTAATGATGATAGTTTTAGCCAATATACTTAATTAGTAAGGATATTTTAGGAATGATAACACTTATTTATTATAAATAACCAACTTAACTTACTTCCTTAATTTCCTCAAATAAGTCAATTGGGTCTTATAATTAGGACCGGAGGAGTATTTTATAACTCCCTGCCGTTAAAATTACCATAAAGTTAACTGTTTTTGCCTTTAAAAAATAACACTTGTCATTTGACATCTAATTTTAAGTAATTTATAATTTTTTATTTAAAGAGGACTCAATCAAATAATTATATTAATAACTTTTTTATTTTTTTAAAGTAATTAAATATTTCATTTTAAGTATTTACAAAAATTTAAAATTGCTTGTTTAAATTGTCAGGATTATTTTTTAAATGACATGACATATAATAAAAAATATAAAAAGATTGACATGGCAAAAACCGTTAACTTTAACTATAATTTTAATGATAAGGGATTAATAATCAAAACACTAAATATTAGGTTCTTAATTTAATTGTTTAATGATAAGGGAGGTTATACACAACTGACCTAAAATTAAGGGAAGTTCTATGTATTTTAGCCATTATTTTGCATATAAATGTTCAGTGGATGGAAATAACAGTCATGAGAAAAAGAAAATGCCGCGTATCATGTTTATTTTTGCTTTTCTTTTTTTTCCTTCTTTAGTTACAGATAGTGGAATTCTTTTCTTGTCTTTTTTCTTTTGATTTTCCAGCTGGGTTTGTTTTTTCTTGCACTGGGCTATTTTCGTTTGGCGAAATTAATTATTTAGTCATTCTCGGATTCACTGAATTCCAACTCAATTCCAAATATTTAATTTATTATTGTATCTCAGTATATTAAATTTGAGGCATTTAATTAATTGGTTCTTTAATTTTATAATTCGTATGTAATTCATCCTAAAAAATTATTTGTATAAACTAACCAATTAACAAAATTTTCGGTAATCTTAGTTTCAAGGATTGAATGGCAATGGAGTTGAAACTATATCTCTTTTAATTATATTTTTAGATGGAAAGAAATAGTGTACTTTTTATGATTCTCATAAAATGATAAAAAATTTAATTTATGCTTGCCATAAAAAAATTTCTAAAAAAATAAATAACTTTTTTTTAAAATCACTTTTTTAAAAGCTTTCTATGGCAGAGAATTAAAAAGAACTTAAATGAACATTCTATCTAATCTTCTAATATCATGTGAAATCATTAAATGACCAGGTCAACCAAACTTTTTGACAACATAATTTTTTTTTTTTGGCATGTTTCATAACCACCGACACAATGGTTAGTTTTATTCTTCTCTTTTCACGCATGTTCATGCTTTTTTGAAATATTGATGCTCATCGATACCCTACCTTCAATAATTCCATGGTTGTTAGAAGGGATCAAATCGTCCAGTTCAACTAGTTGAACTAGCAACCAGCCTTAGTCTTGTATAGAAACTTTTTGTTTTTTTGGGTGCTAATTTTTGATAAAGCAAAATAATGTTATTTTGTATTTTTATTTTTGACTGATATATTCTCTTTAGGCTAAAGTATACTCTTAATCCTTTAACTCTATATAAGGTTTCAGTTTAGTCTCTTAACTTTAAAAAAGTATACTTTTAGTCCTTTAACTCTAAAATTATTATTTTTAAATTATAATTTTTTGTAACAATCATAGTCATTTTGAATATTAAACTTAATAAGTTAGTATCTAGTAATATTTTATCAGCATTTAAGAGTTTAATATCATTATTTTTTGTTAATACTTTTAGGATTAGAGGACTAAAAGTTTACTTTTTAAAGTTAAGGGACCAAAATAAAACTTGTATAAATTTAAAGGACTAAAAATATACTTTAGCCTTCTCTTTACTGCTAGATATATTTGACGATATATATTAGTGATTTTGGTAAGTGATGGACGCTTGTGCTAAGTTTTCTTAGATAATTAGTAGTATCGTGATATGACTGGCATTTTGGTGAATTCTAGTAGACTAAAAATAGCCATTTAAATTGACTTTTTAGAGTCGTCAGTGAAAGTTGATTTTCAGGAGCATATTTTTTTAATGAATACTGAAATTCATTATCAAAAATCTATTTTTTGGTAGTATTTAATACCATCTGGACGAAAAGACACAAATTGCATCATAAAGAAAGAATAGATTATCCTCTTATTGTGATTTGGGAAATCCAGAATTTAATTTCTTTTTCAAATTATGATTTTTGATAACTTTGACTCTTTTTGCTCGTCTAAGCAGAACTTCTTTAGTGAATATTCTCGTTTAAGATTGAACCAAGAGGGTTGGAATGTGTTACTCTATAAATATAAAAAATTGAGAAAACACTATTGCCACAATATTATTTGTTAGGAGGGAATGCCTCTCAAAGAATTTTGATGGTGAAACCAAGCTGCTATATGCTTTGCTGTCCGTTGCAAATGCTTGCGGGCTGTTTTTTTCATGGATCTATAACTCCAATTTGAAACTTGCTATAGGTAAGTTTTTTGTGCAAGTTTACTATGTTAAAAAGAGATTTCTCCATATTTTTACCCATGCTGTCTCTCTTTTGAAAGTCACTTGGCAAGAAATACTTGCCATCACTCATAATTTCTCTTTCTTTAATAATAATGTTATTTCTAAATCTTGTTTTTTTTAATTTTAGTTCTGCAAGAATAGGATTGTTAAGTATTTGTAACATTTTACTACGAAGGACATTTCATGTTTGGTTGGAAAGAAAAAGAAAGAAATTCAACCGTGTGGTGCATCTAATGAAAACAAAAGTCTTTTAACAAATAAAGTGAAAGCCAAACTATTGATAACGAATATTTATAAAATATTTAATGTGTCACTGTCTATGTCAATTATGCCTTATTTTTTCATATAACGTGTGGAATGTCTTAAAGAAATTTTGAAGGTTAGCTAGTCTCTCCATTTCTTTATGTAAGTCTTTTTTTTCAGAAAAAAATTAATTTCATTTATATGCCTTCTTAAAATTGTAAGACTGAAGTTGATATGATTATATTGTCATTCTCTCAATTATAACAGAAAAAGCATTGACAAGAATTGGCACATATAATTAAACTATGTGAAATATTATAAAATATTATAAAATATTAACGAGTGATTTTCTTCGTCAATTATTCTTGTTCTACTTTTGATATTTTTTCTTTTTCTGCTCTTTTCCTATCTTCTATACACACTTACCAAACACTAAAATTCTAAAATAACATTAATTAATAAAAAAATAAGTGCATTAAAAGGGTCATGAGCACAAAAATAATGGTTATACCAACTTCCAAGTCAGTCAATGGTTTTGTGTTATAGAACACAGAGCCAACGAAACTTCTTGGAGAGCGATGATTCTTATAGAATATATAACTTTAGTTTGATGACAATAAAACAGGTTAATAACACATTAAATCAAGTTTCATTCATGATCCAAAATATTTTAATTTCTATCTTTAAATTATTTTTGAGCAGTTTATAATGATTAAAATATTCCTAGTTTTTCCTTTTTACTTAATTCCAACATTTTTTTTGGGAAAAATTAGAAACAGTTCACAAATGAGGGACTTGTAATTTTGTTGGCCAAAATTGAGGGACTTATAAATTTTTCACATGTATTTTTTTTTGCCAACAATATTTTGTCACATATTATCTTCGATTTTGTTTGTGCATAATGATCATCCTAGTTTAGCTATTTAACTTCAAATTTGATTAACATTCAAAGATTTTGTTAATTATAGTCATTCAAAATTAGTTGAGTAAAATACACTCACTACCTTTTTATCTTACTTCAATTACAAAAACCTCCCATATATTTTGAAAACGTCCATAAGCCTTTCCTAAAATTAAAATATATGTTACACAAATTTCTCTCTCATATTTCTGTCCATTTCTTTGTGTAAGTTCCCTTTATATGTCTTTTAAAAAATTTTAGGACACTAGTATGTCAAAAATTCTAACTATACTCCTATGCATTGTAATTTTAAAACCTCAAGACAATACCAATTATTAAATAAATTAAGTTTCCATATAGAAATTAAATGAAGACAGAAATTTAAGGAGGAAGTTAAAATGAATTCACTACATGATAAGGAATATTGTAAATAACTACCCTAAAAAATAAAAAATTTCAATTTAGGTTCTTGAATTTAAAAAATTGCTGCTAGGATCAGGTATTAAATATTAATTAGCAAATGTAAAAGACTGAATTACCCTCATGTTGAAAATAAAAAGTTAACTATAAGTTATGTATTAAAAATTATAAGTTATATATTAAAAAGTCTGTACTACTAAATAACGAGTACAATATTAGAAATTACAAATTACATAGTCTAAATAAGAAATCTACAATTGAAAATGAAAGTTCAAACAGCAGGGTAATTTGATCTTCTACACAATATTTGCTCATTTATATCAAAGACTCGGTCCTGATAGCAATTTTTTGAATTCAAAAACCCAAATCATAATTTTTTTTAAATTTTTTAGAGTCTTTATCTACAATTTTTCCTATATGATAAGCGGGCCGGTTTCATAAGAAATTGAAATCAATATCATACAAGATTTAAAAACTACTATTGAGACATATTAAACAAAGGCCAAAGCATTCAGTAGTTTAGGTAGAATTTTCCAAATATGCCTCCACACTGCATATCCTGCTTCTTACGATATTACATATAACTCGTTGAAATTATTCGCATTTCGCAACGCATCAAAGACGAAAAGAAAAGGTAAATGTGGACTGACTTAAAAAATTTGACATATTGTTTACATCAATATTTTTTCATATATTAATTGACTAAAGAATTCAACAAATATGAGTTCAAGACATCAATTGTGCAGTAGTTAAGATCAGTATTGATATAAGATACAAAAAATTTAATTTGTATTATATCCATTATTTAGTACTTTCTATCACTATTTTAAATTGTTGAAACGAAGACTGTTTTTTTCATCTTCTTTTTTTCTTCAAAAATACTATTTTTTTAAGAAGTAATTTTTATTTTACTTTTCATTTTATATACAAGCAATCTCTCTAACAAGGTAGAACTGATAATTGATGACTAAGTTGATGTACTTGATTAAAACAAATTAATGAATTCAATGAATATTAATTAAATCCACTTGCTTTGTTTTTTGAAATGAATTTTTACGTGATTTTGATTATAGTTTAGTCATCGAATTTATTTTAATGAATAGTAACTAAATTGATAATGAATTTATCAAATTTATTCTTTCAGTATCCTTAGACATATTTTTGAACTATTCTTTTCAAGCTCCATGGTGGTACGATTCGGGGCCTTATATGTCTTGCAAGTATTGAGCTTGCCAATTACAGAAAGCCCCAAAAAAAAAAAAAAAAACAGAGAAAGGTCTCTTATTGTCATTGGGTATTGCTGGGTGTTTTATATTGGGCTATCCTTTGACGGGCTGACCCTCACTGAATTTGATCTCACACCAGATAACTCTAACCCGCCTCACTATCTATTATTCAAGAAAAGCTTCTCTAGGATATATGGCTGAGAATAGTGTTCATATTTAATATTCGACAGCTCCTCAAAGAAAATTGCCTCAATAAGGAATATACTTGCACTTAGCAAAAAAAAAAAAAAAACTTCATACATATTTCTGCACAATTCTCTTATTTGTTGACTATCACTTGGCCATAGATATTAGCTTTGCTTCATGATTTCTTTTTCACAGGTGTTGAGACAATTTCTTTGTCTCATTTTCTTGAGCATTTTAATTTTCACGTTGGTGTTCTTCCTATCTGTAACTTGTAAAACTATTATTTACTAAATATTTCTCCGGTCCTTAATGTAAGACCTAATTAGAAAATTAATTTTGATCTTATATGTAAGATCTATTTCACATGCTATATCAGTTTTTTTCCAAATTAATCCTACTAATATTTTTTTTCAACAATAATTAAGTAGAAAAGGGAGGGAGAAAATTGAGGAAGATGCTTAGGATGTTTTAGAAATAACACATCATATTAACTAGTTTAACTAACATCCTTAATTTACTCAAATTATTTAATTAGATCTTACATTAAGTATAAGAAGAATACTCTTCTGATCTATTTATAAGGTATTTTCAATATATTTCACATAGGTAAAAAAAAAAAGCCTTAAAATTCTTTAACTCTTTATTAAAATATAATAACTTTTTGATTTTACCTCTATTTAATATATATACACACACCTTTTAAAAAAGATGTATAACTATTTATACTATAATAAATGAATGACAAAATAGTTCATTCACACTAAAAATTTAATAAAGTACTCCTCCGGTCCTAATTATAAGACCCAATTGACTTATTTGAGGAGATTAAGGAAGTAAGTTAAGTTGGTTATTTATAATAAAAAAGTGTTGTTATTCCTAAAATATCCTTGCTAATTAAGTATATTGGCTAAAACTATCATTATTAGAAGGATTATCTTGGAAAAAAATGCATAAATATAAAAGAAAAAATAGATTGGGTCTTATAATTAAGACCAAATAAAAAGTCAAATTGGGTCTTATAATAAGGACCGGAGGAGTAATTTATAAATAAGACAAAAAAAACTTTCTCTCTCTGGCCTATAAATATGACCAAAAGGGTACCATTTTGTCTTGATTCGAATGGGCTGACCCTTTTTTAAAAAAGAATATTGAATTTTAAAACAAATATCTGTATAAATAAAGATCACAGTTTAAGAAGCATCATTAGTTTGATAGGTTGGGACTAACCATTTTTTATTACTCATAAGTATTTTTCTATTAAAAGCAATCTTGTTTATGGACGAATATCGAACGTGGGCACCTCCAGGAAAGGTGATGTGGGCCAACACGTGAGTTGCATGTATTATTGCGTCTATTCTTTTTGGAACTGAGGCCTTGATTATATATGATGTTGGGTTGTAACTTGGTCCAGACGCTACGTTCATTAAGTGTTTTTTAAACTTGGTCTAGAATTGTGAAGTATCATCAAGTGTCTGTCTTGCTTGATCTTTCTTTTTATTTCATTATGAACTAGTGAAAACGTATTGCTTACTTATTAAACTGTGTTTAAACTTGATCAGTATGGATTTTTAATTTATTCATCAATTTTAATTCGTTGCTGTGATCTTCGTATGACTTTATATGTAGGCTAACGAACGCTCCTTTGAGGGCTAGATTTTGCAAGCTATCATGGGGCTGGTTTCAGTGGCTACACATTTGCCCTGCTTAGTAAAAAAATGTTGAAGCCTTGACATTGTATATACTCTGGGCAGGAAGAAAAGGGTGTTGTCTGAGATTGGGAGAACATGTAACTCTGGTTTTGCTCGTCCGTTTTACATGGCCAAGTCATTTTTTTTCTCTCAACAGTTTATCATTACGTGACTGCTGCATGTAAATTTTTGGCATGACTATTTAGTAACTTGTGGTTCTTATGATTTACTCATTGTACGTTGCTACATGATATTTCTTGCCATTACTTTTCATTAACTCTGTCTTTAATAATCATCCATCATAGGTCGCTGTTGAAGCAACTCAGAGTGTGGTGGTGGATCAAATTTCTAATGAGGCAGCATTTGCGGAGCCAATCCATCTGTTTCATTCAAACGGTCACTACTATGACCCTACCCAATCAACTGCCTCTCACGCGCATGTTTCTGAAGCACCTGAGGTCACTTCTGCTACCAGCGGTCAAGTAGACGAGCCTCTCTTTCATGAGGATGACTTCTTCGAAATGAATGATCTCATTTGGACAACTTGAGTTTGAAGATGGATTAAGTGCACTTGACTTGTACCATGATGCAGGGATGTTTCTTCGTGACAAGGGGCATATTGACGAGGAAACTGTTTTACATCCTTATATGAATACTTTTGACAGTAATGCTGTGAATCAGCATTATCAGTCTCAGCCCTTCGAAGACAATACAGATCAAAGTGAACTCTGGATGCGTCACGAAAGGCATATGATGAGTCCAGCAGAACTTGCAAATAATGTTTCTTTCTTTTCATCAACCTCAGGTACATTCATTGGCATGATACACTGTGTTGGTGGTTTTGCTCAACTTCCAAATAACGATTGTACCATCTATGTTCTCAATGGAGATGCAAGCTTCGCATCTCATTTGCGCTGAACTCTTCGAAGTTGACTTCCATTGGTTGATAGCCTGCTAATGCATGGAAGAAATCTTCCCTGATTATTAGTGTTGTGGCATCTTCGAGAGCTTTCTATGCTAATATTAATGTGACTTGAGCTTGTTTCAAGTGGTTCTTGTGAAAAAAAGAAAATACAAAAAATGAAAGAACATAGACAATTTCTAATATATGCTAGTTTCTGGTCATATGCATAGGTGTAGGTTATGAATCTGCCAGCATGCCTGCGGAAGGTAATCATAATCAAAGTAGCAGTGTGAGACAAGCTCCTACAAGTAGATTGTCTTCTGCTCTCTGGGCCTTCCTTTAGTCAATACCTACCACTCCTGCATCAGCGGCCGAAAATGCAAATCGGGCTCTTGAGCGGGTGTCTAGCTTTAGTAGGGTGAGAGATAATATGAAGCAGGCAAGCACAGCTGCTGCCACGGCCGCTAATGAAACTGCGATTGTGAAGAGGGCAGGTAAAGGAAGGGGAATCTTCTGGTTCTTGCCGGTTCTTATTGCTTTATGTGCTTTTTTATGGGCTTCTATGGGGATATTGAGGCTACTCAGGAGATCCATCCTTGACATCTAAATCCCTAGTTTTGCTGCTACGTGTCATATGGGATTCCCTAATTCAATGAACAAACATATATTGTTCTAACATATTTTAATAATTAAAAAAAGAAAAAGAATTTACCTTCCGTTTCTTTCTTCTTCTTTTTTTCCCTTTTTTTTTGTGAATATTGAACTTGAGAAGGAAGTTTTTTATAGTCTGAATGAGTGTTAAGATGAAAGAAGGGCATCTAGGGAGATGAATACTGGGTGACTGCAGCATCACATAAATATTACTCATTTGTCTCAATTATTAGAATTATTTAGGGTTAGCTTGAAAGAACTGAGTCCCTTTATTTGTTCATTTATTTTATTATATATTTATTTCTTTGTTTATTAGTATAAGACGCCCGTGCTAATCCAATGCGGTCTGGGAGCTCTCATTTTGGACAATGGATCATATAAATACTCACCTTCCTGTGAATCCTGCATATATATGGTGTTATTTCTCTCTACTGGAATTTTTAATTTTAATAACGTGTTTAAGTTGTTGGCGGGATGGTATCATTGTTGCTACTATTTTTTTTTATGCAGATAAGTTGCAAGTAATCGATGGATATATGTTTGGGAAAGAAAAAAAAAAGTAGAGTTGTCATAATCTTCTATTAGGGTTTTTATCAATAAATATATAGTATTTATGAATAGGGAGAATCCCATTTAAATTCAATTGGAATACTCCTCTAGTTTTTAATATATGACTTAATTGTTAAGCTGATTTTGGTTCTAAATATAAAACCTATCTCTCATATTTATCAATTTTTTCTAAATTATCTTTATAGATATTCTCTCAACCATAATCAAGTAAAAGAAGGAGAGTGGATGTTAAGGAAGATGATTATGGTGTTTTAGGAAAAAACATGTCATATTTTTTATAAGTAATTAACTTATCTAACTTGCTTAATCTAATTAAATTAGTTAAATAGATCTTATATTAAGGATCAAATTAATATTAAAATTCAAAATTAGGCATACTTTGAACAAGTTCCTAATTATGCTAAGAGGTCTAATTAGGGTTTATAAATGTTGTTAAAAGTCTAGATGATCATTCTATGATTATAATGAGTTGTTATCTTTATATATTTCTTCCTCACAAATTCTTTTCTTGAATTTTTTTTCCGAATTTTTCTAAATTTTGAAAATAGTAAATCTTTAGCAGATGACAGGAAATTCAACACAATTTTTGATTTACATTAATAATTACTCCAACACTATAATCAATGTAATAGTGTAGGTTACTAATAGATTTTAATCTTAATAGGTATAATTTCTGCTGAGTTTTAATATTGATCCATCCTCATATACTTAATAATATATATGCACACTCAATTTTTTTTATTAAATACATACATTTTTTTAATAGAACATTCAAATAAGTTAGACTGAGAATAGTGTTATAATTTATCATTTTCATATTGTAGGAAAAAACATCTGGGAGGGAGAAAAATATAGAGTATTAGCTTATATTTTAATTATAGAATTATATTAGTCTTTTAACAATATTCATGAATCTCTAATTAGGTCTAGAGGCTCTCGGCCTAATTTGAGATTTATTTAAATTGAAGACTTGATTTTGAATTTTAGTATTTCAACAATACTTTAATGGGATTATTTCTTATAAAAATGCATCATATAATCAAATATTTAATATTTTTACAAAATTGGAAAAAAAGTCATTTTAATATTTTACAAAGGGATTGGGCTGAATTGTGTGACTATTTTGATATATATATAAATAGAAAATATGTCATTTTATACTGTGATGGTGTATTTTTTTTTCCTTCCTTTGTTTTGTTTTTTGTCTTTTTTTTGGTGTTGAAAGGAATTATTTTTAATGCATCAGGAAGATTTGAATCATTAACCTCTATGTTGGTGGCTTGAATGAAAGGTTTTTGATAATTACTAAGGCCTTTGAGAGGTTTTGCATTTGGTTTGTTTATTCATTAATACTTCTTGTTCTCAATATAAAATCTAATTTATAATGTAATTTATATTACAAACTAATGTTATGCTACCTCCTGTTCTAATTATAAGACTTCATTTGTAATCTACAAACGATGTCTTATAATTAAGTTTGGAGGTAATATTTAGGATAGGAGGTATTAGTGCACATCCACTTTGGTCTGGAATTAACCATTCTGTAGCATGCATTATTGAAATAATCACATAATTATGAAACCTGGACAAATAAAATAGATATATCCAAATGTATCAAGAAGTATAGGAATATATTATAGAAAATCGTTTTTGTTGATTATAATTTGTTAAAAAATATTGAAAAGAAATCATAAATCTCTTTGTCAAAATAAATATTTTAATATCTCAATGAAAAAGAGATCTAAAATTATAAAAAAGAGGAAGAGAAAAGGGAAGAACCCAAAACAATAACCAAAACACTTATACATGTTCTTCCTGGCTAAGAAAAGCAAGGCGGACCCCTCGGGTATACTGTTGGTGATATTGAGAATGAGCAATACCAATTTTGACAGCAGACACAGGACGAGTAGAGAAGAGGGAAGAAGAGGAAGGAGCGGCAGAAGCAGAAAGAGCCACGTCAGATCTCAAAGAAGGAGAAGAAGATGATGAGGAAGAGGGATGAATGGGGAGAGGGAAGAGGAGAAAACAAATAATCATTTTTAGGTAATCTTTCATTTTTTTCATTATTAATAAAAGTCATATCTGTTTTAGTAATTTTATAAAGTAAATTTACTTATTCAATCATAATCCAAACAATTTATTTTTACATATTATCGTTTATTGAAGTAACTTATAAACTAAAACTAATAGGTAAAATATTATTTCACATATTTTATGACGTAGACATGTTGATCAAAAAACTGCACATAACCATAATAACTATTAAAAAAATGGAAAGTGAGTATAATAAAGATTAAGAGAGAACATCAACCGATCATGGATATGTTGTTCTGTTAAACAAAGGCTAACAAAAATAGAAAATAAATCAAAGCCAGAATCTCAATGATTTAGGTTCTATGATATAATATACTACCTCTGATTCTTAATATAAAAGTTAGTTAAAAATTAAATTTGATCCCAAATATAAGATATTAATCTACTTTGTCTCTAATGTTTATCTATTTTGTCCCAAATAATCTCCACGGTGGTTGCACATTTAAGAAATTTTTATAAAAAAGTAATTTTAATGCTCATGATTAATAAGACTAATTTAGGGATGACAACATCTTTTTGGCCAACACCACTGTGGTGTACCGGCATGTTAGTTGTGTTAGGTGCAACAGGTCGCAGCTTTGATCCCCTCTGCAAGCTTAGCTTGCTGATTTCCAAAAAAAAAACAAAGAAGCATCTATTTAATACAATTAACTAACTTAACTAATTTTTTTAATATAAATTGGGATTTAATTTATCTTGTAAACATCCATGGTTTACTGTTGAAATTTTAAAACAACTCTTAGCATGTACAGTGTTTTTTTTTTTTGCATTTTTAATTAACCGTTAGTTCTTAACTAAGCACAATCAAACAAAAGCAATATGTACTAGCTAGGTAATTTTTTGGGCTTCGATGAATCAATATATAGGCCGGATGTATTTGAAGACGCACGCTGTATATAAAAACAACCCTTTATTAATATTATTGTCATTGTTGTTACACACATGATTTTTTTTTCCGACCTGATGTTACACACATGATGAAACATTACATAATACTAATAACAAGGGAGATAACAACGATACACGCGGCTACAAAGATCAACCATGGACATGGGTTGTTAGCAGCCTCTTCAGCTTTGCCATTTTTATTGAAATGTACACATATATCTCATCTGCTACATCTTCCACTCTTCGAAAACAAGCATATCTCCAACTCTTCTTTGAGACTAAAATCCCAATAGCACTCCAAAACCCAACAGCAAACCCAATTGCTACAACAAAATAAAACCACACTTTTTCTGGATCATGTTCATCTTCACGTTCTCTAGTTTCAGGAACTTGATGAGGATCATCATCTTGACACTTGTTTGGTAGTGGGATTCCGCAAAGATAAGGGTTGCCAACATAAATGGATGGATCATTCAAAGTCAAGAATTGATTTTCAGTCGGAATTGGCCTTGAAAGGTTATTGTATGACATGTTCAAATGACTCAATGTAGTTACCTTGGATATGCTCTTTGGAATTGTGCCAAAAATTTGGTTGCGAGAGATATCAAAGGATTCAAGGGATTTCATATCCCCAATAATCTCCGGAATCTCTCCTTTCAAATGATTGTGTGAAAGATTCAAGCTTATTAATTTGACAAGGGAGAATAACTCAAGAGGAATTGATCCAACCAAATTGTTATTTGACAAATCAAAGTTAATCTCAAGCTGCAAGATTCTAGTAATGTCAAACTCCCTTCCTTTCATAACTTGTTTCACATGTTGATTAGGCCATTCACTTTCTACGCGAAATTCCCATCTGGTTGAATTCCATATATATGTATTATTTTCTGTCATTCCTGTAAGATTGCCAATGCAATTAGGTATTGAGCCACTTATGTTGTTATTTGCAAGGTCCAAAATCTGCAATGATTGGAGTTGGCATAGATGTAAAGGAATGTGACCATCCAACATATTATCCCGTAACCTCAGAATTGTCAGTGTAGGAAAAGTGCTGCTAGTCCATGGTGGTATACTTCCAGAAATGTTATTCTCACCCAAATCTAAAATTCTCAATTCTGTCAAATTTTCCAAATTCAATGGAAGCTTCCCTTCAAGATAGTTATTGTTCAAATGCAACCACAACAATGAAGAAAGCTTGCCAATTGAGATGGGGAAGGCACCAGATAATTTGTTGAACGAAAACTTTATTTCCATCAATTCACTTGTATCTCTCCAGCAATTTGGAATTTCGCCAGATAAATTGTTATGAGAAAGATCAATGCTTTCTAGATTTACAAGGTGACAAAAGCTTTGAGGGATATTGCCACTAAAAGAGTTATTTGATAGATCAAGGTCATATAGATTTGAAAGTTGACTAAGACTTTGAGGAATGTTGCCCATAAGAGAATTATCTGAAAGATCAAGGTGACCTAGATTTGAAAGTTGAACAAGACTTTGAGGAATGTTGCCCATAAGAGAATTATTTGAAAGATCAAGGTACCCTAGATTTGAAAGTTGACCAAGACTTTGAGGAATGTTGCCCATAAGAAAATTATCTGAAAGATCAAAGCGACTTAGATTTGAAAGTTGACCAAGACTTTGAGGAATGTTGCCCATAAGAGAATTATCTGAAAGATCAAGCTGACATAGATTTGAAAGTTGACCAAGACTTTGAGGAATGTTGCCCATAAGAGAATTATCTGAAAGATCAAGCTGACATAGATTTGAAAGTTGACCAAGACTTTGAGGAATGTTGCCCATAAGAGAATTATCTGAAAGATCAAGATAATATAGATTTGAAAGTTGACCAAGACTTTGAGGAATGTTGCCCATAAGAGAATTATTTGAAAGATCAAGATAATATAGATTTGAAAGTTGACCAAGACTTTGAGGGATATTACCATTGAGAAAATTATTTGAAAGATCAAGATGATATAGATTTGAAAGTTGACTAAGACTTTGAAGGATGCTACCACTGAGAGAATTATTAAAAAGAGAAAGGTATGTTAGATTTACAAGTTGGCCAAGATTTTGAGGAATGAGGCCACTCAAAGAATTACACGATAGACAAAGGCTTCTTAGATTTACTAGCTGACCAAAACTGTGAGGAATATTGCCACAAAAATAATTATTTGAAACATCAAGGTGCATTAGCTTTTCAAGATGCCCTATCCAAGTTGGCAAATGGCCATTGAGTCCATTACTACTCAAGTCCAGTTTCTCAATATCATATTTGATGCATCCAGATAAATCAGAGTCACCAAATGCCAGTCCTTGAAGATTGCTCCTGTGAAGATATAATATTTGTAAATGGCACATGTTTTTTAAAAGTTGTGACACAGAAATTTCTATTGTGGCTGTGACTTGGTTCCGAGAGATACGTAGATGGTGAAGGCTCCTTAACTCTCCCAAAGATGGAACTAAACTAAAATTGTTTACAGAAAGGTCAAGGTATCCAAGAGAAGTCAAGTTCGATAAAGCAACAGGAATGGGTCCGCAAAGTGCATTATATGAAAGATCAAGAGAAACCAGATTCTTAAACCCTCCTAGCCATAATGGCATTGAAATAAGATTGTTGAAACTGAGGTCAAGGAATTCAACAAAAGTCCAATTTTGAAACAAATGAAGGATTCGGCCATCAATTTCATTATAAGCCAGATTCAAGACCTGAACTCTAGTATTATTTGTGAAATTGAACGAGGGAAGAGGAGCAGACAAGTTGCCAAGTCCACATCCTAGTAATTGGAGTTGTGACAAAGAAGGAAGGAACATGTTAAGTACCTGGAACAAGTTATGAGCTTCTCTAAGGTAGACTTTACTTAGATTGAGGTGTTGCAAAGACTGAAGTTTAGAGATCCAACTCACGTCCTTGCTGTGCAAATCATTCCAACTAAGATCAAGAAACTGCAATTCTGTGAGGTTTTCACTAAGATTGGTAGGAATCTTCCCCATGAAATTAGACGCAGAGATAGAAAGATATCTCAGCCTCCTTATAGAACCAAGAAAGGAAGGAATCGGGATGACATTGAAGTTGTTTCCACTCAAATCCAAATAAATCAAATGTTGCAACTCCAACAAAGATGGATCAACACCAGTAGCTTGTAGGGAATAATAACTGAGATCAAGTTTGAGAACATGACCAGTAACATTGTGACAAGCGATGCCATCCCACTGGCAACAATTGGTTTTGGGATTCCAAGAGGAAAGGCTCTCATATGAATCCTCATGAAAAGATGCTTTGAACTTGAGAAGAGCTTGCTTCTCTAATTCAATGCATCTTCCACACAAACCTAATTGGGCAATTCCCAACAACAACAAGAAAAGCAACACAAATCCTAATATGGTGTGTCTTCCCATATCGATGAGAAAAGCTCAGCAAAGTGAATTTTCTATATGGCGAATCTCTATGGAGAAGTGGAGTATGGGGTTTGTTCAATACACACAACTCATATTTATAAATGACTTTTTTTAACCAAAAAATGTGATAAAAAATAATCATGAGTTGTATACTCTTAAAACAAACAACTATTCACTTGTGATTTTCTTCAACCTTTATGTTCAAATTATATATTAAAAGAATTTAAAAGATGAAAAATGCGTGGTTAGAATCAAAGTATTGTGAGCACTAACAACAAACTAAAAGCAATTTACTTCAAATTGCAATGATGTGTCAATATGGTTGTTGCATATTCCCATTGAATATTGAAATTGTTGAATATAGACTCGTTTAAACAGGAAATTAAATTTTAAACTATTTAATTGTTTGGTCTATACAAACTTTTTTTTGCAAAAAAAAAAAACTATACTTACACCTTTGGTCTTTTTATTTAATTATAATATTATACAAAATTTAAAAACAAAACAAAGCCATTGATATAAGCGGCCAAGGATATATATTTAAAACTGTTTTTAGGTAAAATATAAATTTAAAACTTTAATAGCATAAAATTATTAAAGTTCACCAATCTTGTCAATTTTATACTTGAACATGTTTCAAACAGAGAACAAATAATTTTGAATGACTACAATTAACAAAATCATTTATTTGTAATATATTTTGAAAAATTTATGAGTTTTCGTGAAAAAAACCCGTCCGGTAATGTACTCAACAAAATTAACGTCGAATGGGCTGTTTTAAACATTTTAGAAGATACACCCTTTCCATCGTTGGTTCATTTTTGTTATACTCACTCTAATTATATAAGAAGAATTTTTTGAGGATGATATAATCCTATTTACAAGAAATTTTAATAGGATGTCTGAAATTTCTAGTATTATTTCTTATTTTTAGCTCATTAATAACATGTTATATAATTGCGTTGATTCCACATCTTTTTTCTATTTCTCTCTCACCCACTCTCCACATAAATAAGATTATTTTTAAAAAATGAAATATATACATATATTATTCTTAAACAAATTTTTGCCACACACGATCTTGTACTTTATATTTTACACACACAAGTCATCACTATCTTGTACTTTAACCGAAGGACACGCAACAGCATTGACTGACTTGAGATAACCGTGCGGAACTGAGGAATTGTGCGAGGCCTACCAAATAAAGTGCAAAACCATTCATGATTGTCCCACTTTATATTTAATATCATTTATATATTTTACTTTTTTAATATTTCGCCTTTACGTTATTAAGAAAACTTATATTATGATTTTAAACAACTCAAACAACTAAGAGATATTTATTTTATTTTACTTACATGTCACTTTTAACATATTTAACCAAAATTCAAAAAAAAATCTTAAATCTTATTAACTCTGCCTTAAATTTAATAATTTTGAATTTTACTATCTAGGTAAGAAACCATTGACTCACTTATACATCATAAATTCTTAATGTGCTAAAACCAGACAAAAGGTCTCTAACAAATAAAGTGAAAACTCAATTATATTAACGTGACACTTTCTTCCTGAAGTGTCCATGCGTATTCTATATTTCTTAATAGGAAGCATCGCAGCAAATAAAGTAAACAAACATTGATTGCTATGGACTTTGGAGTTTATTTTATATATATACATATACATATATATATCAATTATATATATATATGTGATGTGCGTGCTGTGCGGTTGAATCAATAAATCAATAAATTGTTTTAGGCTAAAATCCACAAAAGCTCCCTTAAACTTTGAGTCTGTTGAATATAACCTCCCTTACCGTTAAAAATTTAAATTAAGGACTCTAATATTCAGTATTTTGATTATTAACTCCCTGCTGTTAAAATTACAATTAAAGTTAACTGTTTTTGCCATGTCAATTTTTCCCCCCTTATATATCATGTCATTTAAAAAATAACACTTGTTATTTGACATGCAATTTTAAGTAATTTATAATTTTTTATTTAAAAAGGACTCAATCAAATAAATATTTTAATAACTTTTTTATATTTTTTAAAGTAGTTAAATATTTCATTTTAAGTATTTAAAAAAATTTAAAATTGCTTGTTTAAATTCTAAGGATTATTTTTTAAATGAGATGACATATAATAAAAAATATAAAAATATTGACATGGCAAAAACCGTTAACTTTAACTATAATTTTCATGATAAGGGATTAATAATCAAAACACTAAATATTAGGTTCTTAATTTAATTTTTTAAAGATAAAGGAGGTTATACACAACTGACCTAAAATTTAGAGAAGTTCTATGTATTTTAGCCATTATTTTGTATATAAATGTTCAGTGGATGGAAATAACAGTCAGGAGAAAAAGAAAGAGGCGCGTATCATGTTTGCTGGCTGCATCGGTTTCTCTTTTTTATTTTTGCTTTTCTTTTTTTTCCTTCTTTAATTATACATAGTGGAATTCTTTTCTTGTCTTTTTTCTTTTAATTTTCCAGCTGGGTTTGTTTTTTCTTGCACTGGGCTATTTTAGTTTGGCGAAATTAATTATTTACATTCTAGGATTCACTGAATTCCAAGTCAATTCCAAATATTTAATTTATTATTGTATCTCAGTGTATTAAATTTGAGACATTTAATTAATTGGTTCTTTTATTTTATAATTCGTATTTAATTCATCCTAAAAAATTATTTGTATAAACCAACCATTTAACAAAATTTTCGGTAATCTTAGTTTCAAGGATTGAATGGCAATCGAGTTGAAACTGTATCTCTTTTAATTATATGTTTAGATGGAAAGAAATAGTGTAGTTTTTATGATTCTCATAAAATGAGAAAAAAATTAATTTGTGCTTTCCATAAAAAAATTTTAAAAAAAAAATAAATTTTTTTAAATCACTTTTTTAAAGCTTGCTGTGGCAGAGAATTAAAAAAAAACTTAAATGAAACATTCCACTTAATCTTCTAATATCATGTGAAATCATTAAATGACCAGGCCAACCAAACTTTGGTCGACATAACTTTTTTTTTTTGGCACGTTTCATAACCACCGACACAATGATTAGTTTTATTCTTCTCTTTTCACGCATGTTCATGCTTTTTTGAAATATTGATGCTCATCGATACCCTACCTTTAATAATTCCATGATTAGTTGAACCAGCAACCAGCCTCAGTCTCAAAGAAATTTTTATGGAAGTCTTTTTTCCAGAAAAAAAAATTAATTTCATTTATATGCCTTTTTAAAATTTCAAGACTGAAGTTGACATGATTATATTGTCATTCTCTCAATTATAACAGAAAAAGAATTGATAAGATTTGGCACATATAATTAAACTATGTGAACGCAGGCAAAATCTTTAACAAATTGTAAAGTGAAAACTGAATTATTGGTCATATAAATATATCATAAAATATTAACGAGTGATTTTCTCCGTCAATTATTCTTGTTCTACTTTTGACATTTTTCCTCTTCCTTTTCTTTTCCCATCTTTTATATACACTTACCAAACACTAAACATTAATTAATAAAATAAAATAAAATAAGTGCATTAAAAGGGTCATGAGCCCAAAAATAATAGTCATGCCAACTCCCAAGTCAGTCAATGGTTTTGTGTTACAGAATATAGAGCCAAAGAAACTTCTTGGAGAGCGATGATTCTTATAGAATATATAATTTTAGTTTCATGACAATAAAACAGGTTAATAACACATTAAATCAAGTTTCATTCATGATCCAAAATATTTTAATTTCTATATTAACATTATTTTTGAGCAGTTTATAATGATTCAAATATTCCTAGTTTTTCCTTTTTACTTAATTCCAACATTTTTTTCTTGGGAAAAATTAGAAACAGTTCACAAATGAGGGACTTATAATTTTGTTGGCCAAAATTGAGGGACTTATAAATTTTTCACATGTATTTTTTTTGGCCAACAATATTTTGTCACATATTATCTTTGATTTTGTTTTTGCAGAATGATCATCCTAGTTTAGCTATTTAACTTCAAATTTGATTAACATTCAAAGATTTTGTAAATTGTAGTCATTCAAAATTAGTTGAGTAAAATACACTCACTACCTTTTTATCTTCAATTACAAAAACCTCTCATATATTTTGAAAATGTCCATAAGCCTTTCCTAAAATTAAAATATATGTTACACAAATTTTTCTCTCATATTTCCATCCATTTCTTTGTGTAAATTCCCTTTATATGTCTGTTAAAAAATTTTAGGATACTAGTATGTCAAAAATTCTAACTATACTCCTATGCATTGTAATTTTAAAAGCTCAAGACAATACCAATTATCAAGTAAATTGAGTTTCCATATAGAAATTAAATGAAGACAGAAATTTAAGGAGGAAGTTAAAATGAATTCACTACATGATAGGGAATATTGTAAATAACTACCCTAAAAAAATAAAAAATTTCAATTTAGGTTCTTGAATTTAAAAAATTGCTGCTAGGATCAGGTATTAAATATGAATTAGCAAATGTAAAAGACTAAATTACCCTCATGTTGAAAATAAAAAGTTAACTATAAGTTATGTATTAAAAATTATAAGTTATATATTAAAAAGTCTGTAATACTAAATAACGAGTACAGTATTAAAAATTACAAATTACATAGTCTAAATAAGAAATCTACAATTGAAAATGAAAGTTCAAACAGCAGGGTAATTTGATCTTCTACACAATATTTGCTCATTTATATCAAAGACTCGGTCCTGATAGCAATTTTTTGAATTCAAAAACCCAAATCATAATTTTTTTTATAGAGTTTTTATTTACAATTTTTCCTATATGATAAGCGGGCCGGTTTCATAAGAAATTGAAATCAATACCATACAAGATTCAAAAACTACTATTGAGACATATTAAACAAAGGCCAAAGCATTTAGTAGTTTAGGTAGAGTTTTCCAAATATGCCCCCACACTGCATATCCTGCTTCTTACGATATTACATATAACTTGTTGAAATTATTCGCATTTCGCAACGCATCAAAGACGAAAAGAAAAGGTAACTGTGGACTGACTTCAAAACTTTGACATACTGTTTACATCAATATTTTTTCATATATTAATTGACTAAAGAATTCAACAAATATGAGTTAAAGACATCAATTGTGCAGTAGTTAAGATCAGTATTGATATAAGATACAAAAAATTTAAGTTGTATTATATCCATTATTTAGTACTTTCTATCACTATTTTAAATTGTTGAAACGAAGACTGTTTTTTTCCTCTTTTTTTTTCCTTCAAAAATACTATTTTTTTTAAGAATTAATTTTTATTTTACTTTTCATTTTATATACAAGCAATCTCTCTGACAAGGTAGAACTGATGATTGTTGACTAAGTTGATGTACTTGATTAAAACAAATTAATGAATTCCATGAATATTAATTAAATCCACTTGCTTTGTTTTTTGAAATGAATTTTTACGTGATTGTGATTATAGTTTAGTCATCGAATTTATTTTAATGAATATTAACTAAATTGATAATGAATTCATCAAATTTATTCTTTCAGTATCCTTAGACATATTTTTGAACTATTCTTTTCAAGCTCCATGGTGGTACGATTCGGGGCCTTATATGTCTTGCAAGTATTGAGCTTGCCAATTACAAAAAGCCGAAAAAAGAAAGAAAGAGAGAAAGGTCTCTTATTGTCATTGGGTACTGCTAGGTGTTTTATATTGGGCTATCCATTGACGGGCTGACCCTCACTGAATTTGATCTCACACCAGATAACTCTAACCCGCCTCTCACTATCTATTGTTCAAGAAAAGCTTCTCCAGGATATATGGCTGAGAATAGTGTTCATATTTAATATGCGACAGCTCCTCAAAAAAAATTGCCTCAATAAGGAATATACTTGCACTTAGCGAAAGAAAACTTCATACATATTTCTGCACAATTCTCTTATTTGTTGACTATCACTTGGCTATAGATATTAGCTTTTTGCTTCATGATTTCTTTTTCACTGGTGTTAAGACCATTTCTTTGTCTCATTTTCTTGAGCATTTTAATTTTCACGTTGGTGTTCTTCCTATCTGTAGCTTGTAAAACTCTTATTTACTAAATATTTCTTCGGTTTTTAATGTAAGACCTAATTAGAAAATTAATTTTGGTCTTATATGTAAGACCTATTTCACATGTTATATCAGTTTTTTTTCCAAATTAATCCTACTAATATTTTTTTCAACAATAATCAAGTAGAGAAAGGAGGGAGAAAATTGAGGAAGATGCTTAGGATGTTTTAGAAATAACACATTATATTAACTAGTTTAACTAACATCCTTAATTTATTCAAATTATTTAATTAGATCTTACATTAAGTATAAGAAGAATACTCTTCTGATATATTTATAAAGTACTTTCAGCATATTTCACACAGGCAAAAAAAAAACCTTAAAATTCTTTAACTTTATTAAAATATAATAACCTTTTGACTTTATCTCTATTTAATACACACACACACCTTTTAAAAAGATGTATAACTATTTATACTATAATAAATGAATGACAAAATAGTACATTCACGCAAAAAATTTAATAAAGTAATTTATAAATAAGAAAAAAAAACTCTCTCTCTCTATCCTATAAATATGACTAAAAGGGTACCATTTTGTCTTGATTCGAATGGGCTAACCCTTTTTTAAAAAATAATATTGAATTTTAAAACAAATATCTGTATAAATAAAGATCACAGTTTAAGAAGCATCATTAGTTTGATAGGTTGGGACTAACCATTTTTTATTACTCATAAGTATTCTTTTATTAAAAGCAATCTTGTTTATGGTCGGATATCAAACGTGGGCACCTCTAGGAAAGGTGATGTGGGCCAACGCGTGAGTTGTATGTATTATTGCGTCTATTCTTTTTGGAATTGAGGCCTTGATTATATATGATGTTAGGCTGTAACTTGGTCTAGACGCTACGTTCATTAAGTGTTTTTTTAAACTTGGTCTAGAATTGTAAAGTATCATCAAGTGTCTGTTTCGCTTGATCTTTCTTTTTATTTCATTATGAACTAGTGAAAACGTATTGCTTACTTATTAAACTTTGTGTTTAAACTTGATCAGTATGGATTTTTAATTTATTCATCAATTTTAATTTCGTTGCCGTGATCTTCATATGACTTTATATGTAGGCTAACAAACGCTCCTTTGAGGGCTAGATTTTGCAAGCTATCATGGGGCCGGTTTCAGTGGCTACACATTTGCCCTGCTTAGTAAAAATATGTTGAAGCCTTGACATTGTATATACTCTGGGCAGGAAGAAAAGGGTGTTTTCTGAGATTGGGAGAACAAGTAATTCTGGTTTTGCTCGTCCGTTTTACATGGCCAAGTCATTTTCTCTCTCTCAACAGTTTATCATTACGTGACTGCTGCATGTAAATTTTTGGCATGACTATTTAGTGACTTGTGGTTCTTATGATTTACTCATTGTACGTTGCTACATGATATTTCTTGCCATTACTTTTCATTAACTCTGTTTTTAATAATCATCCATTATAGGTCGCTGCTGAAGAAACTCAGAGTGTGGTGGTGGATCAAATTTCTAATGAGGCAGCATTTGCGGAGCCAATCCATCTGTTTCATTCAAACGGTCACTACTATGACCCTACCCAATCAACTGCCTCTCACTCGCATGTTTCTGAAGCACCTGAAGTCACTTCTGCTGCCAGCGTTCAAGTAGAGGAGCCTCTCTTTCATGAGGATGACTTCTTGGAAATGAGCGATCTCATTGATCCTGAACCAGAATTGCCAAAACTAGAAAATCCTTTGGACAACTCGAGTTTGAAGATGGATTAAGTGCACTTGACTTGTACCACGATGCAGGGATGTTTCTTCGCGACATGGGGCATATTGACCAGGAAACTATTTCACATCCTTATATGAATACTTTTGAGAGTAATGTTGTGATCAGCATTATCAGTCTCTGCCCCTAGGAGACAATGCAGATCAAAGTGGTGAACTCTGGATGCGTCATGAAAGGCATATGATGAGTCCAGCAGAACTTGCAAATGATGTTTCTTTCGCTTTCATCAACCTCAGGTACATTCATTGGCATGACACACTGTGTTGGTGGTTTTGCTCAACTTCCAAATAATGATTGTACCATCTTTGTTCTCAATGGAGATGCAAGCTTCGCATCTCATTTGTGCTGAACTCTTCGAAGTTGACTTCCATTGGTTGATAGCCTGCAAATGCATGGCATGGAAGAAATCTTCCCTGATTATTAGTGTTGGGGCATCTTCGAGAGCTTTCTATGCTAATATTAATGTGACTTGAGCTTGTTTCAAGTGGCTCTTGTAAGAAAAGAATAAAAAGAGAAAATACAAAAAATGAAAGAACACAGACAATTTCTAATATCTGCTAGTTTCTGGTCATATGTATAGGTGTGGGTTATGAATCTGCCACCTTGCCTGCCGAAGGTAATCATAATCAAAGTAGCAGTGTGAGACAAGCTCCTACAAGTATATTGTCTTCTGCTCTCTGGGCCTTCCTTGAGTCAATACCTACCACTCCTGCATCAGCGACCGAAAATGCAAGTCAGGCTCTTGAGCGGGTGTCTAGCTTTAGTAGGGTGAGAGATAATATGAAGCAGGCAAGCACAGCTGCCGCCACGGCCGCTAATGAAACTGCGATTGTGAAGAGAGCAGGTAAAGGAAGGGGAATCTTCTGGTTCTTGCCGGTTCTTATTGCTTTATGTGCTTTTTTATGGGCTTCTATGGGTACATTGAGGCTACTTGGGAGATCCATCCCTTGACATCTGAATCCCTAGTTTTGCTGCTACGTGTCATATGGGATTCCCCTGATTCAATGAACAAACATATATTTTCTAACATATTTTAATAATTAAAAAAAGGAAAAAGAATTTACCTTCTGTTTCTTTCTTTCTCTTTTTTTCTTTTTTTTTTTTGTGAATATTGAGTGGAGAAGGAAGTTTTTTATAGTTTGAATGAGTGTTAAGATGAAAGAAGGGCATCTAAGGAGATGAATACTGGGTGACTGTAGCATCACACAAATATTACTTATTTGTCTCAATTATTAAGCTTATTTAGGGTTAGGTTGAAAGAACTGAGTCCCTTTATTTGTTCATTTGTTTTATTATATATTTATTTCTTTGTTTATTATTATAACACGCCCATGCTAATCCAATGTGGTTTGGGAGCTCTCATTTTCGACCATGGATCATATAAAAATTCACCTTCCTGTGAATCCTGTATATATATGGTGTTATTTCTCTCTACTGTAATTTTTAATTTTAATAACGTGTTTAAGTTGTTGGTGGGATGTCATCATTGTTGCTACTATTTTTTTATGTAGATAAGTTGCAAGTAATCAATGGATATTTGTTTGGGAAAGAAAAAAAAAGTAGTTATCATAATCTTCTATTAGGGTTTTTATCAATAAATATATAGTATTTATGAATAGGGAGAATCCCATTTAAATTCAACTGGAGTACTTCTCAGGTCTTTAATATAGGACTTAATTATTAAGTTGATTTTGGTTCTAAATATAAGACTTATTTCTCATATTTATTAATTTTTTTAAAATTATTTTTATGGATACTCTCTCAACCATAATCAAGTATAAGAAGGAGAGAGGATGTTAAGGAAGATGATTATGGTGTTTTAAGAAAAACATGTCATATTTTTTATAAGTAACAAACTTATCTAACTTGCTTAATCTAATCAAATTAGTTAAATAGATCTTATATTGAGGACTAGATGAATGTTAAAACTCAAAATTAGGTATACTTTGAACAAATTCCTAATTATGCTAAGAGGTCTAATTAGGGATTTATAAATGTTGTTAAAAGTCTACATGATCATTTTATGATTATAATGAGTTGTTATCTTTATATATTTTTTCCTCACAAATTCTTTTCCTGAAACCTTTTTTGCTGAATTTTTCTAAATTTGAAAATAGTAAATCTTTAGTATATGACAGGAAATTCAGCGCAATTCTTGATTTACATTAATAATGACTCCAACACTCATTCAATTTTTTTATTAAATACATACATTTTCTTAATAGAACATTCAAATATTTTAAGAGTTAGATTGAGAATAGTGTTATAATTTATCATTTCCATATTGTAGGAAAAAAAATCTGAGGGAGAGAAATATAGAGTATCAGCTCATATTTTAATTATATAGGAGCAGTTTAGTCTTTTAACAATATTCATAAATCTCTAATTAGGTCAAGAGGCTCTTGGCCTAATTTGAGATTTATTCAAATTGAAGACTTGATTTTGAATTTTAGTATTTAACAGGACTTTAATGGGTTTATCTCTTATAAAAATGCATCATATAATCAAATATTTAATTTTTTTACGCAATTGGAAAAAAAAGTCATTTTAATATTTTACACAAGGGATTGGGCTGAATTGGGTGACTATTTTGATATATATATATATATATAAATGGAAAATATGCCATTTTATACTGTGATGGTGTATGTTTTTCCTTCTTTTTTGTTTTTTGTTTTTTTTGTTTTTAATTTTTGGTGTTGAAAGGAATTATTTTTAACTCATCGGGAAGATTTGAATCATTAACTTCTATGTTGGTAGCTTGAATGAAAGGTTTTTGATAATTACTAAGGCCTTTGAGAGGTTTTGTATTTCGTTTGTTTATTTATTAAGACTTTTTGTACTAAATATAAAATCTAATTTATAATGTAATTTGTATTACAAACTAATTTTATACTACCTCCTGTTTTAATTATAAGACCTGGAGGTAATATTTAGGATAGGAGATATTAGTGCACATCCACTTTGGTCTGGAATTAACCATTATGTAGAATGCATTATAGAAATAATCACATATTTATGAAGCCTGGACAAATAAAATAGATATATACAAATGTATCAACAAGTGTAGGAATATGTTATAGCAAATCGTTTCTACTGATTATAAATTTTTTAAAAATATTGAAAAGAAATCATAAATCTCTTTGTCAAAATAAATATTTTGATGTCTTAATGAAAATGAGATCTAAAATTACAAAAAAGAGGAAGAGAAAAGAGAAGAACCCAAAACAATAACCAAAACACTTATACATGTTGTTCTTGGCTAAGAAGAGTAAGGCAAACCCTCGGGTATACTGCTGGTGATATTGAGAATGAGCAATACTAATTTTGACACAGGACGAGCAGAGAAGAAGAGGAAGGAGCAGCAGAAGCAGAAAGAGCCATGTCGGATATGAAAGGAGGAGAAGATGATGAGGAAGAGGGATGAACGGGAAGAGGGAAAGAGGAGGAAACAATAATCATTTTGACGTAATCTTTCATTTTTTTCATTATTAATAAAAGTTATATCCGTTTTAGTAATTTTACAAAGTAAATTTACTTATTCAATCATAATCCAAACAACTTATTTTTACATATTATCGTTTATTGAAGTAACTTATAAATTAAAACTAATAGGTAAAATATTATTTCTCATATTTTATGACGTAGACATGTTGATCAAAAAACTGCACATGACCATAATAACGATTAAAAAAAATGGAAAGTGAGTATAATAAAGATTAAGAGAGAACATCAACCGATCATGGATATGTTGTTCTGTTAAACAAAGACTAACAAAAATAGAAAATAAATCAAAGCCGGAATCTCAATGATTTAGGTCCTATGATATAATATACTATATATACTACCTCCGATTCTTAATATAAAGTTAGTTAAAAATTAAATTTGATCCCAAATATAAGATATTAATCTACTTTGTCTCTAATGTTTATCTATTTTGTCCCAAATAATCTCTACAGTGGTTGCACATTTAAGAAATTTTTATAAAAAAGTAATTTTAATGCTCATGATTAATAAGACTAATTTAGAGATGACAACATCTTTTTGGCCAACACCACTATGGTGTACTGGCATGTTAGTTGTGTTGGGTGCAACAGGCTGCGGCTTTGATCCGCTCAGCAAGCTTAGCTTGCTGATTCCCAAAAAAAAAACAAGAAGAAGCATTCATTTAATACAATTAACTAACTTAACTAATTTTCTTAATATAAATTGGGATTTAATTTATCTTGTAAACATCCATGGTTTACTGTTGAAATTTTAAAACAACTCTTAGCATGTATAGTTTTTTTTTTTTTTGCATTTTTAATTAACCGTTAGTTCTTAACTAAGCACAATCAAACAAAAGCAATATGTACTAGCTAGGTAATTTTTTGGGCTTCGATGAATCAATATATAGGCCGGATGTATTTGAAGATGCGTGCTGTATATAAAAACAACCCTTTATTAATATTATTGTCATTGTTGTTACACACATGATGAAACATTACATAATACCAATAACAAGGGAGATAACAACGATACACGCGGCTACAAAGATCAACCATGGACATGGGTTGTTAGCAGCCTCTTCAGCTTTGCGATTTTTATTGAAGTGTACACATATATCTCATCTGCTACATCTTCCACTCTTCGAAAACAAGCATATCTCCAACTCTTCTTTAGCACTAAAGTCCCAATAGCACCCCAAAAGCCAACAGCAAACCCAATTGCTACAACAAATAAAACCACACTTTTCTGGATCATGTTCATCTTCATGTTCTCTAGTTTCAGGAACTTGATGAGGATCATCATCTTGACACTTGTTTGGTAGTGGGATTCCACAAAGATAAGGGTTGCCGACATAAATGGATGGATCATTCAAAGTCAAGAATTGATTTTCAGTGGGAATTGGCCCTGAAAGGTTATTGTATGACATGTTCAAATGGCTCAATGTAGTTACCTTAGACATGCTCTTTGGAATTATGCCAGAAATTTGGTTGCAAGAGATATCAAAGGATTCAAGGGATTTCATATCCCCAATATTCTCCGGAATCTCTCCTGTCAAATGATTGTGTGAAAGGTTTAAGCCTATTAATTTGATAAGGGAGAATAACTCAGGAGGAATTGATCCAACCAAATTGTTATTTGACAAATCAAAGTTGATCTCAAGCCGCAAGATTCTAATAATGTCAAACTCTCTTCCTTTCATAACTTGTTTCACATCTTGATAAGGCCATTGATCTTCTACGTAATGTTCCCATTGGGTTGAATTCCATATATGCGCATTATTTATTGTTATTCTTGTAAGATTGCCAATGCAATGGGATATTGAGCCACTTATCTTGTTATTCACAAGGTCCAAAATCTGCAATGATTGGAGTTGGCATAGATGTAAAGAAATGTTACCATCCAACATATTATCCCGCAACCTCAGAATTTTCAGTGCAGGAAAAGTGTTGCTAGTCCATGGTGGTATACTTCCAGAAATGTTATTCTTACCCAAATCTAAAATTCTCAATTCCACCAAATTTTCCAAATTCAATGGAAGCTTCCCTTCAATATAGTTATCGTTCAAATGCAACCACAACAATGAAGACAGCTTGCCGATTGAGATAGGGAAGGCACCAGATAATTTGTTGGATGAAAAATTTATTTCCATCAATTCACCTGTATCTCTCCAACAGTTTGGAATGTCACCAGATAAATTGTTATGAGAAAGATCAATGCTTCCTAGATTTACAAGGTGACAAAAGCTTTGAGGGATATTGCCACTAAAAGAGTTATTAGACAGATCAAGGTAATATAGATTTGAAAGTTGACCAAGACTTTGAGGAATGTTGCCCATAAAAGAATTACTTGAAAGATCAAGGTCATTTAGATTTGAAAGTTGACCAAGACTTTGAGGGATATTACCACTGAGAGAATTAGTAAAAAGATCAAGGTGTGTTAGATTTACAAGTTGACCAAGATTTTGAGGAATGAGGCCACTCAAAGAATTATTTGATAGATTAATGCTTATTAGATTTACTAGCTGACCAAAACTGTGAGGAATATTGCCACAAAAATGATTATTTGAGAGATCAAGGTACATTAGCTTTTCAAGATGCCCTATCCAAGTTGGCAAATGGCCATTGAGTCCATTATTACTCAAGTACAGTTGCTCATATCATATCTGATGCATCCAGATAAATCGAAGTCACCTAATGCCTATCCTTGAAGATTGCTGTTGCGAAAATCTAATATTTTTAAATGACAAATGTTTTTTAAGATTGTGAGAGAGAAATTTCTAGTGTGGCTGTGACATGATTCATGGAGATATCTAGATGGCGAAGGCTCCTCAACTCTCCCAACCAAGATGGAATTGAACTAAAATTGTTTATGGAAAGGTCAAGGTATTCAAGGGAAGTCAAGTTCGATAAAGCCATACGAATAGGTCCACAAAGTGCATTATATGAAAGATCAAGAGAAACCAGATTCTTAAACTTTCCTAGCCATAATGGCATTGCACTAAGGTTGTTGGAATTGAGGTTCAGGAATTCAACAAAAGTCCAATTTTGAAACACATGAAAGATTTGACCATATTTCATTCCGAGCCAGATTCAAACCTGAACTCCAGTATTATTTGTGAAATTGAACGGGAGAAGAGGAGCAGACAAGTTGCCAAGTCCACATCCTTGTAATTGGAGTTGTGACAAAGAAGGAAGCATGTGAAGTACCTGGAACAAGTTACGAGCTTCTCCAAGGTAGACTCCACTTAGATTGAGGTGTTGCAAAGATTGAAGTTTAGAGATCCAACTCATGTCATTGATATGTAAATCATTCCAACTGAGATCAAGAAACTGCAATGCTGTGAGGTTTCTACCAAGATTGGTAGGAATCTTCCCTGTGAAATTAGACCCAGAGATAGAAAGATATCTCAGCCTCCCTATAGAACCAATAAAGGTAGGAATCGAGATGGCATTGAAGTTGTTTGTGCTCAAATCCAAAAAAATCAAATGATGCAACTCCAACAAAGATGGATCAACACTAGTAGCTTGTAGGGAATAGTGACTAAGATCAAGTTTGAGAATATGACCAGTAACATTGTGACAAGTGATGCCATCCCATTGGCAACATTGGTTTTGGGATTCCAGGAGGAAATGTTTTTATACGAATCATCATAAATAGATGTTTTGAACTTGAGAAGAGCTTGCTTCTCTGATTCAATGCATCTTTCACACAAACCTAATTGGCCAATTCCCAACAACAACAAGAAAAGCAACACAAATCTTAATAGGATGTGTCTTCCCATATCGATGAAAAAGTTTAGGCAAAGTGAATGCTCTATATAGTGAATCTTTATGGAGAAGTGGAGTGTGGGGTTTGTTCAATACACACAACTCATATTTATAGATGACTTTTTAAAAAAAAAAAAACTAGAAAATGTGATAAAAGGTAATCATGAGTTGTTACTTTTAAACAAAACAACTATTCATTTGTGGTTTTCTTCAACTTTATGTTCAAATTATATATTAAAAGAATTTAAAAGATGAAAAATACGTGGTTAGCATCAAAGTACTGTGAGCACTAACAACAAACTAAAAGCAATTTACTTTCAAATTGTAATGATATGTCAATATGGTTGTTGCATATTCACATTGAATATTGAAATTGTTAAATATAGATTCATTTAAGTAGGAAATTAAATTTTAAACTATTCAATTGTCTGGTCTATATAAACTTTTTTTAAAAAAAAATATACTTACACCTTTGGTCTTTTATTTAATTATAATAAGCGACCAAAGGCTAACAAAATTATTAAAATTTAAGACACCTTTGGTCTTTTAATTTGGTCTTTTATACAAATTTAAAAACAAAACAAAGTCATTGATATAAGCGACCAAGGATATAGATTTGAAACTGCTTTTGGGTAAAATATAAATTTAAAACTTTAATAGCATAAAATTATTAAAGTTTACCGATGTTATCAATTTTATACTTGACATAATTTTAAATGACTACAATTAACAAAATCATTGAATGTCAATCAAATTAGAAGTTCAATAGCTAGACCAAGATGATCATTCTGGGAAAAAATCGAAAATAATATGGCCAAAATATTGTCGGAAAAAATATATGTGAAAAAAATTATAAAATATAAATGCTGTCAATTTCTAGATTATCATGAATGTAACAATTTTTCAAATATTACAAAAATTAGGACCTTTCTTGGCCAACGTTTGGACAAAATTTATTGTTGAAAAATGTTAAAAAATTTTAAAATAATTAAATGTAGGAGTTATTTAGCTAATTTATATAGATTAAAAAATAAGTTAAATTGATTATTTGTAATATATTTAGAAAAATTTATTAGTTTTCGTAAAAACCCTTCCTGTTAATGTACTCACCAAAATTAATGTCGAATGGGTTGTTTTAAACATTTTAGCAATAAGCCCTTTCCATCGTTGGATCATTTTTGTTATACTCACTCTAATCACTACAAAAAAACAGTTGATTAGTGATGGAAGCAAATTCCGTTGCTAATTTTTGACGGAATTGCAATGAAAATTCCGTCACTAATTTTTTTGATGGATTAGCGTTGACATTTTTTCGTCGCTAGAATTTTTATTTGTCGCTAAATTCCATTGCTAATTTGTCAGAAAATCCGTCAATAAATATTTAGCGACGAAATTTTTTCTGTCAGAAATTTTCATCACTAATTCCATCACTAAATTGTGTCACAGAAGTTTTTGTCACTAATTCCATCGCTAATTTTATTTTGTCACAATTTTGTAGCTAATCCGTCACTAATTTTAAATTTTATTATTTTAAATTATAATCTTACAAAACTTTATATAGTAACAATTAAAAATATAATGATTTAAAAACATTTTTAATTATAAAATAAATTGATATATTTGTGGAGTTGGTGTTAATGAAGATATTGTCATTGTTCATGTCATTATTATGTATATACTAAAAATAGAAAGACAATTTTAGAAAACTTGTTTATATTCTGTTAAAATAAATTCCTCTTGATTACTAATAATAATTAAAAATATAATAAGAATATTAATAACTTTCATATACAAACTGATATAAAAAAGAAATAATTTTATCATATGTGCAATATATTGAAATATATAATAATATGATAGAAATTCAAAACCAAAAAATAAATTTATATGAACGCAAACTAATATTGAAGTGAATTTTGAATTTCAATTATTAAACAATAAAATTTAATCATAATATAATTAATATGCATGATATAGATTGATTTTGGTCCTCAATACAAAAACAAATGGTATATACAAGAATTTTAAGAAAATAAATTACATAGGATATATATACAAGTAGGGAATACTGTTTATCATAATCTATTCAAATCATTTAATTTTTTATATAGAATAATTTATTAGATTTTATTATAGTAGTTAACAAGTTTTTTGACTAATTGTAAATCATTTTCTTTAAATATATAAAACACATATAGATATATAATATAATGTAATATATACATATATAATTAAATTGTATATCTTATCAATGTTAATTAAAAAATAAATTTAAAAATATTTATAAAAAATATTTATGATTTAAAATTCAAAATTAGTAACGTTAGAAATTAAAATTATATTAAAAATATTTTTTTAAAAAAAAATTATAAAACAAACAGTAAAACAAATATTTAAAAATTATTTTTTTATTAAAATAGTTATGATTAAAATGATCATATAGTATATTTTTAGTTTTTAAAATATATTGTATATAATTGTTTGTGCAAAATAATATTATATATATTTTTAATTTTACATAATAAGTTAATATGTTTATTGCAACTCAATGATAAGGCTGCACGCGCGCACAGAGGAGGTGTCTAGGTTCGAGCCATGGAGAAGTCACTTTAAGGAGGGAATTATGTGGCGACGGCATGTGGCAGGCAGAGGTGAGGTGGTGCACATGTGGAGGTGGTCACCGGTAATGACATGGCAATTGGTTGAGGTGCCACGTGGCATTTTAATTTTTTTTTCAAAAATCGGGTTAGCGACTAAAAACATGTTTTTTTGTAGTGAATTATATAAGAAGAATTTTTTGAGGATGATATAATCCTATTTATAAGAAATTTTAATAGGATGTCTAAAATTTCTAGTATTATTTTTTATTTTTACCTCATTAATAACATGTTGTATAATTGCGTTGATTCCACATCTTTTTTCTATTTCTTTCTCACCCACTCTCCACATAAATAAGATTATTTTTAAAAAATAAAATATATTTGCATACATGTATTATTTTTAACCAATTTTTTTGGTACACAAGATCTTGTGCTTACATATCTTCAGTCATCACTATCTACCGCTTGACACGCAACAGCATTGACTGACTTGGGATAACCGTGTGGAATTGAGGAATTCTGCAAGGCCTACCAAATAAAGTGCAAGACTGTTCATGATTGACCTTAACATTTTAAACAACTCAGACGACAAGGAGATATCATTGATTTTACTTATATGTCACTTTTAATATGTTTAACTGAAATTTTTAAAAAATTAAATCTTATTAACTCTGTCTTAAATTTAATAACTTTCAATTTTACTATCTAGGTAAGAACATATTGATTGGCTTATATACTATAAATTCTTAATGTGGTAAAAGCACACAAAGTCTAAAACTCAATCATTGGTGACAAATATCATAAAATATTAATGTGACCCTTTCTTCTATTCTTTTCCTTTCTTTCTTTACTTACTTTTCCCCCCCCCCCCACATGCCGCGTGTGAAATGCACCACAGAAGTCTTTAATATCAGCCCTTTTTGTAAGTAAAAAAATTGTTCCTGTTTTGATATCTAAAAAACATAATATTTTTATTCTTTCCATCATACCCTTACCAAACACTAAAAGCTTAAAACGAAATTAATTGATAAATTAAAATTATTGTATTTTAGACATATTAATAAAAATGACCATATCAATTATATTTGTTAATAGGAAGTATCGCAGCAAATAAAATAAACGAACATTGATTGCTATGGATTTTGGAGTTTATTTAATATGTATACTCCTTCTATCCTTAATATAAGATCTATTTAATTAATTTGATTAGATTAATAAAGTTAGGTAAGCTAGTTGATTATAAAAAATATTATATGTTTTTCCTAAAACACCCTACTCATCTTCTTTAATTTTCTCTTTCCCACTTCTACTTGATTATGGTTGAGGGAAATTCATAAGGTAATTTAGAAAAAATTGATAAATATGAGAAATAGGTCATATATTCAAGATTAAAATCAACTCAACAATTAGGTCATATATTAAGAACCGAAGGAATATCAATTATATATATTTGTGCGCTGTACAGTTGAATCAATAAATCAATAAATTGTTTTACAACTTATTTAAGTCTTTTGACTGGATTGATGATTTGAAAGACTTCACCCTTTCCACACGATACTCAATTTATAATACTATATTCAATTTCTAATATAAGATTTGCTTTGTAGTTTTTCAGTTTGTAGTTCAAATCAATTGGTTTTCATATGGATACAACAACTTTCATACTTTTACCAGCAGGGGTTAGGTCTAATAGTGGGGGTTTGAATTTTTGTTGGTGCATTGAGATTCAAATTTTTTGTTGGGAGGGGTGTTCACATTTAGTGCCTGACAGTAGTTCGAACAGGATTGTCTCTAATAATAGAATACATATGCCTAGCCAAAAAAATACTTTGATACTTTTGAATTTATATATTAAAATAAGAATAATAGTAATATACCCAATTAATTAATTGATCGATTAATATATATAAAAATAAATTCATTAGTTGTACAACATATCAAATTCTAAGGTCAGTCCACATTTACTTGTCTTTATGTTTGATGTGTTGCCAATACTTTCAACACGTTATAATGAAATATTGTCAAAGTAGAACATGAAGGGCGGGGCATATTTTCGTTACATGACTTGAAATCATGCAGTTAATATCTACCGACTTAAATAAAAGAAACAAATAATACACAACTTGCCGAAAAAACTTTTTTATCCATATTAATACCGACTTTAACTATTGGTCTATTGCATAGTTATTGTATTTACCTCAAGTCCGTTGAATTCTCAATAAGTTGATTAATATACATATAAAAAAAAAAGTCAAATTCTAAAGTCAGTCAACAATTACTTGTTCTTTGATGCGTTGCGAATCCTTTCAACACGTTATACATAATATCAGTGGAACGTGTAGTATGGGAATTCTTTCTCGCAGCAAATAGATGGACGAGGTATTTGGATTCTTGAGGAAATGGAGCGTAGCTAAAAGATAAGGAATGGATGGTGGAGGATCATACTCATTATCCAAGAAAGAAATTGAATGTCTCCCACCAAAGACTTGTAATTGGCAGCATTATTAGATATATGACTTTAATAACTTTTGACGTATCTTAAAATTATCTAATTATTAAAGCCCGATCTTTAGATCTGCGAGTTCAGCTTTAAAAAGGCTGGCCTTTATATGTTATTTTTTAAAATTTAAATTCTTTTCAATTATTTTAAAATAAAACAATAAAACATCTAAATTGTTTTACTCAAATTATAAATATTAGTAAAATAAACTAATAGTGTATTAAAAAAAGCATTAAATACATATAAGTATTGTCCAAAATTAAAAAAAAAATCAAAACCTAATGAAACAAGGCAAATAGAAAGATAGAAACCTGACAGCTAAAGATTTACAATATCAACATAATTATTATCTTCATGTTTGTCTTCATCACTATCATCTTGATTAATAATATTTGACTGTTTTTCACTACAAGTAAACTCTTCTTAGTGATAAAAATTTTAATATTTTTGTTTTCGTCACCCTTATCTAAAGTAAAACAATACAGCCGTCATGAGTGCAAATGAGAGCCTCAACATTTATTAGAATAAGAAAATTTTTATACTTTGTTAAGACATGTGAACCGATAGTAAAAGGAGATTTACTTGCTACTGTAATGATTGGAATGTTAAGAATATCAGTTGTCATTCTTGAGAGAATTCAAAATTGATATTAATTGTTCTTCCACCAGTCCAACACATCTAATTCTTTTGAATTATCTAGTTTAAGTATTTGGTTCTTTTGTATATTCTTTTAGTTGAAACTTGTTCATAAAAGACTGATCTTTAATTGTATAAATATATTGATAATAATAAAAAAAAATAGACAGGTTTAAAAGGATTGGTCATCGGTCCTAACAGGCTGGTCCTGTTATTTCTGAGCCCTACAAGGCTAACACTTGTAAGCCTTCTTGGGCTATTCCTTTTTAGTCTAATTTTTTTTAAACATCCTAAAATACAAACCCAGGCTTCACTTAAAAGGACTTAAACAGGTTAGCTTGATGGGTTTGATCCGTTTTGATAGTTCTAATAAATAATAACGCACTTACGTGTACAGATGATAGTATGACAAATTTATATTATTTACATTTAAAATATAATTATTAATTATTAATCTATTTTAGAAAAAATAACACCAATTTATTGGGTATAAAACCACAACTCATTAATTCATCTATTGAATAAAATACTTATGATGTGAAGTTTAATGCAATAAAAATATACATTTGTATTTTTATGTCACTGCCAAGAAAAGCAGCTATTTATGTATGACTTATTGTTCGGCTTTCATATGCGACCTGCATGGCTTAATATATAAGAGCTAGTTAAAATCTTAATTTATTCTAAATATAAGATTTTAATTTATTTTGTCTTCAATATTTATCCATTTCTTCCCAGACAATCCCTATAGTGATTACATATGTTAATAGTTTTTATTAACGGTAGCTGCAATTTTAACAAGGATATTTTTTTAGAAAAAAAATACTGATTTATTACAACTGACTAAGTTAATTGATTTTCTTAATTTTTGTAAGTTAGTTATCTAGTTCTTATAATAAGTATGGGGGGGTAGTATTAGGTATATACAGGTCAAGGAAGCTAGGTGCTTAGATGAAATTTGAGCAACGTTTAAAGATTTACTAGTTGTAATAATTATATACTAGCTCTTTAATCTGTTATTTGTGCCGTAGCTGGGATTACAATTAATTCACTGTTATAATTATAACCTCATAAAACTTTGTTTTTATTCATTCTTAATTCTTCTCCTTTTCTTTTTCCCCCTTCTCTTTCATCCAGGGTCTACAAAATGATGAAAAATGTGAGTGAAAAATATCAAGAAATCTTAAACTCATCTTGGAAATTTGAACTTCATAGCATGACTTAATTGCAAGAGTCTGAAGTGTATGGTTGGATTCATTTTAAAAGCTTTATAAATTAGATTATTTCCTTCCTTTCTTCTCCTTTATATAGACACACACACACACACACATATAGTTTTGCGGTTCTATATTTTAAATATTTTGGCTATCAATATTACTATAACAAGTAAGTAACTGGTGGCCCATATTGTTTTGTGTTTTTGGAGATCATGACAACAATAAAAATGTAATTAAATAATTACGAGTCTGTTATAGTTGATATGTAAAGTCATGTAGCCATACAAATTTTAAACTACCTGAAAACGGATTTGTATTTAGAAATTGTGGCACAAACTTAACTGCTTATTATATTTTAATTATTAATTTTCTGAAAAAATATAAGATATGTATATAGCTTATAACTAACCAGAATCTATGTAGAATGTAGCTTAAAAATTATAACTTACGCAAGAAAATTGCTGTCCATTAGAATTGCTGACAATTGATCAATCACAGTGTTAATGCCTATATAGACTAATTCTCACTATTCATCAAAAGTCTCCGAACCAAGACCTATAATTGACGTGTTTGGCACACTAGAGGAAAAATTAAATATAGTGTATTTGACGCTTTATAACTTATTTAAGTCTTTTGACTGGATTGATGATTTGAAAGACTTTACCCTTTCCACACGATACTCAATTTATAATACTATATTCAATTTCTAATATAAGATTTTCTTTGTAGTTTTTCAGTTTGTAGTTCAAATCAATTGGTTTTCATGTGGATACAACAACTTCCATACTTTTACTAGCAGGGGTTAGGTCTAATAGTCGGGGTTTGAATTTTTGTTGGTGCATTGAGATTCAAATTTTTGTTAGGAGAGGTGTTCACATTTAGTGCCTGACAGTAGTTCGAACAGGATTGTCTCTAATAATAGAATACATATGCCTAGCCAAAAAAATACTTTGATACTTTTGAATTTATATATTAAAATAAGAATAATAGTAATATACCCAATTAATTAATTGATCGATTAATATATATAAAAATAAATTCATTAGTTGTACAGCATATCAAATTCTAAGGTCAGTCCACATTTACTTGTCTTTATGTTTGATGTGTTGCCAATACTTTCAACACGTTATAATGAAATATTGTCAAAAGTAGAACATGAAGGGCGGGGCATATTTTCGTTACATGACTTGAAATCATGCAGTTAATATCTACCGACTTAAATAAAAAGAAACAAATAATACACAACTTGCCGAAAAAACTTTTTTATCCTAGATTAATACCGACTTTAACTATTGGTCTATTGCATAGTTATTGTATTTACCTCAAGTCCGTTGAATTCTCAATAAGTTGATTAATATACATATAAAAAAAAAAAGTCAAATTCTAAAGTCAGTCAACAATTACTTGTTCTTTGATGCGTTGCGAATCCTTTCAACACGTTATACATAATATCAGTGGAACGTGTAGTATGGGAATTCTTTCTCGCAGCAAATAGATGAACGAGGTATTTGGATTCTTGAGGAAATGGAGCGTAGCTAAAAGATAAGGAATGGATGGTGGAGGATCATACTCATTATCTAAGAAAGAAATTGAATGTCTCCCACCAAAGACTTGTAATTGGCAGCATTATTAGATATATGACTTTAATAACTTTTGACGTATCTTAAAATTATCTAATTATTAAAGCCCGATCTTTAGATCTGCGAGTTCAGGCTTTAAAAAGGCTGGCCTTTATATGTTATTTTTAAAATTTAAATTCTTTTCAATTATTTTAAAATAAAACAATAAAACATCTAAATTGTTTTACTCAAATTATAAATATTAGTAAAATAAACTAATAGTGTATTAAAAAAAGCATTAAATACATATAATTTATTGTCCAAAATTAAAAAAAAAATCAAAACCTAATGAAACAAGGCAAATAGAAAGATAGAAACCTGGCAGCTAAAGATTTACAATATCAACATAATTATTATCTTCATGTTTGTCTTCATCACTATCATCATGATTAATAATATTTGACTGTTTTTCACTACAAGTAAACTCTTCTTAGTGATAAAAATTTTAATATTTTTGTTTTCGTCACCCTTATCTAAAGTAAAACAATACAGCCGTCATGAGTGCAAATGAGAGCCTCAACATTTATTAGAATAAGAAAATTTTTATACTTTGTTAAGACATGTGAACCGATGGTAAAAGAAGATTTACTAGCTACTGTAATGATTGGAATGTTAAGAATATCAGTTGCTATTCTTGAGAGAATTCAAAATTGATATTAATTGTTCTTCCACTAATCCAAGACATCTAATTCTTTTGAATTATCTAGTTTAAGTATTCAGTTTTTCTGAATATTCTCTTAGTTGAAACTTGTTCATAAAAGACTGATCTTAATTGTATAAATATATTGATAATAATAAAAGAATAGGCAGGATTAAAAGGATTGGTCCTTGGTCCTAATAGGCTGGTCATGTTATTTCTGAGTCCTACAAGGCTAGCACTTTTAAGCCTTATAGGGCTATTCTCTTTTAGTCTAACTTTTTTTTTTGAACATCCTAAAATAAAAACCCAGACTTCACCTAAAAGGACTTAAATAAGTTGGCCTGATGGGCTTCATCCGTTTTGATAGCTCTAATAAACAATAACGGACTTATGTGTACAGATGATAATATGACAAATTTATCTTATTTACATTTAAAATATAATTATTAATTATTAATCTATTTTTAAAAAAATAATACCAATTTATTGGGTATAAAACCGCAACTCATTAATTCATCTATTGAATAAAATACTTATGATGTGAAGTTTAATGCAATAAAAATATATATTTGCATTTTTATGTCATAGCCAAGAAAAGCACCTATTTATACATGACTTATTGTTCGGCTTTCATATGCCACCTGCATGGGTTAATGTATAAGAGCTAGTTAAAAATTTAATTTATCCTAAATGTAAAATTTCAATTTATTTTGTCTTTAATATTTATCCATTTCTTCCCAGACAATCCCTATAGTGATTACATATATTAATAGTTTTTATTAAGGGTAGCTGCAATGTTAACAAGGATATTTTTTTTAGAAAAAAAAATACTGATTTATTACAACTGACTAACTTAATTGATTTTCTTAATTTTTGTAAGTTAGTTATCTAGTTCTTATAATAAGTATGGGGGGTAGTATTAGGTATATACAGGTCAAGGAAGCTAGGTGCTAGATGAAATTTGAGCAACGTTTAAAGATTTACTAGTTGTAATAATTATATACTAGCTCTTTAATCTGTTATTTGTGCCGTGGCTGGGATTACAATTAATTCACTATTATAATTATAACCTCATAAAACTTTGTTTTTATTCATTCTTAATTCTTCTCCTTTTCTTTTTTCCCCCTTCTCTTTCATCCAGGGTCTACAAAATGATGAAAAATGTGAGTGAAAAATATCAAGAAATCTTAAACTCATCTTGGAAATTTGAACTTCATAGCATGACTTAATTGCAAGAGTCTGAAGTGTATGGTTGGATTCATTTTAAAAGCTTTATAAATTAGATTATTTCCTTCCTTTCTTCTCCTTTATATAGACACACACACACACACATATAGTTTTGCGGTTCTATATTTTAAATATTTTGGCTATCAATATTACTATAACAAGTAAGTAACTGGTGGCCCATATTGTTTTGTGTTTTTGGAGATCATGACAACAATAAAAATGTAATTAAATAATTACGAGTCTGTTATAGTTGATATGTAAAGTCATGTAGCCATACAAATTTTAAACTACCTGAAAACGGATTTGTATTTAGAAATTGTGGCACAAACTTAGCTGCTTATTAATTATATTTTGATTATTAATTTTCTGAAAAAATATGAGATATATATAGCTTATAACTAACAAGAATATAACTTGCACAAGAAAATTGTTGTCCATTAGAATTCCTGACAATTGATCAATCACATAGTGTTAATGCCTATATAGACTAATTCTCACTATTCATCAAGACAATTGATTATAAAGACATCCATCATATTCATATTCCACGCCTTACATGCAAAATTGTCAAAAAGTAGGACGCATATCATTAATAATGACTCATCTCATTTATCAATATTAAAATTATAAAAAATTGAGTAATCATACGGATAACCAAAGTATTTTTCTCTAGATAATATATTTCATATATGTCACTTAATATTTAGAATTTGTATTTTATGAATACATTTATTTATAGTCTTCCAAATCATTTATACACCAGACATTTAAACACACTGAGATAATCTTTATTATTTTCATTCGCAAAAAAAATACTCAAATTGTTGTATACATTCCTCCCTTATACATTTAGGGGGGTGGTTTAAACCTTTAACTTTTATCCAATTGTATATGCTTTTAACACACACAAAACCACCCCCGCCCACAATTTTGCAAGGAAATAATTTGTGGACATTGCATTTTCTATAGAATTTTAGTTTCTTGACAATAAACACAGGTTAATAACACATTAAATCAATTTTCATTCATGATACAAAATATTTTAATTTCTGTCTTTAAATTATTTTGAGCAGCTCATAATAATTCAAATATTCCTAATTTTTTTCTTTTTATTTAATTTCATTTTTTCGGGGAAAAATTAGAAACAGGTCACAAATGACGGATTTATAATTTTTTTTGGCAAAAAATGAGGGACTTATAATTTTTTCACAATATTTTTTTTGGCCAACAATATTTTGTCACATATTATCTTTGATTTTTTGCAGAATAATCATCGTGGTTTAGCTATTTAACTTCAAATTTGATTAACATTCAAAGATTTTGTTAATTGTAGTCATTCAAAATTATTTGATTAATACACTCACCACCATTCTAGTTTACCTCAATTAAAAAAACTTTTCATCTATTTTGAAAACGTATATAAGTCTTTCCTAAAATTAAAATGTATGTTACACAAACCTCTTTTTTATATTTCCATCCATTCCTTTGCGTAAGCTCCCTTTACATGTCTTTTAAAAATTTTAGGACACTAGTATTTCAAAATTCTAACTATACTCCTATCTATTGTAATTTTAAAAGTTAGCTTGATACAAACTTTGGTCCTTCAAATTTGTCTTCATTTTGGTTTTAATTCCTCAAGTTTTAAACCTGAGTTTTGGTGCCTCAAGTTTTTTTGTCATTTAAAACATTAGTCCCTATAACCCAATAAATACTAGGACCATTTTGCCCTTAGAGGGATCTAAACTTATAGTTTGAAATTTGAAGGATTAAAACCAAAATGAGAACAAACTTGGGGGAACTAAAGATTATATTAAACCTTTCAAGTTTAAGACAATAGTAATTATAAAATAAATTAAGTTTGCATATAGAAATTAAATGAAGACAGAAATTTAAGGAGGAAGGTAAAATAAATTCACTACATGATAGGGAAAATTGCAAATAAATACCCTAACAAAACCAAAAATTATGATTTATGTTCTTGAATTTAAAAGAATTGCTGCTAGGATAAGGTATTAAATACGAATTAGCAAATCTAAAAGACTAAATTACTCTCATGTTGAAAATAAAACATTAACTATAAGTTATGTATTAAAAATTATAATTTATGTATTTATAAGAGTGTACTACCAAACAATGAGTGCAGTATTAGAAGTTACAAATTAAGTAGTCTAAATAAGAAGTTTGCAATTGAAAATGACAAGTTCTAACAGCAGGACAATTTAATCTTCTACATAATATTTGCTCATTTATATCAAAGACTTGGTTCTGATAGCAATTTTTTGAATTCAAAAACTCAAATTACAATTGTTTATTTTTTTAGAGTTTTCATTTACAATTTTTCCTACATGATAAGTCGGCCATTTTCATAAGAGAAAAAGTCACGTCAAACTTACGTGCGGAAAACTTATAGTTAAGAAATTGAAATCAATATCATACAAGATTTGAAAACCATTATCGAGACGTATTAAACAAAGACCAAAGCATTTAGCGGCTTGGATACGGTTTTCCAAATATGCCCAACACTGCCTATCCTACTTCTTTTTTCTTTTTTTTTTTTAGCGGATACGTTATTTTTGAACGGATGCCTATCCTACTTCTGACGATATTACATATAACTTGTTGAAAGTGTTCACACTTCGCAACGCATCAAACACGAAAAGAAAAGGTAACTGTTGACTGACTTCAAAAATTTGACATATTGTTTACATCAATATTTTTTCATATATTAATTGGCTAAAGAATTCAACAAATATGAGTTAAAGGCATCAATTGTGCAGTAGTTAAGATCAATATTGATATAAGATACAAAAAATTTAAGTTGTATGATATCCATTATTTTAACTTGTTGAAACGAAGACTGTTTTTTTCCTTTTTTTTTTTTCAAAAGGACTATTTTTTTAAGAATCAATTTTTATTTTACTTTTCATTTTATATACCAAGCAGTCTCTCTGACAAGGTAGAACTGATAATTGATGACTAAGTTGATGTACTTTATTAAAACAAATATTAATTAAATCCACTGGCTTTGTTTTTTGAAATGAATTTCCACATGATTGTGATTATAGTTTAGTCATCGAATTTATTTTAATGAATGTTAACTAAATGAATTCATCAAATTTATTCTTTCAATGTCCTTAGACATATTTTTGAACTATTCTTTTCAAGCTCTATGGTGGTACAATTCGTGGCCTTGTATGTCTTGCAAGCTTTCGGCTTGCCAATTACGTAAAGCCGGAAAAAAAAAAAAGTCTCTTATTGTCATTGGGTATTGTTGGATTTTTCATATTGGGCTATCCATTGATGGGCTGACCTTTACTAAATCTGATTTTACACCAGATAACTCTAACCTGCCTCTCACTATCCATTGTGTCAAGAAAAGCTTCTCTATTAAGAGGATATATGTGCTGGAAAAGTGTTCATATTTAATACTCGACATCTTCTCAAGCAAGATTACCTTCATAAGGAGTATATTTGTACTTAGCGAAGAAAACTTCATACATATTTCTGCACAATTCTCTTACTTGTTGACTATCACTTGGCTAGAGATATTAGCTTTGCTTCATGATTTCTCTTTCATAGGCGTTAAGGCCATTTCTTTGTCTCATTTTCTTAAGCATTTTAATTTTCTTATCGGTGTTCTTCCTATTTGTAACTTGTAAAACTCTTATTTACTAAATATTCTTCCAGTTCTTAATGTAGGACCTAATTAGAAAATTATTATTGGTCTTATATGTAAGACCTATTTCACATGTTATATCAGTTTTTTTTTTCAAATTAATTCTATTGATATTTTTCTAACAATAATTAAGTAGAAGAGGGATGGAGAAAATTAAGAAAGATGCTTAGAGTGTTTTAGAAATAACAGGTCATATTAACTAATTTAACTAACATCATTAATTTACTTAAATTAGTTAATTAGATATTATATTAAGTACAAGAGGAAAATTTTTCTAGTCCTATTTATAAGATATTTTCAGCATATTTCACATAGATAAAAAAACCCTTAGAAAGCATTAACTCTTTATTAAAATATAATAACTTTTTGACTTTTTCTGTATTTAATATATATATACATCTTTTAAAAAAATATGGAAAAATTAATCTTTTGGTCCTTTAACTATTTACTCATTTATAACTCAATCCCTCAATTATGACTTAATGCAATTCAGTCTTTAAACTTTTAACTTGCCTATGACTTAGTCCCATGATTTTTGTATTTTTTATATTATAGTCATTGTCATCTCCAACTAATTATGAGTCATTCTCTGTGGCAAGAATGGCACCTCCAACTCAGCTCCACGTAACCAAAGAAGATGGGATGACCGGCGAAGAAGGTGAAGAGGGAAAAAAAGTTGACGGGAAAAAGAAGACGACAACGCAGCGAACCCTGTACAGGTGATGAAGAAGGATCTGAACTGCTGAGAACCCACCATAAAAATGCTGCAAACTTTTTAAAAGATTTTAGAGCCCAGTACAGTCATCCTATGTGGCCGAATGCTATAGACTTTTTCAGCAAAGTACTCTTCTTTGGTTTAATTTGTAAGAGCAAGACAAGCTACCATGGAATGAGAGGACAACCAGTTCCGACATGTCTAATATCATTTTTAAAGACTTTTTTTAAAATCAATCTTTTCTTTTTTGGTTTTTTAAGAAAAATCTGGGAAATCAAAGTTGTAATACGATGAATGGCCTAAAAGTGTCACAACATGTGATAATAGGAGATGGCACTTGGTTCGTCATTTCGAAAAACATGAAGATGCAAGAGGAGGACAGGTATAATAGGTAGGTTGTCTTCTATGTGTGGTCGTTCGCAATTTGAATGTTTGTTCTTTTTTTTTTGTTTTGGTGTGATTATATGGTGGCTCTTGTTTGCTTCTTTCAAAGATACTTCCCATCATCTTCGCATCTTGCTCAATTCCATATCTGACAGATTTACTTTGAAATTTCATTACTATTTACAATCATTTTCGAACTCATTCCCTATCTCCCTTCTGGAGATTATTCCTTTTTTTTTGCCCCCAACACCCCAATTTGACTCGTCTTGCTCAACTCAATTCAGGTTCATAGCGTGTTCCCCGCCCCTCCTTCTTCACCGTCTTCTCCTGTCCTCCCTCTTGGTTGCTTATGTGGTGCTGAGTTGGAAGTGATTTTCTTGCCCATTCTTGCCACATAGGATGACTCATGATTAGTTAGAGATGACAAGGATCATAATATTAAAAAAGACAAAGATAAGGGACTGAGTCATAAGAGAATTAAAAGTTAAGGGACTGAGTCGTATTGAGTCGTACTGAGTCATAATTAAGGGACTGAGTTATAAGTGAGTCAATAGTTGAAGGACTAAAATATTAATTTTTCCAAAAAATATATAACTATTTACACTATAATAAATGAAGAACAAAATAGTACATTTACACTAAAAATTTAATAAAGTAATTTATAAATAAGACAAAAAAAATTTTCTCTCTGTCCTATAAATAGGACCAGAAGAGTACCATTTTCTCTTGATTTGAATGGGCTAACCCTTTTTTAAAAAATTATATTGAATTTTAAAACAAATATATGTATAAATAGAGATCACAATTTAAGTATCATCATTAGTTTGATAGGTTGGGACTAACCCTTTTTTATTGCTCATAAGCATTCTTCTATTAAAAAGAATCTTGTTTATGGTTGGATATCAAATATGAGCACCTCGAAAAATGGTAATGTGGGCCAACACGTTAGTTGCAAATATTATTGTGTATGTTCTTTTAATTTGGAACAGACGCCTTGATTATATACAATGTTAGGTCGTAACTTGGTCCAAACACTACACTCATTAAGTTGACCTCAAGCCATAAGATTCCAATAATGTCAAATTCTCTTCCTTTCATGACTTGTTTCACATCCTGATAAGGCCATTCCTTTTCTGTGTAAGATTGCCACCATGTGGTTGATCCTAATATATAAGCACTGTCTTTGATCATTCCTGTCAGATTGCCAATGCAATGGGTATTGAGCCACTTAAGTTGTTATTCGCAAGTCCAAAATCTGTAATGATTGGAGTTGGCATAGATGTATAGGAATGTTACCATCCAACATGTTATCCCGCAATCTCAGAATTTGCAGTTTAGGAAAACTGTCACCAGTCCATGGTGGTACATATCCAGAAATATTATTCTCACCCAAATCTAAAATTCTCAATTCCTTCAAATTTTTCAAATTCCGTGGAAGCTTCCCTTCAAGATAGTTACTATTTAGATGCAGCCACAACAATGAGGAAAGCTTGCCGATTGAGACAGGGAAGGCACCAAACAATTTGTTGAATGAAAAATTTATTTCCATTAATTTACCTGTGTGGTTATCTCTCCAACAATATAATTTAGAATTTTACCAGATACATTGTTATGAGAAAGATCAACACTATTTAGATTTACCAGGAAATAAAGGCTTTGGGGTATATTGCCACTAAAAGAGTTATTTGATAGATTAAGGGCTATTAGATTCACAAGTTGACTAAGACTCTAAGAAATATTGCCAACAAAATAATTATTTGAAAAATCAAGGTACGTTAGCTTTTCAAGATTCCCTATCCATGTTGGCAAATGGCCATTGAGTTCATTACTACTCAAGTACAGTTCCTTTGTATCATATTTAATGCATCCAGATAAATCGGAGTCACCAAATGCTTTTCCTTGAAGATTGATGTTGCAAAAATTTAATCATTTTAAATGCCACATGTTTTTCAAGATGTGTGACAGAGAAATTTCTAGTGTGGATGTGATTTGATTCATGGAGATGTCTAGATAGCGAAGGCTCCTTAACTCTTCCGACCAAGATGGAATTGAATTAAAATTGTTTGAAGAAAGGTCAAGGTCTTCAAGGGAAGTTAGTGTTTGCAAAGCAATAGGAATGGGTCCACAAAGTGTATTATATGAAGGATCAAGAGAAACCATGTTCTTAAACTCTCCTAACCACAGTGGCACTGAACTGAGATTGTTGATACTGAGGTCAAGGATTTCAATAGAAGTCAAATTTTGAAACAGATGAAGGATTCGACCATTAATTTCATTTATTGCCATATTTAGGACTTGAACTCTAGCATATTTTGTGAAATTAATGTGGGCAAAAGAAACAGACAAGTTGCCAAGTCCACAACTAAGTAATTGGAGTTCTGGCAAAGAAGGAAGCATGTGAAGTACCTGGAACAAGTTGTGAGCTTCTCCAAGGTAGACACCACTTAGATTGAGGTGTTGCAAAGACTGAAGTTTAGATATCCAACTCATGTCATTGATGTGCAAATCATTCCAAGTGAGATCAAGAAACTACAATGTTGTGAGGTTTCCACCAAAATTGGTAGGAATATTTCCTATGAAATTAGCATTAGAGATAGAAAGATATCTCAATCGCCCCATAAAACCAAAAAAGGCAGGCATTGAAGTAGCATTGAAGTTGTTTCTGCTCAAATTCAAATAAATCAAATGCTGCACCTCCAACAAAGATGGATCACCAACACCAGTAGCTTGTAGGTTATAGTCGCTAAGATCAAGTTGGAGAACTTGACCAGTAACATTGTGACAAGTTATGCCATCCCACTGTCAACAATTGGCTTTGGGATTCCAGGAAGAAAGGTGCGTATATAGATAATCATGAATAGATGCTTTGAACTTGAGAAGAGTTTGCTTCTCTGATTCAATGCATCTTCCAATTGGACGGTTTTAGATAATAGAAAAAACAATGCAAATCCCGCAATGACTTGCCTTCCCATATTCAAATCAGGAAGCTTAAACAAGTGACTTTTCTATACGATGAAGTGGAGTGTTGGGGCTCTTGTTGAATATGTGCCACTCCTATTTATAATATTTTGTGGCCAAGATACTTGTGGTCTATGACCCTTTTTTTTTTTTAAATACGATATAAGATAATCAGGAGTTGTATATTTTTTGAAAGATAACTATTCACTTATTATTTTCTTCAACCTTTATAGAAGTCAAAACTAATATCATATTAAAAAAAATTTTAAAACATGAAAAATATGAGAGAACACTTGAGTGACTTGTTAGCATCAAAGTGTGGTGAGCACTAACTTTGAAATGGCTAACGGGATTATAAATTGTAATAAAATATTAAAATGTTGAACTGTGATCGTAAATAAAAAAATGTAAGTAAAATTTGAAATATATGCAATATTTTTTATTGATTATAAATTTGATTACATTTAAATTGGAGACCGTCATTAATAAAATATGAGTAAAATATTATGCTCATTTGGGCTCAAAACATGAAAAAATCAAATCCTCTTACCGAAATTTATTTCTCATGCATGCGCGCACAACATACATATATATTCAAACTGAATTTTAAAATTCTTTAATGTAGAATCAATCAAAATAAAATTTGAAATAAATCATTCTTTGGGCTCTAGAATCGTGAATATCTTTTTTTTTTTGTTACCAGAAGAATCGTGAACATCAATCAATATGATCATGAATAAGCCGTCAAAATCTTAAATTTAGAACTATGACATAAAATTTTCATTATATGAAGCCCGAAAACAATCTCTCGCAAATATTATAAAATGTAAAATGATTCATTTTCAATATTAGTAATTTTGCATATGAAAATTTTTTAAAAGTATTTCTGACGATATAGGAGAAGAAATAATTATGGTTTTATTATATTTTTAGGATATTTGAATTATTTGGATTTATTATTATTTTAGGATTTATTTAGATTTATTAGTATTTTATTATTTTTTATTATTAGGATTAGTTGTTGTTGTTATTATTATTTTCATTTTACTATAATTTTAATATAAGTAGTGTTAGGATTATCAGTTACGGTAGATTTTAGATGTTGATTGAATTACTCAGATTAGTTTCTCTCTCTCTCTTAGTTCTCCTTCTCCATCTCTCCATGCTTTCTTTCCTCGATCTCTTCCTTTCTCCCTCCTCGTTTTACACCAATTTTGATTTTATTATATTTATCATATTTCTAAGATATTTGAATTATTTAGATTTATTATCATTTTTAGGATTTATTTAGATTTATTGTTATTTTAGTATTTTATTATTAGGATTAGTTTTTATTATTATTATTTTTATTATTATTTTAGTATAAGTAGATATAGGTTTACATTCTATGACAAATTAGACTCGGATATTGAATTTGAAGACCATTATTTTCCTTCTCAGTTTCTCTCTTCCTTGCTCTTCCTTCTTTTTGATCTCATCCCTTCCTCTTTCTCTTATTCGTTTCACATCAATTTCATATTAGAAGTATGACATCATTGATTTTACTTAGGATAAATTCCAATAAAATGATCATTGAATTTGTAAAACCCCAAATGGTCAGTTGAACTTCTAAAATGCCAATTTAGTTATAATGACTAAATTGGGATTTTGAAATGTTGGGAAATTTACATTGTTGACTTTATTCCCCCTCCCCAAAAGAGGCTCAAGCTACCCTCACCCGACTAGCCGAACACTAGAGCTCTGGCACTAGTGGTCGCCCTTGGAGTTTAGGTGGCCACCAGTCATCGGAACTCCAATAGCAGGCCGATGATCAATCACCAAAGCTCTGGCGACAACAGCTTTTTTTTAAAGAATTTTTTCAAGTCTAATAAAATGATTAACAAGTTTGTTAACACTATTAACAAATTTGGTATTACTGTTAACAATAGGTTTTTTAGAAAATTCAAAAAATGGCATTTTTGTAACTTGAGTAACATGGGTAACGAGACATATAACAGTATTAACAACTCTTATAATGTTATTAATCACGTGATTTGAAAGTTTTTTACACTTCGAGAGATTAGTCATGGCATCATAAATGGAGAATTGTTCAATTCCTGTAACATGGTTAACAAGTTCTTTAACACAATTAACAAGTTTGGTATTACCATTAATAATAGATTTTTTTTCAGAAAATCTAAAAAGTAATATTTTTACAATTTTAGTAATACAGTTAATGAGTCTTGTGATGATATTAACAATTCTTGTAACTCTATTTAAAAAGTTCACTATGAAGGTTGGTGTTTTTAATGTCAACTCCTTAAACAGCCTTTCCAATTTATTAGGCAATGACTATGGTTATAAGAGTTGTTAATATTATTACATGACTTGTTATAAGAGTTATTAATAATGTTACTTGGCAACCATATTATTGAAATTGCAAAAATGTCACTTTTGAAAATGTCACTTTTTAAATTTCTAGAAAACCTATTGTTAATGGCGATACCAATTTTATTAATAATGTTAGAAAAACTTGTTAATCGTATTATTAGACTTGAAAAAATTCTCAATAAAATAGTTGCGGTCATGGAGCTCTGGTGATTGATTTTTGGCTAGTCGTGGGACTCCAATGACTGGTGGCCATTTGAACTCTGGCTGCCGGCCAAGCGGTGAGTGTGGCTTGAGCCTCTTAAAAAACAATAAAGTTAAACGGCAACAATGTAAATTTCCCAACATTTTAAAATCCCAATTCGGTCATTATTGTTATAAACATTGTATATATGTGGATGTCCATAACCCCCAACTCTTAGGATTCTTTATAGGATTCTTGATATTTGAATGTCCTAAAACTATAACCCCCCAATGAATGACTTAAAAGGAGTTTTACATGTTTATTGTCATTATTCCCTTGTTCATTTCTTTGTAACTCTTGGATTAGACTTTCATGGTTGGGGGCCTATAAATAGAAGCCATATACAAGGCATTTGTATCCATATATGTGTATGAGAAATACTTCTTGTTTTCTCTCCCAATTCTTGTTTTGCTATTCTCTTTCTACTCTCTTATTTTCATACCATGTTATCAGCAGAAGTTTGCTTTGAAAATTTGAGGTATGCCTTTTTTAAATTAATATATTCTTATGCTATATTACTCTCTATTAACTTTCTCTTACTCAATAATTCTTTTGATCATATTATCATCTGCAATTTTGATTTTCTATACATTTGCTATATATTATGTTATTTATTAATTTATACTTTCTATACATTTTAATTCTATTATCTCCCCATTGTGATATTGTGTTATTTATTTATTTATTTTTTCATACTTCTTGTTTTATGGTTTGTTTACACATATCTATATGGTTTATATTATGTCATTTTATATCTATTACAACATTATATATATGATTATATAACATTGTTTATATTTGGATTTATTTGTTATTTATATTTAATTATGAATTTGAATTTATTTAATTTATTTTATTATAGTATTATTTTAATCTCATTTTATTGAATGGCCAGAAGTCATAATACTTTTGATCCTGTGATTAGATTACCAAAAGTCATATCACTTTTGCAATTGGTCTTTTGTGAAAGAACACTATGGATGCCTTTAAATGGTATGACAAGAAAAATCTATGACACTTTGATGATCTAATGGCGACAGATATCAAAGCCCTGACGGCTACATGGTGACAAATATCAAAGCCTCGAAGGCTAATAGTTCAAACATCAAATGGCATAAAAGAGCTTTATTTGAAATATTTTTACTAGGGTCTTGAAGACTAATATTTGAAGAAATTGATTAGGTACTATTAAAAGTAAGGAACATGTTTATAAGAGTGATAAAGAACATGACCATATTATATCGGTGGAATTAATAATTTAAGGACAATGATCTTTGGTCTTGGCTATGAATCATAATTGAGAAGATGGTGATACTTCTATAGTTAAAAACAATTATGGGTGAATATTACAATATGACCAGAAGTTATATGGACAAGTATATCCATTGAAGGTAAATGTTAAAATTGGTTATGAAACCAAAAGATCAATAAATATTATGAAAAGTATGAAACATAGTTATGATGCCTAAGATAATATCTTGTAAAAAAATATGCTCAAATTAGTCAAAGTTAAAAAATATAATTATACGCCCTAAAGGCTATATGACATTACTTTAAATTTTTTGTGATTGATTGGTAGAAACATATTATTATAAGTATTTAATATTAAGATATTGATAAATATTCCAAAAGTAGTATGAAACCAAATATACCAAAAGGTGATTATTGGTCACTTTGAAATATTTATTTATTGTGCCAAGTTATTTGCATGTTTAAGAATATGAAATATGAATATAATTTATTTTCATATCAATAGAATAGCCTAAAAGATGGTCATATTATGATATTGATATTTTATTGTGCTGTTTGTGCACAAATTAAAGAAATGATATATTATTCATATTTTTCTTATTTATATGCTATTTGCATGATTTTAGTTTGAATGATTTATTGTGATTTATTGACAATAAATTTTATTGTGAGCATTTGAAATTGTTATGAGTTTAACTAAATAAGAAATTAGTTGAGAAAGAAAAGTTAAGCATTCATACAATATGTAAGTAATTTTTAAAAAGATATATTTTGAGTATTACAAATTAAATAAATAATATATATATTAATGTTAAGAAGTTTTGACAATAAGTTCAATTTTACACTTTATTCTCAGAAAGTTTATTTTAAAAGAGCTTATATATTTGTGTTCTTTTTAATTATATGAGTTTGTTTATGAGAATAAATTAAGCATGTGCAAATGATAATTATAGTTTAAGAAATTGTGATTATTGGATTAATTCAAATATTATTTAATTGTTTAAATTCATATATTTTGATAAAGTATAAAAGAAAATTGTATATCTACAATTAAATTAGTTTTTGCTGTGACATTTGAGAGAAAAAAAGCCATATATTTATGTCACATTTGAATTGAGAGAATGGAAAGTTATTTAACTTTATGAGAAAATTTATTATAAATAGTTGATATTAATTTTAATTGGTTGGACAAAATCATATTTGCAGTATGTGTAAATTCTATATATATTACAAGTTAAACTTATGATACTTATAAGTATTCATTATTATGTATTACGATGTTATTAAGATGAATTTGTCTCCTCAATCTTCTCAAATCACATAGTTCCTGAAGAACTATGTGTAAAAATATTAATACAGTTCCTGAAGAACTAATGCAATGTTTTTTTTTGGGCGGACAAAGAATTAATAGTGAAAAATATGACCCATTGATCTACATCAAAACTTCGATTCTCCAAAAGGTCTAAAATGCAATAGCCCAATTGAATTAATACAAGTGAGTTGATGTCAGATAGAGTTTTACTTATATAAGAAACTTATTACAATAAACCAGAAGTTTACTTGTCCAATTAGATTTATAGTTGGTATGCCTTGTTTGATCATCATGAATCATATATGACGTAATAAATCATTGATGATAATTATTGACATCCATTGAAGAACTAGAAGATTCTTCATGGATAGACAACATATTAATTATATGATTTAAGAGTTCATATAGTTCTTATTAAATTAATTATGTTGACATCACTAGTTATGATGTGGAATATACCTCTATATTTCTGGAAATATATCAAATTTAGATATATGGGCCCATACCGATAGCATGTAAATCATACAAGTATTCAATAAATTTGATAAATGCATCTATAAGATGGTTACATGTGTTATTATTATGTTGCAACCTGAAGTTTGCAAGACTAATTGAGTAGATCATTATATATGTTGAGTGCACATTTCCAAAAAAGTGTGATCTAGAAAATTTCTGTAGCAAACACCAGTGAGTTTATATCTTAGCTTTTGAATGATTATCCTATATTTATTAGAAAATTGCTGAAAAGCCTACTTAATAGAATGATATAGTAGAATAATTTATTGAAGCCTCCAGAAGTAGCTAGATCAATACTTTTAAGAACAAGATCTTCATTTCAATGTTGGCATATTTGATTTGACATTTTATAGTACTTATACATATCAAGCTAACAAATTCTCCTAATAAAAATTGGCTTTTGGTCAGGAGCCAAATATTCCCATCTTAGAAGTTTAAATGTGCAATATTTATTACTATCACCCCACTACAATGCACATAGATGAATATTTTAAAAAAGAAAAGTTGGGATATATGTTGAGAAAGAATCTCCTTCTTGTCTCTAAATGAAATGAAATGATGTTTCTAAATGAAACAAATGAATTTAGGAGACTTATATGATATGATTAATGAATTGTTATTCGACAAAGTTTTTTCCAACGTGAACAAAGTTTTCCCAACATGAGGGAGAGAGATTAAGTAGCTGGAAAAGATAACATATAGAATGCATTATTATCAAGTATAGATCCTCAGATATATGGTGGTATGAACCAAAAGTTCATCAAAGAATGCATTCATGAGATATTACAAAATATCTGCCAAATGCTATTACTGACCTATTTAAGTGAGTATTACTAAATCTCATATTCCAGTTGAAAATGCTCCAATTAGTATAAATAAAAGTGAGACATGCCTGAAGCATGAGAGATTAATTGGTTCCAATATAATTATGTTGGATAAAAAGGAGTATGAAATTTAGAAGTCATATTAAGAAGGCATACGCTCTAGAAGAATGCCAAGATATAACTTATTGAAAAAAAAAGCCCCATAAGAGGTTCAAGTACCTAAAAAGTAATAAAAAGATCTCAATAAGTTATGTCACAGGAGGAAAAATGGAACCAAAAAGATAAAGTTGTCAACAATGTTTTTGATAATAATATCACGTGATTTGAAAGAGGATCTTATATGAAGATCGAAACTTGGCCAAAAGCAAAAGGAAAAGAGAAAAGATGCAATGGAAATATAATTATTATTTTAATATGTGAAAATTACGGACTTGCAGTCCAAACACATCAAATACAAAGTTATTACGTGACATATGAATACTTTTGTGAAAATAAAGAATTTCACAAAGGTCTAGTGATTATGATTAGGCATAATATTTTGTGGTGGATGCAATAATTTTTGCATATATTACTAGTTTGGCAGTATATGAAAAATGAAATATGTGTCTATTAGATATCATTATAGCCTATGCATGTGGATCACTAAATAATAAAGTTTACATTAGAATTCTTGAAGGATTTAAAATGCCGGAAGCATATATATGTATATAGAAAAAAAAATCCAATATTTGAAATATTATGTTGATTAAGATAATTTGAGTATACATATTTGGCTCAAAAAAATGTATTAGAAAATAAATAATTTCATATCTTACTTGACCTGTAGATCAAGCTATTGAATTTATCAATGATTGCAAAATGATTGATTTTTGTTATGATAATTTTGCCTGCAAAATATATTCAACTAAATAGACTAGAAGTCCCATATATTTATTCTATAATAATATTTACATATATTGTTAATATTACGTGTTATAATTTTGTTGGTAAAAATAAGTTTCTGCAAGTATGCATGTGAATAACAAAATTGAGATTGGATATGTAGTTCTATGAAATTATTTTGTTCAAATTAAACTAATCATGTCGATGCAAGATATATTATGGTACGGTGTTTTTCAGAATAACCTTTCTTTGCAGTTCTCTCAGTGCAAGTGAAGAATATATTGATAATTCCACATATCCAGAAGATATGTTAGAAAAATACATTTCAATATAATTTGATGACGACGCACTATACATAGCTCAACTAAAAAGAAGATATGCTTGAAAAAGCATTGGACGACTTGAGAAATTAGTACACTTTATTATGATAAAATGATGAAGAGCGATGCTGTTGACAAAGGGAGTAAAAGTGATATTGTCCTTAGAGAGAGTAAAGATCATGATATATTCTTTTTTCTTAACCAATATTTTGTTCCACAGGGTTTTCCTTGCATGGGTTTTAATGAGGTAGCTCCAATATATATTGTGCACTATTTTTCCTTCAGTAGGTTTTTGTCCCATTAAGTTTTTCCTAGTAAGGTTTTAATGAGGCACAATATTTGTTCTGAACATCCAAGGGGGAGTGTTATAAATATTGTATATATGTGGATGTCCATAACCCCTTACTCTTAGGATTCTTCATGGGATTCTTGATCTTTGAATGTCCTAAAACTATAATAAAGGAATATATACAACAAGTTGACTATTTTTTATGAATGAAAATAATAAGGATGATCTCAATATGTTTAAATGTCTGGTGCATAAATAATTTTGTAAGAAAAAATTAAAGTTTAAAAATTTCACTCAACTATATTTTTTTTCTATTTTTGACCAAAAAAAGAACTATATTATATGCGAAACTGGCCATTTTTTCAGCACAAGGATTAAGAAAACCACATCACGCTCACATTGACTTGCTTGTGTAGAGTTTTCCAAGTCATGCAACGAAAATATGCCCCGCACTTCATGTTCCACTACTTTGACAATATTGCATCTGCATATAACGTGTTTTTTTTTTTTTTACTAGAGCATATGAGACGTGAAAGTATTGGCATCATATCAAAAATAAAGACAAGTTAATGTGGACAGAGACGGAGTGGAGAAGATTGTTTTATGTGTATTAATGAACAGTAGAAACTGTTCATATTTGTTCTTAACGCCACTACAAAAAAACATGCTTTCAGCGACAGAATTTAGTGACGGAAAAATTCCGTCACTAATCCGTCTCTAACTCGATTTTTTAAAAAATAAAATAAAATACCACGTGGCACCTCTACTAATAAAAAGAACTATATTATATGCGAAACTGGCCATTTTTTCAGCACAAGGATTAAGAAAACCACATCACGCTCACATTGACTTGCTTGTGTAGAGTTTTCCAAGTCATGCAACGAAACTATGCCCCGCACTTCATGTTCCACTACTTTGACAATATTGCATCTGCATATAACATGTTTTTTCTTTTTAACCAGAGCATATGAGGCGTTGAAAGTATTGGCAACATATCAAAAATAAAGACAAGTTAATGTGGACAGAGACGGAGTGGAGAAGATTGTTCATGTGTATTAATGAACAGTAGAAACCGTTCATATAGTTATTCTTAACGTCACTACAAAAACACATGCTTTCAGCGACAGAATTTAGCGACGGATTAGAGACGGAAAAATTCCGTCACTAATCCGTCGCTTAACTCGATTTTTTAAAAAATAAAATAAAATGCCACGTGGCACCTCTACCAATTGCCATGTCATCACTGGGGACCACCTCCACGTGTCGCTGCCACCTCACGTCTACTGCCACGTGTGCTGTCACCTCACCTCCGCTTGCCACGTGTGGCGTCACGTGTCACACCTCTGCCTACCACGTGTGCCTGCCACCTCACCTCTGCCTGCCACGTGTGCGTCACGTGTCACCACCATGTACTTCCCTTCTCAAAGTGACTTCTCACTCTCATTGGCTTGAACCCAGGACCTCTTCCGTGTGCACGTGCAACTTTACCAGTTAAGCTACAATGAACCTGTTGACTTATTATGTAAAATTATATATATATATTATATTATTTTACACAAACAATTATATATACATATATATTATTAAAAACTAAAATTATACTATATGATAATTTTAATCATAACTATTTTAATGAAAAAATAATTTTTAAATATTTCTTTTACTATTTTTATAATGTTTTATTTTTAAAAAAATATTTTTAATATAATTTTAATTTCTAACGACACTAATTTTGAATTTTACATCATAAATAATTTTTCATAAATATTTTTTAAATTTATTTTTATTAACATTGATAAGATATACAATTTAATATATATATATTATATTACATTATATTATATTATGTATATGTGGTTTATATATTTGAAGAAAATCATTTACAATTAGTAAAAAAATCTTGTTATTCAAAAAATAACTACTATAATACAATCTAATAAATTATTCTATATAAAAAAAATTAAATGATTTAAATAGATTATGATAAACAGTATTTTTCTACTTGTATATATATCCTATATAATTTATTTTCTTAAAATTTGCAACGGAATTTGCGACGGAAACAAATTCCGTCGCTAATTTCTGACGGAATTGCAACAGAATTTCCATCGCTAATTTTTTTGACGGATTAGCGACGAAATTGTCTGACAAAAAAAGATTCAGTTGCTAAATACGGATTAGCGACGGAATTAGCGACAGACAGAAATTCCATCACTAATCCCGTCGCTAATTTGTGACGGAATTTTTTTCCGTCGCAAATTCCGTGTCTAATCAGCTGTTTTTTTGTAGTACGTTCACATTAATTACCATCAGTGTTGGGTTAGAGACCTTGTATTGCAAAAGAATTAAACTTGCATAAATGCTAAGCTAAAACAATATCTGACGCTCTGATTTTATTTCATCCAACACTAATTTTATTTATGGCACATCTAGCATCTTGGTTTTATTTTTCTGCACTCTAATCTTATTTATATGCAATGCATCCAGCATCTTAATAAACCATAAATGAATGGTATTAAAGTGCTAGATATAAGATGAAAATAACATCAGAAATGTATAAGATGTTACTTTACCCGAAATACCTATAGTCAGAAGCGTTGGAGGGATGACGAAAGTTAACGTAAAAGAAGGAAAAAGATCAGTAAAGAGAACCACCCAAGTATATAAAATTCAAGGTTGAGAATTTATTTATATCTTAGGAATACAAGTACACAGATAAGGTAGACAAGCAGAGAATGCATGGCGTCTTACTACACAGTCCTTTATTAATAGGTAGGAATTATAAGAAAACAAGGCGCAACTAACTAACTATTTATTCATGGGCAGAAGACAATCTTGTAGTTGGTTCCCCCTGGACACCTATGAGTCTTAGAATTGTTGTCAGGAAAAAGGTAAGCATCAGGGCACTTATCAGCAGGACATCGAAGGGAAAGGCTACAGCCATTAGAGGTTGGGCTGAATTCCAAGGGAATATTGAAACCATCAATCACTGAGATATCGTAAAAGTCCAAATTGTTGGGTTGGTTAAGAGAAAATTCTGTAAGTGTAGTTGGTGGTGCCCCAGAGAGTTGGCATTGGAGCACACCTCCACAATCACCTGTGTCACAATGTCCATGACCCGACCCGTCGAAGTTGCAGCCGGTTCGACCCCATATACGAGCGTCCGCGGTGCCGGGCGCTACCTGAAGGGACCACGTCTCACTGGGATTCAGCTGCCGGCCACCACCGGTTGGCAAAGACGCCGGCCACACTGTGTAGGCGCAACTGTTGGTTATCTCAAACGTGGCTGCTTCAGTGAAAGTGAAGCTAAGAGCCAGAAGGAGGAAGAAAACAAAAAGGCTTTTGGACAGTGTCATTTTTTGGAGGTAACTAAGATTGTGTAGTGATGTTGCTTTTGTGATGGTGAGGGATAGCAATAATATTAATGGGTATTTATAGGGTTCTGGGAGCTGTTGTATTTTTGAAATTTAAGCGATTATGGCATGAAGTAAATGGAAGAGTGCACAAATTAATTAGCACAGAAAATTAGAACCAATTTCGGTGCTCATCATTTTAATGAATACTATAAACACATTATATTTGAATCATTCATATTTCATTTAGATGGTCTAGGTTTGATTTTCATTTTATTTTTATTCTAAATAATTATTTTAATACGTTGAAAATCTAAAATAGAGATAATCTCTTAACTATAATTCTTTTCAAAAATAATTTTTGCTATTTAAAAATAATTAATTAAAAATTTTAAATCTAAATTGTTTAAATCAGATATATATACGATTCAGATCTGATCTGATGAGATTCAGATCTGATGAAATTATTACGCTTATCAAAATAATGAGTATGGAAACTTTTCCTCGAAAATTCATAGTTGCGGTCAAGCTGCGGGTCTGCATAAAAGATAATAATTAGTTTGGTGCAATAGATTGTCCAAAATGACTATATTGGCCTTGACTTGGAAAAAGATCGCGATTCGCGAAGACTTCTGGCTTGACTTTGAATAGTCCACACTTTTACTAAAAATAATAACTGATACTTTTTGTTGTGAAATATTATATTCCGTTTAGGGTTTTTGGACTCAATTATATGAAAAATCCTAATTAAATTGAGTTGAAATACCTAAATTTAAATTCATGCTTGCACTTTTAACAAATTTCTAATTTAGTCATGAGGTCTCATTAAGAATTTCTAAATGTTGCTAAATAATCAGGATCCTCCTCTTTAATTTGGAAGTAAAATTAATTATTTTATCGTTCTAAATAGCCCCTCATCTTTTATGACTATTGTTTGATATACAAATAATTTTACAGTGTTTTAAAATTTGTATATATAACTAAAACTTTCAAAACTATTTAATTGATGTTTATTACTGGTTGGACGCAAGTTTTCTCTTCCGTTTTGTTCATCTCTCCGGATCTGAATTTTATTATTCTTTGGATTTCTTCTACAATTTATGTTGTGATTGTTTTAGTTCTCAGATCTCAAAATTTTTAGTTGTCAGCTGTCCTAATTCTGCTTCATCTGGGATTTGCATTGAATCATCATAATGCTGGAATTTTAGCCCTTCTTTGAATCAGAGAGCAGGAATTTGCTTTTAGGCATGGCTTCTTCTTCTTTGTTTTTTGGGCATAGATGCCTGGCTAGAGTCTTAAGTTATTAAAATTATTTGCCACACCAGCTTCTTCTAACAAAATTATTTCTAATACTACTGGCCTTTATTTAGCAGTTTTAAAGATAACGAAATAATGAATTTACATAAAAATGTAAAAGGGTATAAAGGAAAAGGAAAACTTGAAGACTTAATTCAAAACTAAATAAGACTATAAGAACCTTTAAATTAATTTTTTCTCAACTTTATTTAAGGGATATTCAGTGTCCTTCCATTCAATCAACCCAACTCCATGAAAAAATTAATTACAATTGAATGTTTAACTTACTCGTTTATATTTTTAATTTTTTAGTAGTAATTCTGTTAGTGTGTATTTTGGAGATGTGTTTATGTATACCAGTTGAATGCGCAATTTCCTTGCAAGTCAATCAACTAACTTTTTAACAAATTACGTTGTGTTTGGCTCGACAGAGAGAAGGAAATGAGAGAGATTTTAATTAAGGGTGTGTTTGGTACGAGGGATTTGGGAGGGAGGGAGGAGAGGAAAAGGGAGGGATTTTAATCATTTTTCCTTATTTGGTAACACATAAATTTTAGGAGAGGAGGGAAAATTTTAAAAAAATTTTCCTCTCCTCCCCTCCTCAACCTCCCCTCCAAAATTGACAAGATTTGGAGGAAAAGGACAATATTTTGTCATGTTGTGTCCATTATGCCTATATTTTGTTATATTATGATCATTATGTCTATATTTTGACGTGCTGTGACCATTATGCCTATATCTTAAATAAAATAAGAGAAAAATTGTCCATATTAAAACATTTTTTCCCTCCCCTCCCCTCTTTTTTTATAAATTCAAATAAGATAATATTAAAATCTTTTCATTCTCCTCCCCTCCCCTTCCTCTCATTGAGCCAAACATACCCTAAGGGAAGGGGGGTAGCTACAAAGGGGGGAGGGGGAGGGGGGAGGGGGATGATACCTTATTTTATTCTGATAAAAAATTGACTATTTTAACTTTATAAAATTTAAATGAATTTTCTCACTTTTTAATTTTATCAAGATATAACTACATATATAATGTAATTCACCAATTTTGACCTGCAAGACGCAATCATGCACTTATAGGATATCAAAATAAAAAGTAGTAAGTGATAGATTTCAATCAGAGAAAAGATCTTGAAGGTGAAAGAAAATATTGATAGCCTCTTGGAATTAGAAGAAGAGGAGAAAAAAAGAGGTTCAATAATGCTCACTAATTTTGGAGACAACTATCTTGATAACTTCTTACTAGATGTTTAAAAGAACTTTCTTATGCAAAAATGTTTACGACCGATTAGGGGTTAATAAATCGAAAGGATATATGAGAAATTGAAATATTTTAGTTAAGCTAATTTTGAAACTTAAAATTTTATCTCTTATCTCCCTCTAAAAAACCCTACTTTTGGAGGAGCACCTAAAAGGAGAGAGGAGGGGAGAAGAACCACCTGCCTCTTTAAAAAATATTTTAACCAAACAAGGAAAGGAGAGTAACTCTCCTCCTTTCCTAAAAAATTGCACCAGCTAAACAAGAGGAGGGCAGCAACTCCCCTCCCTTGCCCTCCATAAGTTCCATACCAAACATAGTGTTAAAGAGGACCTGAATCCACTTGGTTTTAATTTTGGGGAATCAAATTTCTTTTAAGACAATAACCAAACAAAGGACACATGGATTAAGAATTCGTTTGGTATGAGGGAAATAGAAAGGAGAGGAAGAGAGAAAAAATTTTAATAAGGTAAATTTGAAAAATTGGAGAAGTGTGGTTAAAAGCTTTTAATTAATTTTTATTACTTCTTATATTTTTTTTTTTGCTAGAATTTTTCAGCCCTATTTCTCCAATTTTTCAAATCAAGCTCATTAATTTTTTTTCCCTACCGTTCCTTCCATTTCCCTCATATCAAACAGTGTCTTAATGGAAAAAAAATGCAGAAGCAAATATCCATTGTCTGTCTACCTGTGTTATAACGGATTTGACGGCAGAAATTAAAAAGATGCAATAAAAAGGGGAGTAAACAAGGCCTAGGGACATTACTCAAAAGTAGAAGAAACTAAAAGGACCTCTGAATCAAGTTTCTTTAATTTTATTTAAGGAATGTTCAGTTTCCATCACTCAATCAACCAACTACATGAATAAGTTTTAATATAATATTTAATTTATTCATTTATATTTTTAAAAATTGATTCTTTTAGTGTATATTTATTGGATTATTGGATTGGATGTGTTTTGCGCGTATTGTTAATTTGCAGTGGCACGGGCAATTTCCCTGAAAGTCAGTCAACTCACTTTTTGAAACATCAGACAAGACCCAGATCCACTTGGGTACAATCAGAAGGGATCAAACAGCTTGCAAGATGGCAGCCGAAAAAAAAAAAAAAAGACACATGCCCCAATAGGAAATGTCCAAAAGGAAACATCCATTGTCCACTTGTGCTCTAACGGATTTGACAGCGGAGAAAAAAGGCCCTAATCCAAAACTAGACGAAATTATAAGTACCTCTAAATCAAGTTTTTATTAATTTTATTTAAAGGATATTCAGTTTCACACCATTTAATCAACCAAACTCTATGAATAAATTACAATTGACTATTTTATTTATTCATTGTTATTTTTAGTTCTTTACTAATTCTATTAGTGTGCATTTTGGAGATGTTGTGTATATTAATTTGTAGTTGCAAGTGTAATTTCCTTGAAAGTGGGTCAGCTTTCTCTTTGTCAAATTAGAGTAGACCCAAGTCCGCTTGCCTACAACTATTGGGCACCATAGAGCAGACAGCGTCAAGACAAAGTACACATGGACCAATAGAAAAGGTGGGAAAGTAAATATCCATTGCCAATGTGTGCTCTAACGGATTTGATGATTGAAACTAAAAAGATTATGTAAAAAGAAAAAAAAAAACTTAGGGACCTATTTCAAAAATAGATGAACTATAAGAACCTCCAAATCCAAATTTTCTTAATTTCATTTGAGGAATATTTAGTTTCCTGCCACTCAATCAAGCCAACTCCATGAATAGACCACAACTTAAAATTTAATTTTTTTTTCATTTATATTTTTAGTTTTTTGAGGAATTCTATTAGTGTGTATTTATGTGTGAATTAATTTGCAGTTGCATGGGCAGTTTCCTGGAAAGTCAATCCACTCAGTTTTCACTACTACAAAAAAGAGTTTTCACGACGCTAATTTACAACGGTTATTAGAAAAAAAAACATTATAAAAAATATGACGGTGGCATTTTTGTAATTATAGGCAGACTTTTAACGGCGGTTTTTTAAATAACCGTCATGAAAAATACTTTTAACGACAGTTTTTTAAATAACCGCCTTAAAAATTCTATCTGAATTTTAAAATCCATCGCGCGATAGTTTTCACTTTTCAGAGTCAGAGCTCATAGTCCCCCATATCATGCTCACTCTGTTTTCTCCCTCCTCCTACATTTGTCGGTGTTTATCCATTGCTTCTATCATTTCTGTCGTGCTCTTCCATCACCGTCGCTGTTGCTGTTGTTGTTGCCGTCGCCATTGTCTCATTCTCTTCATTCTTATTTGTGAGTTTTTCATCTCCATTCTTTCTGTGGATTTCATAGTTTTGTGGTTTGATATGATTATTTTCTTTAGTTAAAAATATGATGTTTAATCTGAGTTTAAAGAGATTTGATTTTTAGCAAATCCAAGCTTTTATTTTATCAGATCTAAGTCTTTGATTTTATCTTTATTAAATCTTAGTTGCTTCGATCTGGTGGCTGAAGGTGAAGCTAAGTGACGCTATACGACGGGAAAGAATCTATATTTACTCCATCAGAATGCTTTTAACTAGTGAGAGACTTCCTTTGAGGCTTTGTTCTCCCGTTCCATCTTGATTAGTAAGGTGAAACGTAGTCTAAGAAAACAAAAAATTTTCACGGCGGTTATTTATATAACCGCCGTGAAAAGTCACATACCACAGCGGTTCTTAAATCGCCGTGAAATCCTTTACATTTTGCGTCGATGGCATAGACGTATGTTTCAAAACCGCCGTAAAAAGCTTATTTTAACTGCCGTTAAATGTATTTTTTTTTAAGTAGTGTTTTGACAAATCAAAGAGGACACAAATCCACTTAGCTACTAATATCCACAATTATAGGGGATCGAAGACCTTTCATGATGGTAACAAAACGAAGTGGACATGGACCAATGGAAAAGGTATAAAAAGAAATATCCATTCCGCTTGTGCTCTAATGGATCTGAGGGTAAGAACTACAAGGAGAGAGCTTAGCAACCTAATTAAATACTTAGATGAAACTATAAGGACGTTCAAATCAAGTTTTTCTTGATTGTATATAAGCAACGTTCATTTTCCCACCACTCAATCAACCCGACTCCATGAATATGTTTTAATATAATATTTAATTTATTCTTTTTTTTCTGCCTAAGATATTTACTTTATTCATTTACATTTTTTTATTCTCAGTAGTTCTTTTGGTGTGTATTTTGGAGGTATTTTGTATATTAATTGTAGTTGCACGGGCAAGCAAGGGAACAACAAACCGAACTAGAAATTAAACCGGTCAAGGCAGTGGGTCATGGGTTATTAGTCGGATTGCAGTCGGACCGGTCATATTAAAATAATATAATTTAATTCATAATATTAAAATAAAACAAAATTCATAAATAATAATTACTAAAAAAAAAGAGATAAGAAGCCACAAAATTACCTGACGGGCTGAATGAACATGAGACTTGTGGGTCCCGTTTAATAGCTTAGCATCTTTGTTGTATTGATTTGCAAATATAGAAATCATCCTACGGTGGAGATTCCTTCGGAAAAGAAATATAACTGAAACACCACTGAGGAGGCGGACCTGTTCTATGTGGCTTTCTTCTCTTCTCTGAGCTTAATCGTGATCCCAAGTTTGGTTCCTGTCGAGTCGGACCCGGAGAAGCCGACATATAACGACGCAAAGAATCAGCAGGCTAGTTTATATATAAATATAAACTCAGATAAAATGGAATTTTAAGGGGGCCTCGACATCACCTCCCCATTGACGAGCGCAAAGGTGTCCCTCATCATCTCCTTGGCGATGTCGACCCACAAAACGGAGAGTTCACGCCTCTAGATTTTTGCTTGCACGCTAGCTCTATCATCTCCGACATTACTTCCAAGAGGAAGATTGCCATCGTCGTTGGTGGGTCTAACTCGTTCGTTCACGCTCTGCTTGCGGACCGATTCGACTCGCAGATAAATGTATTCGATGGGTCGTCATCATCGAGTTTGATCTCATCAGAGTTGAGATACGAGTGCTGCTTCTTGTGAGTGGACATGTCATTTCCTCTGTTGTCAGATTACTTGATGAAGCGGGTCAACGAACATGGGAGCGGTAGAAGCAAAAAAGAAGGAAAAAAAAAAGAACTAGGTAACCCAGCCAACTGGGATTATCCAGTTCTATACTGGTTACCACCGGTTGAACCCGTTTTTTTTACCGGTTTGATTGATCACCGGTCTACCAATTAAACTAGACTGAACTGCGGACTGGTTTATTAGTTTTCAAGTCGAACCGGCAGGTCTGATTTGTTTTTTTCCCCCTTTCGAGTAAGTTTCTCGAAAGTCAGTCAACTCAGTTTTTAACAAATTAAATAAAACTCAAATCCACTTAACTACAGTTATAGGGGATCAAAGACTTTTATTCAAAACAGTCACAAAACAAAGTACACATGGGTCAATAGAAAAGGTGGAAAAGAAAAATAGATTGTCCACTTATGGTCTAACAAATTTGATAGCAGAAGCTAAAAGAATTCATAAAAAGAAAAAAAAAAAGGATGGGGACCAGATGAAACTATAAGGATCTCTAAATCAAGTTTTCATTAATTTTATTTAAGGGATGTTCAACTTCTCACCACTCAATCATCCCACGCTATGAATAAATTACAACCCAAATCTATTTGGATACAATTATTAGGGATCATAGACCATTTAAGAGGGTAACAAAGCAAAGGAAAAATGGACCAATAAAAAAGGTAGAGAAAGAAATATCCATTGTCCACATGTGCCCTAACAAATTTGATGATAGATTAATTAATTTTCCAGTGATAATTAGTTTTTAAAAATTATTATTAGAATTTTAAATATTAATTTTTCAAAAATTTTCTTTTAAATTAATTTATTTTTATTGAAAAATATGAACTAAATGGTTGCTTGCCTTATAAACTGGTAATCATCGATAATTTTAAAAATAACTGTCAAGACATAAAATGATAATAAATTTGGAAATATAAAATAATCACTGCAAAAAAAACAGTTTTTAATGGCAGTTAATTAAGGTTTTTCACAGCAATTTTGGAGGCGAAGTAGATACTATTGACGTTAAAACGAGAATAAAACATGAAGGTTGAAAACTGCTGTAAAAAATTGACTTTCCACGGTAGTTTTAAATTAAACCGCCATGGAAAGTAGAATTTCTACAGCGGTTTTACAGAAAACCGCCATTGAAAGTAGAATTTCCATAGCGATTTTATAGAAAACCGCAGTGGAAATTCCATTTTTCATGGCAGTTTTATGTAAAACCGTTGTGATAAATATTTTTAACGTTGGTTATTCAAATAACTGCCATTAAAAAATCATTTTTTTAAAATGTACTTTATTTCTTTCACTACCTCCCTGCAGTTTATAGACTTGGAATCAACCAGCAAACTAGAAGAATATGCATGACAATTTTAAGATGACCATATGAACACTAACATCCAATTCTTATTGAATCGCCTAATACATCTAACAAATAATCAATTAGTTAATAGAACTAAAATGTGAAGAATGACCTAACTACTTCAAATTTTCAAAATTCTGTAGCATTGTTGTTGACAAAATGTCTCTCATCAAGTTGATTTCCTCCATGTCATATGGCATAGCATTTTGAAATGCTTGTAAATAAAAAATAACATGGTCATTAGTCAACTTGATCAAAAATGTGAAAAGAATTGAAGAATTACATGCAATGTAACCTATGTTTACCTCGTTTAATTTCTCAGTCACTCATGTCTCAATGATGTCATTCATGTAGCGGAGGACATAATATCCGCATTCAACACTCCTGGGTTGACAACAATACTAACAAAATGAAATATAAATTGAATATCAAACTTTGATTATAAATATTAACTTTGATTATTGAAAAGATTTATAAGCATATATATATTTAGCTCAAAACAACATACTTATGGAAGAATCTATGTTGGTGGTTACATATGTTGCTGCATGGCCACAACATTAAAACTATGAAAAGTCCTATCAGCAATAAAAAAAGATATTAGAGCACATTTTTATAAACTTTACATGTAATAAATCTATAAACATAAACTAACATGTCGATGACGTCACTGGTTTCTTCGGTTGGACTTTCACGAAGGGAATCGAACCAGTAGACTTTGTTATGAAAAGGGGCACAAACAATTAGGGTCTAATGATAACTGCAAAATACGAACCATGCATGTTAATTATAATTTTATATATACAACTTATGTATTTCAAATACAATAATATACTTACCCTTCTACGTAAGGTGCAAAATATATTTTCTTTTTCATCTGAGTCATTGTGGTCATCATGTAGATTGACCTCGTTTCCACAGTATTAACTATTTTCTGCACCCTTTAAGGATACATAAAGCCATATGTTCCCTCAAGTCCTCCCTGCTGACAGATTTGAGTAACGTGCTTGTTGTTCAAATAAGAAACATTAGAACATACATAAATATAACATGAAATAAGAAAATGATATTGTAACTTACAAAATAGCCAACTGCATGAAAACTATATCCAGCTCCTTAAAGTTGAGAAACTGAACGAGGTCCTTCTTGTCAATGGTGAAGTTATATATCACATCTGAACCCACAATTCCTAGCAGCATCTTGAAAGTAAGGGGCTTCTCCACGTTTTCCACCATGAAATGAAGAAGCATCAGACCAGAATACAAAATCGCAATGTCACCAGGAAGAGGTAAGAGGACAGGATCTGATGATGTGCTCTTTGTCACCTTTTTGGCTGTTGCCTTCTTTATGACTAGCCTTGTAATAAGTCTCTTTGGCCACAAAATGAAATATCCTTTAGCCTAAGCCAGTAGTCAAACCTCATCAGTAGGGTTGGGCACTGGCGTACCACCTTGACCACTACAGATCCTATCCACTGTCACCCTCACTTGACCCCGCGGGACTTTCTTACAGTGGATCGTTATGCTTGAGAATGCTCGACCATTAGCGACATGAATAGTTGAATTTTCAAACTCCACATACGACATGCCATTGTCTTCGACAAGGTTAGGGCTAAAGTCAAGGTCAGATACTGTCAGTTGCTGCGTCTGATTATTACTGCCTTTCCCACTTTTCATCATAGGTGAACCCTAAAACATAAAAAGAAACTAGTTATGGAACATTAAATAAGTTTAAATGGATGAAACAAACATTTAGAAGATTTAAGAAGATGTGTGATTATTACCCGGGAAGGTTCAGACACTCGAGGCATTTGGAATCGGGTCATGCCTATCATCATCATAGCCTATTAAAACTTGGCATCGAACTCCTCACGCATCTTTCGCATCTCCGCCCTATGTTCTTCACTGAGTTGAGCTCGAACTCTCTTTGTTTATTCTTGTAATCGCTGGCCGAGCTCCTCTTTAGATGCCATGTTAGCGAAGGATGATCTAGTGATTCTTCGTGAACTAGGGCCAAAAAACTTTTTAATGCCAATCCCTTTAGGGGCCCATTTGACTCTGCCCAGATGGTCAGTCTTTCCAATAGTGGTGGCTAAGATATCTATCCATCCATGAAGAACGAATGTACCTTGGGATAATTGCTCCTCAAGTGTATCCTGTAACATCAAAGCAATAAATTCAATTTAAGATAAATAAAAGAACCAATTAATGAATCATAATGCATAAATATTACATATAATCATCTCAGCAACACTAGCAGACTTTGGAGTGATATATTGACTCTTTTTAACCCTCACTGGCTTCCATTTTTCTTGACGAGAAGGATGCTCAATAGGTAGAATGTAGCCAATAGGATTTGAAGCAGCAGCCATCTGTGCATTCTTAATCTGCTCCTCCATCATACTTCTTTTCAACCCATCGTACCCTGCATGAGACATGGTATGTGGGTACACATTTTACTCAGATGTTTACTTGTTTTTCTTTCTCAGTGCCTTTGACAATAAAACAAATTCAACAAACATTACTTCAAAAAAGAGCTTTCATGATGCTAATTTACGACGGTTATTAGAAAAAACACCGTAAAAAATATGACGGTGGCATTTCTGTTATTATAGGCATACTTTTAAAGGCATTTATTTAAAAAACCACCGTAAAAAGGTACTTTTAACAGTGGTTTTTAAGAAAACCGCCGTAAAAGGTACTTTTAACAGTGGTTTTTTAAATAACCACCGTAAAAGTCTCAGAATTTTAAAATCCATCACGCGATAGTTTTCACTTTTCAAAGTCAGAACTCATAGTCCCTCATTACCATCCTCACTCGATTTTCTCCCTTCTCCTACCTTTGTCGGCATTTATCCTTTGCTTCTATCATCTCTGCCATGTTCTTCCATCACCGTCATTGTCGTTATTGCCGTCATCATCGCCTCATCCTCTTCATTCTTATTTGTGAGTTTTTAACCTCCATTCTTATTGTGGATTTCATAATTTTTGTGGTTTGATATGATTATTTTCTTTGGTTAAAAATATTATGTTTGATCTAAGTTTAAAGAGATTTGATTTTTATCATATCTGAGTCTTTGATTTTATCTTTATTAAATCTTAATAGCTTCGATCTGGTAGTTGAATGTGAAGCTAAGTGGCGTTATTATAGCGAGAAAGAATCTACATTTGCTCCATCAGAATGCTTTTTACTGGTGAGAGATTATTGGTTAATTGATTTTCATCAGACCCCTTCCTTTGAGGCTTTATTCTTCCGTTCCATCCTGATCAATAAGGGGAAACGTAGACTTAAAAAAAAAAAACTTTTCACGATGTTATTTATATAACCGCCGTGAAAAGTCACATAAATCCTCTACATTTTATGTTGATGGCATTGACGTCACTCTCAAAACCGCTGTAAAAAACTCATTTTAACTGCCGTAAAAAAATTTTTTGGGTAGTAGTGAAAGTTAGTTTAGTTAAATAAAATATAAATTGATTAAAAACTAAGTTTGAAGAAACAAAACCTGAAATACAGGGTTTTCACGTTACTTTACAAAACTCTCCCATGCCTCATCACTAATAAAAGAGTATTAATCCTTAGAATGGTCACCCTTTCTTTTTTCATGAATATACTGTCTTGTAAGCATGAATTTAAAATCCCTCCACCATTCACCAATTGCTTAAACAGACGGTCTCTCATTTGCTTAGTTGCAGGAATATCAAATGTCAGCTGCAATATAATATAATAGTGTTATAAATAAATAAGCAATTATAATTAAAACAAATAGAGAAAAAATTTGTAATTTACCAAAATATCCTCCCAAATATTTTGCTTCAAATCTTTGTCTACCATCTTCAAACTAGGAATGTTAATCCCAATCTTATTACGTGCGAAATAACCTACATAACTAGTAAATTAAGCCCCTTCAAGACCTATAGGCTTCAAATCATCATTAAACTCTACTATAATCCTCATGGGTTGTGTGGTTTCATCACATAAAGCCAAATGCCTCATACTGGTTGGCCCTCTACCCTTTCTCTTGCTAGTAAAGGAGCTGTCGTCGTCAAACCCCTGTTGATCGGATTCGTCCATTTCTTGTTCAAAGAACAACCAATAAATGTAAGAATAAGAATATCAAGTAAGTTAACATAAAACATTAAGTATATTTAACAAAAAATATCACATTATGAATAAATGATAAATATGAAATGAATTTAATAAGAAACATCAAATAATTTATTTAGGTCTTACAACAATTATCCTCCCAAATTCCTTCACAATGATTATCTCTAACAGCATAGTATCATCTACCAAGTCTAATACAACTGTTTTAGGTCGAGTAACTGTGAAAGGTAGGGCTTCATCAAGATTAAACTCGGAATTACTGTCATCTCCATCAACTCCTTGCCGCTTACCTTAGAGCATGATAGAAAATTTCTTCTTTACTAGATCGGTAACATAAAACACTTTTTTCGCTTGACTTGCTAAAATAAATGGCTCATCTCCATATCCAACCCTTTTAAGATCGACCGAGACAAATCCAAATTCATCCACTTGCACAGCATTACTATTAACCCACATACAGTTGAAGATGAAAACTTTAAACTTGGTATAACAAACCTTCCATATCTCTTCTATTAGTCCATAATAGGACATTGACGCCAACATTGGGTTTCTATCTTTTGAACTAGCAAAATGCATAGCTTCAGCTACTACCATCACCCCACTATTTTGCATGATACTCTTATCGTCTTGGGCTTTTGTGTAAAATGAATAACCATTTATGTCATATCCGCCCCAACACACAACCTCAAAACAAGGCCTTGTAGCTCACCTCTGTATTGTCTCAGAAGGATTGCTATCCCTTAACACTTTTTGCTTAAGCCACTCTGCAAATGACTTGTTATGTTCATTAGTTAGTTGCATATGGTTCTTTCTTGGATTCAAGTTCTTTAGCATATTCTTGTGAGCATCCAAGTAAGGCAAAACTTCATTGGTGTTGTTTAAAATATATAGATGTGACTGTATTACAACTTCTCTTAACATAGACCTCACTATAACACATTATGTTCCCTTGCTTCTCCCCTGATCATGTCGAGATTGAGGAAGTCTAACTACCTTTATCTTATCAAGATATGCGTTATAAAACTCAACTGCCTCTCAGCTGCATATCTCTCAACAGTTGATGCCTCAGGCTGATAAGAATTCTTAGAGTACCTTTTTAGGATTTTCATGTATCTCTTAAATAGGTACATCCACCTTAAACAGACAGGGCCATAAAGTCTTATCTCTCATGCAAGGTGAGCTATCAAGTGGACCATAATGTTAAAAATTGATGGAGGAAAGTGCATTTTCAATCGGGAGAGGATCACATAGTCTTCATTTTCTAATTCATATAACTCAGCAAGATCAATGACTTTGCTGCAAATAGCATTGAAAAACATGCAAAGTCTTGTGATAGTGCTTCTCATATCATTTTTCATAATACCTCAAATAGCAACCGGAAGTAGTTGTTCCATCAACATGTGGCAATAATGAGACTTCATCCCCGATATCTTCAAATCTTATGTTGAAACAAGTTTGCTCAAATGAGAAGAATAGCCTTGTGGTACCTTAATGCTATTGACAAAACCACATAAACTTATTTTCTCTTCCTTTGATAATGTGTGCACAGCTGGACGTAAATAAACCCTCTTACCCTCTCTTTCTTGTGGGTAGAGGAGTTTTCTTATTCCAATTTTGACAAAGTCCCATCGTGCATTGATTCCATCCTTAGTCTTTCTACTAAAATGTAAAAGTGTAATAACAAGGCTTTTGTACACATTCTTCTCTACATACATCACATTTAGACTATGTCTCACATCACGACTTTGCCAATATGGAAGATAAAAAAAGATAGATCTTTTTTTCCATATATTCCTCTCACTAGCAGTTTTCTTCTTTTTACCGAAGACTATATTAATTCCCTCCACCTGTTGATAAACTTCTTCTCTAGTTAATAGTATTGGAGTCATTTGATATCCTTTTGAGTCGTTAAATGCCTTCTTCAACCTACGGTAAGGGTGGTGCCAACTAAGAAACCTACTGTGACCGAGGTAAAATGTCTTTCTTTCATGTTTAAATTGTATGTAGTGAGTGCCTTATTCACATATCAAACATGTTTTATGCCCCTTAACACTGTATCTTGACAAATTTTCATATGCTGAAAAGTCATCTATCGTGGTGAAAATCATGGCACGTAAATTGAAGGTCTCTTGCTTATATGCATTGAACACATCAACACCTCCCTCCCATAATTTCTTTAGGTCCCCAATCAAAAGTGCCAAATATACATCGATATCGTTTCCTGATTGTTTTGGCTCCGAGATCATCAAAGACAGCATGATATACCTTCTTTTCATACATAACCAAGGAGGCAAGTTGCAAATTACGAGGAGCATCGGCCAAGCACTATATGTGTCACTAAAATTATCATATGGATTAATTCCGTCTGTACAAAGCCCTAGCCAAAGGTTTCTTGGCTCACTACCAAATTGAGAAAATTTTTGATCTATTGTTTTCCATTTAGAAGAATCTGTTGGGCGGCGAAGTTTTTCATAACATATCTTCTCATCAGAATGCCATTTCAAGTTCTTTGCTTCTATTACATTAGCAAATAAATGCTTAACTTGTGCTATTATTGGAAGATACCACAGAACCATCAAAGGAGGACCTTTGGTCGTCTCATTATAATCACTATCATCTTTCTTAACTTTGTATCTTGAAGTCCCACATTTAGGGCACTTATTCAACCCTTTATACTTATTTCTGAACAATATACAGTTATTAGGGCATGCATGTATCTTCTCATATTCCAAACCCATTGGACACAATTTTCTTTGCCTTATACATTCGTTTTGGAAGTGAATTCTCTTTTGGAAGAATATCACTTAACAGTTCAAGCAATTCTGTCAAGCTAGTATCGGTCCAACCATTTCCTGCCTTCAAATTCATCAATTTCAGCACACTTGTCAACTTTGTGTAATCATCTTTACATCCTAGGTACAAAGGCATCTCTACATCACTACACAAGGTTTCACATATAAGAGCAAAGAACTGTGTAAATGACTCAGACCGTATGTCACAAAACATATCCAAAATTCTATCACCAAAGACTTCATTCACAACTTTCTCCTTTCTAGATAGTGTAGTCTTTGTAATTTCTCCATGCCACACCCAATTTGTATACCTTAAATTCATCCCATCACAGATAAGATGCTCTCTTATCTCAGGAATACTCTGCCGACTATTGTTTAAGCATTTGACACAAGGACAATAATACAATTCATCTCTTTTACTAGGAGCATTTCTTTGAGCAAATTCAAGAAACCTTTCAACCCCCTCCTTATATTTTTTGCTAATTCTCTTAGCTTGCATCCAACTACGATCCATTGTTTTATAGAGTCAATGAGCACAGTTGTAATTACTTTTAAAAATTAGATTAAATAATTTCTTTTGGAACACTTGTTTCTAATTTAATGTTGCAAAAAAAAATAGATTTGTATATAAACTGTAGTTTTTTTTGTAAAACTAAATTAAAACACATACTTAAATAAATAAATTTTTGTAAAAATATTATTCTTTTTAGGTACTCCATTCTAATTTTTTGTATAACAAAATGACAAATCCCAAATCATTTAAAAAATAGACAAATCAAGTAATCAACCAAACCAACAATGTCATAAACAAAGATAGGATAAGTTTGAAGAAATATAACAAATAAAACAAAAGTAACAATTCAATCTCAAACCAATTCAATGAATAAAAATTCTTAAAACTAAAACTTCTGAATCCAAAACGGGAACACAAATGATATCCATTTACTATGAAATTTTAAACAACACTTTACCATCAATCAAAGTTCATAACAAAAAAAATTTCACAAAACATTTAACAGATTATTTATTAGTAAATTCTCAAGTTTATTACCAAAAAAACCAAAAATTTGAAATAAATATCAAAAAATTATTTTAAAAAATCAAAAACTTCAAAAGTAATCAACTTTAAACATTTAAACATGTTTCTAATGCTGTATAGACGAAGGAACTGAGATTTTCTAACACCAAATGTCACCAATCAACACCTCGAGCATATAAAAAACACAAAATAAACAATGCAACATATCCAAAATGCAAAACCAATCAACCCATTTGAAATATAATAGATTTTTATGGTCAAAACATCCAAGAAACCAAGAAGAAAAAAAAGAAAGAAGAGGATACTTCACTCGGTGAAGACGATTCAAATGCGAGTAGATGGGCGGCAAAGATGGCGGCAGACGATGGCAAGCAACCACAAGTAAAATGGAGGAATTTAAATAGCGAGAAAGAGGAGAGAATGGCCAGTAATGACAATTCAGTGGTGGTGGGACAGAGGGGGACCACGGCGCACTAATATGAAACTATGAAAAATCAAACCTTATGGCGGTATAATTTAAAACTTTCCATGGCAATTATTTAAAAAAACCGCCGTGGAAAACACTTTGAACAGCCGTTAAATAAATAACCACCATTAAAAATATTTTTTACGATAGTTTTCCTAATAACTACCGTGGAAAGTGAAGAGTTAGAGATTTTATTTACAAAAATACCACGGCTTTTTTTATTCCACAGCATTTTCCTTCTTAACTACCATTGTTTGGCATCGTTAAATCTATTTTTTCTAGTAGTGAATGCACTAAAAGACTAATGTAAAATAAAAGCTGAGCTTAAATTGCATAGAGTATGTTGAAATATTTTTTTGGTACATTCATCACATTAAAATAATTTAAAAGTACATCTAACATCCTGAAATATTTTTTCAGGTACACACAACACCCTAAAATATAATTTAGCATTTAGAGTACTAGATGCAATTAAAAAAAAAATACTTCAACACGTTAGACACATAACAAAATATTTTAAAATGTTAAATGTGCCTGAAAAAATATTTCAAAATGCTATAGACACCTTAACCTCAAAGCTAAATTTTCTCTTTTTCTGCATTTGTCTTATTTAATTTCGCCAAAAAGGTATTTAATTGATTTTTTAAAAAAATGTTTTGGAGGTGGGTGGGTCCCACAGATAGGGATGAATAGTTATTCCGGCTCTCACTTGAATGTTTTTGTCATTATCAATTGCTGGAAACGGTGCTGTATGCAAGCAGCGGACAGGCAACGGGGATAAACGCAGCCGGGGAAATGGATGTTCGACAAAGGCGTCAAGCTGTCCGCCTCCCTCAGGAACTTCTTGCCCCTCCTCCTTCACCTCCTTCATCCCTTCCCCTTTCTCCGCGAGGTATGGAAGCCCCGCCCCGCCCACTAACTCATTAGACGACCTACATTAGGTGGGTCATACTCATTGAATATGCAATGCATAGGCTCGCCTACGTCCATGACTTCAATCACAAGTTCAACCCCGTTCTACAACAGAATGATGTTGACTATGACATGGCCTCTGATACTTCCTCTCCCTCATTCAGTGAAGGCGACGATGATAAGGAGGAGTTCTAATAAGCATTTAGGACTTTTTTTTTCCTTTTTTTCCCTCTTTTTTTTTATTTTTTAATTTTTTTTTTTAGTTTTAATATATATATTTTGGTAAGGGGCAGTAGACTCTTATATTAATATATATTATACTATAATATATAATATAAAAAATTAAAACAAAATGGAAATATGTGTCGGTTATTTAAGTATACCCCTCACCTAAAGGAGAAACTTATTTTAAATGAATAATAATCATATGTGCCAGTTGTTTAAGAAAGGCAATCATGTTAATGTGTCTCACTTTATAAATAAATAAACACAATACATGTCACTTCTTTTAGTTAAGTTCATCATGTAAAGTTTAAAAAGAAATAAATGCCAGTTGTTAGCAACAAATTGACACGAAAGTCCTTTGAAAACATTATTTGCATCCTCCAGGCACTACATCTTCAACGTTGGTATTTATTATCTTACTCAAAAAAGCTCTCTCCCGTGCGCCTTCTTGAAAACTAGAACCAGCCCAACCTTTTTGGCTCACCCCAGCTCCATTCGTCACTGTGTAAACTACTTATACCATCAATGAAGTGGTTTCACTAATGGAGCTTCGCTTTTTTTGTCCCAGGATAAGTTCGTGTTCACTCCTCTGTTCTCTATTGCTGACTTCTCTGCTTATTTTTTTACTTTATTCTCTTTATGTTATTAGTTCTCAGCTTATTCTCTTTTGCTCCTTTTTGCCCTTTCCCTCTATTGAACTGGGTTTGATGCGTGGTTGGTTTGGTTATTGTGTTGTTTTTATGCTAGCTAGTTGATATGATATGTTTTCTTTCTTTTTTTTTATCTTACATTGTTTAAAAGAAACTAAAATTAATGTGTCATTTACTTGTTTTATTGTCATGAAACTAAAATTATATGGAGAATGCGATGTCTCAATTTTTTATATTAAAAACATATACAATTGGATAGAAGTTAAAGCCCCTCCCCTCCCCCCCCCAAAAAAAAAACTGTATAATAAAGGAATATATACAACAATTTGAGCATTTTTTATGAATGAAAATAATAAGGATGATCTCAATATGTTTAAATGTCTGGTGTGCAAATAATTTTTTAAGAAAAAAATTAAAGTTTAAAAAAATCCACTCAACTATATTATTTTTCTATTTTTGACCAGAAAAAGAACTATATTATTTTCTATTCATGCATGAGAAACTGGCCACTTTTTCAGCACAAGGATTAAGAAAACCACATCACGCTCACATTGACTTGCTTGTGTAGAGTTTTCCAAGTCATGTAACGAAAATACTTCCCACACTTCATGTTCTACTACTTTGACAGTACTGCATATAACGTTTTTTTTTTTTTCTTACCAGAGCATATACGGTGTTGAAAGTATCGGCAACACATCAAAAATAAAAACAAGTTAATGTGGACTAACTTTAGGATTTGATATGTTGTATAACTAATGATTTTACTTTTATATATTAATCAATCAATCAATTAATTAGGTATAATACTATTATTCTGATTTTAATATATAAATTTAAAAGTATGAAAGTCTTTTTTTCTGGGCATAGGTATCTTCTTATCAGAGACAATCATGTTCAAAGTACTGTCACGCAGTAAATGACAGCATTTATCTCAATTGGGATTCAAATATTGGTTCATTATCTTATGGAGACTAGCCCATTCCCTAGACCCAACTCCCGTTGATAAAAGTATAAAAATTGTTGCTCCTATATGAAAACCAATTGATTTGAACTACAAAACAGATCTTGCGTTAAAAACCGAATATAGTATTATAAATTGAGTATAGTGTGGAAAGGTGTGAAGTCTTTGAAATAATCAATCCAATCAAAAGACTTAAATAAGTTGTAAAGCGTTATATACATTTATTTAACTGTTCCTCTAGTGTGCCAAACACGTCAATTATAGGTCTTGTGGTTCGGAGACTTCTGATGAATAGTGAGCATTAGTCTATGGACATTAAGTCTACGTGCTTGATTATTAATTGTACATGCTCATACCCTTCATAGACAATAATTCTAATGGACAACAATTTTCTTGGATAAGTTATAATTTTTAAGCCATATCCCATATAGATTATATATGCATATCTTTTTTTTTTCAGAAAATTAGTAATGAAAATATACTAAGCAGTTAAGTTTGTTCCACTTTCAAAATACAAATCCTTTTTCAGTTAGTTTAAAATTTGTACGGCTACAGGACTTTACATATCAACTACAACAGACTAGTAATTATTTAATTATGATCTCCCAAACCCAAAGCAATACGGGACAGTAATTGCTTGCTTATTATAGTAATATTGATAGCTAAGACATTTAAAATATAGAACCACAAAACAGTAATCTAATTTATACAGCTTTTAAAATGAATCCAACCATGCATTTCAGATTTTGCGATTAAGGGATGCTCTGAACTTCAAATTTCTAAGATGAGTTTAAGATTTCTTGATATTTTTCACTCACACTTTTCATCATTTTGTAGATGCTGGATGAAAGAGAAGGGGGCAATGAATAATAAAAAGAGTTTTATGAGGGTATAATTATAATAGTGAATTAATTGTAATCCCAGCTACCACACAAATAAAGGATTAAAGAGCTAATAAATAATTATTACAACTAGTAAATCTTTAAACGTTATTCAAATTTCATCTAAGTAGCTAGGCTCCTTGGCCTGTTATATACCTAATACTACCCCTAATCCTTACTATAATAACTATTTAAGTAATTTATGAAAATTAAGAAAATTAATTAAGTTAGTTAATTATAATAAATTATTATTTTTTTTCTTAAAATGTTCTTGTCAATATAAGAGCTACCCTTAATAAAAACTCTTAACATGTATAGTTACTATAGAGATTGCTTGAGGAGAAATGGATAAATATTGGAGACAAAGTAAGTTAGAGTCTTACATTTAGGACAAAACGACTTTTCAACTAGCTTTTATATATTAAGGAATGTAGGTAGTATATGACAACCGAATAATGGCAGTGACATAAAAATACAAGTATACTCTTCTAATCCTATTTATAAGATAGAGAGAGAAAATTTTTCATAAAAATAGTTGAATTTAAAAGACAGTTAGTAAAGTTTAAGATTATTTTTCAATTATATGAAACATGTTGGAAGTGACTTATAAATAGAATAAGAAAAATATATTTTTATTATATTAAATTAACACCATAATTGTTTTATTCAACTTACAACCCAATAAAATTAAACATCTTCTCAGTTTTTTTTTCAAGTGTGTGGTTGGGAGTTTAACCTTCGATGAATATGATGAAAGCATTACTTTCTTCTATTAGATGAATGATAACAAAAAATAGATGAATTAACTAAAAAATATATTTTAAATGTAAAATAATATAAACTGTAATTACAAATTTGTTCATATTATCACGTGTATACACGTAAGCGCGTGATTCTTGATAATGTTACATGACGTGTGGAACCAGCAAAGTTATTGAAGTCATATATCTAATAATGCTGTCAATTAGAAGTTTTCGATGGAAAACATTTCTTTCTTGGACAATGAGTATGATCCTCCACCATCGATTCCTCATCTTCTGATATGTACATTAACGAATTGAAAGGATTTGCAGTGCATCAAAGACGAAAATAAAAAGTAATTGTTGACTGACTTTAGAATTTGACATATTGTTTACATCAATATCATTTTATATTAATTGACTTTAAGAACTTAAAAAATTTGAGGTAGATACATTAATTATGCTATAGTTAAAATCAATATTAACATACGATAAAAAAAATTAGTTGATATTAACACCTGAGATTATAAATGAGATCAAACCTATAACTTTCTATTTGGAAGAGAAGTCTCCAGCTGCAACTGTAGGAATCAATTAGGATGGGATTGAAAGCAAATATGTTGAGAATAAATAATGGGCATAAAACAAACTGAAGTATTAAAAAAAAAAAAAAAAAAGAAGTATCTCGAGAGGAGGCGCAAAGCACATATATGACAGCAATGATCCGCCAAGAATGTAGAAACTAAATCATGCGATGCCTATAAGAGCAAGATTTATGTGCTTTTTTATGGGTTTCTATGGGAACATTGAGACTTACTTGGGAGATGCATCCATTGACATCTGAATCCCTAGTTTTGCTGCTATGTGTCATATGGGATTCTCCTGATTCAATGAACAAACGTATATTGTTCTAACATATTTTAATAATTTAAGAAGAAAAAAGAATATACCTGCTTTTTTTTTTTGTGAATATTGAACTTGAGAAGGAAGGTTTTTATACCCTGAATGAGTGTTAAAATGAAAGAAGGGCTTGTAATTGTAAGTGGATGAATACTGGGTGACTGCAGCATCACACAAATGCTATCTATTTGTTTATTTAATAGTTTAACACGCCTATGCTAATCCAATGCGGTTTGAAAGCTCTCATTTTGGACAATGGATCATATAAATATTCGCCTTCCTGTGAAACTGTGTGTGTGTGTGTAGTATTATTTCTCTCTGCAGTAATTTTTAATTTTAGTAGCGTGTTACGGTTGTTGGTAGGATAGTGTCATTGTTGCTACTTCTTTATTTTATGCAGATAAGTTGCAAGTAATCAGTGGATATTTGTTTGGGAAAGGAAAAAGTAGTTATCATAGTTTTCCCATCAGGATTTTTATCAATAAATATATGGTATATATATTCATGAATATGCATCATATAATCAAATAATTTAATATTTCTACACAATTGGAAAAAGTCATTTTAATATTTTGTACAAGGGATTGGGCTGAACTGTGTGACTATTTAGATATTATAAAATGATGGTGTCTTTTTTTCGTGCTTTTTTTTTTGGTGTGAAAAGGAATTCTTCTTAATATATTGGGAAGATATGAATCTTATTTCGTTTGTTTATTCATTATTATTATTATTATTAATGCACATCCACTTTGGTTTGGAAGCAACCATTTTGTAGAATGGATTATATAAATAATTACATAATTATGAAACCTGTACAAATAAAATAAATATATCTAACTGTAATCAAGAGAAGTATATGGATATATCGTAGCAAATCATTTTTATCGATTATAACTTTTTAAAAATATTAAAAAGAAATCAGAAATCTCCCTGTAAAAATAAGTGTTTTGACATCTTAATGAAAATGGGATCTAAAATTACAAAAAGAGGATGAGGAAAAGGAAAGAAGAAAAGAGAAGAAAGTGAATGAAAAATCCAGCGTTCAGTTCTCAGCCTATTTTGGTAGGCAGAAATTTATTTGACTCGTAATCATGGGCCAATATCATGTGTTTACAATCCACTCCCGACTTTGCCCCAAAACAACCTCCACTCCTGCATCCCATCGGGCCTGAAATCAATTCAGAACAACTTGAGCCCAAACTTAATATGTCTACTGGGCCGTTTGAGAAAGCCAATATTAGGCCCAAACTTAACACGTTTGTGGTAGTAATTTCTTCTGGTTCGACTTTCTCATACAATTTTTTTTTAATATAAGACCCTGTTAAATAATTTAAAAAGATTAAAAAAGTTACTCTTCTGGTTTTTAATATAGAACCTAATTATTAAGTTAATTTTAGTCCTAAATATAAGACGTATTTTTCATATTTATCAATTTTTCTTAAACTATCCCTCCGGATACTCTTCAACTATAATCAAGTAGTAGAAGAAAAGAGAATATTAAGAAAGATAATCATAGTGTTTTAGAAAAAAACATGTCACATTTCATGTAATTAACCAACGTACCTAATCTCCTTAATCTAATCAAATTAGTTAAATAAATCTTACATTAAGAATCGGAAGAGTACTAAATTATTTAATTATAACATTCATTTCTTGCTTGCTGATTGATCTAGCAAAGGAAAGCAATAGGTAAGATGAAGAACTTCTTAACCATGGGGAGTGATTAATCCCAAGACAAAGCTCTCCAATTGATCAACTTCAGTTTCCAAGATCTGAGTAGCGCCACTTCAAAGCCCGCCCATCATGCCATCAAGCTCGATGTCTTAGCTTCGGCACCTCTTTCTTTCAATGGCTTGCTTCTGTCTCCACTATGTACGAACCTTCAGATTTTTTCTCACTCCTTTTATTTTGGTGATAGATTCTTTTCACCCCTTTTCTAGTGCATTCTGTTTCTTACACAAGTTTTCTTCTTAGGATCTTGCAATTAGTTTAGTGGGGAATTTTCTATACTTCAGTCGAAATCTGTTGAATCATTTGAGGCTTTTATACTTTTGATTTTAACACGGCCATAATGGTGATCGATTTGGCAATATGGAAAGAGGGAAATCAGACAGGAGAGGACTGAGAATTGGATGGAGTATTGAGGAAGGAGAGGATTTATGAACTGGTTCTCTTCCTCCTTTCTTGTTGCCTTTCACAGTGGTGAAGCTATTTAGATGGAATCATTAATTTGAAATGTTTGATTTTGAGTTTGTACGAGATTTTGTGGGTTGAAGAAGAGATGTTTGAAGGACAAAGGAGTGGACCATGAGTTGGGTTATAGGTTGAAGCTTGGTTATTTTTTGGAAAAATTTCGATTAAAAACCGCAGATGGGAATTAATTTCAAACAGTTCCAAAAAATTCTGAAATATCACTACAGGACTAAAATACTAAATTGAAATTAAAATTAGGAATAAGATTACAATAATACCCCTCATTTTTATTTTTTGTTAAAAATAAATATTCATTATTGCTGGAGTTCTGGCCACCGGAGGTTGAAGTTTTGGTGGTTGCTACCGTAGCTCTGGTGTGGCTTGAAGTGTTTTTTTTTTAGAATAAGGTGGCTAAGGGTTTGAACCCATGACCCCTTAGCACACCAAAAATAATGTGACCACCAAGTCAAACAAACCATTTAATCATATGATGCAAATAAAAATATATATAACAAAGCAAACACAAGTATCTAAGTGTAAGTGAACAAGTAACATTCGACAATTTACAAGTGAAATTCAGCAATTTACAACAAAATTTTGACAATTTACAAATAACATAATCGAATTCACAACTCCAAATATAAGTGTTTAAGTATAAGTGAATAAGTGAAATTCGACAGTTTACAAGTGAAATTCAGTAATTTATAATAAAAATTTGGCAATTTACAAATAACGTAATAGAATTTATAGTTCCAAATACAATTGTTTAAGTGTAAATGAGCAAGTAAAATTCACAATTTAAAACAACACATTTTCTCAGCATGTCACAAAATGTAACACATGAGTTGTCAAACTAGCCGCGATAGTTGTTAAACACTACTGTTTCAATTGTCAATGCAAACTTAAAAAAAAAGAAGTAATTTGGTAATTAAACAAATAAAATTTATTGTAAAAAAATCGATTTTAGAATAATTTCATAATTTTAAAAAACTTTTTTGCATTTAATTCCTTTAGGTGGAAACTAATTGCAATTTTTCTTAATATCTTACGCACGCGCACACATATAAGTCATCACTATCCATCAAATGACATGCAACAGCATTGACTGACTTGGGATAACCGTGTGGAATTGAGGAATTTTGCGAAGCCTACCAAATAAAGTGCAAAACTATTCAAGATTGACCCTAACATTTTAAACAACTCGGACAACAAGGAGATATTCATTCATTTTTAATATGTTTAACTGAAATTCAAAAAAAAAAATCTTAAACCTTATTAACTCTGCAACTACTGATTGATTTATACATCATAAAGCAGACAAAGTCTCTAACAAATAAAGTGAAAACTCAATCATGGTGATAAGTACCATAAAATATTAATGGGATACTTTCTTTCAATATCAGTTCTTTTTGTAAGTAAAAAAATTGTTTCTGTTTTGATATCTAAAATTTTTTTTTTTTATTCTTTCCATCATACCCTTACCAAACACTAAAACTTAAAACGAAATTAATTGATAAATTAAAATTCATTTTAGACATATTAATAAAAAATGAACATATCAATTATATTTCTTAATAGGAAGCATCGCAGCAAATAAAGTAAACAAACATTGATTGCTATGGACTTTGGAGTGTATTTTATATATATATATATATATATATATATCAATTATATATATGTGTGCGCTATACGGTTGAATCAATAAATCAATATATTGTTGTAGGCTAAAATCCACAAAAGCCCCTTAAACTTTGAGTCAGTTGAATTTAACCTCCCTTACCTTTAAAAATTTAAATTAAGGACTCTAATATTTAGTATTTTGATTATTAACTCCCTGCCGTTAAATGTTTCTGCCATGTCAATTTTTTTTTATATCATGTCATTTAAAAAATAACACTTGTCATTTGACATGTAATTTAAAGTAATTTATAATTTTTTATACAAAGAGGACTCAATCAAATAAATATTTTAATAACTTTTTATATTTTTTAAAGTAATTAAATATTTCATTAAAAAATTTAAAATTGCTTGTTTAAATTGTAAGGATTATTTTTTACATGAGATGACATATAATAAAAAATATAAAAAGATTGACATGGCAAAAACCGTTAACTTTAACCATAGTTTTAATGATAAGGGATTAATAATCAAAACACTAAATATTAGGGTTCTTAATTTAATTTTTTGAAGAAAAAGGAGGTTATACACAACTGACCTAAAATAAAGAGAAGTTCTATGTATTTTAGCCATTATTTTGTATATAAATGTTCAGTGGATGGAAATAACAGTCATGAGAAAAAGAAAATGCCGCATATCATGTTGGTTGGCTGCATCCCTTCCTCTGTTTTCTTCTTGCTTTTCTTTTTTTCCTCCTTTAATTATAGATAGTGGAATTCTTTTCTTATCTTTTTCTTTTAATTTTCTAAGTGGGTTTGTTTTTTCTTGCACTGGGCTATTTTAGTTTGGCGAAATTAATTATTTAGTCATTCTAGGATTCACTGAATTCCAACTCAATTCCAGATATTTAATTCATTATTGTATCTCAGTGTATTAAATTTGAGACATTTAATTAATTGGTTCTTTTATTTTACAATTCGTATGCAATTCATCCTAAAAGATTTTTTGTATAAACTAACCAATTAAATGTCAAAATTTTCGGCAATCTCAGTTTCAAGGATTGAATGGCAATCGAGTTGAAACTATATCTTTTTTAATTATATGTTTAGATGGAAAGAAATAGTGTACTTTTTATGAGAAAAAATTTAATTTGTGCTTTCCATAAAAAGTTTTTAAAAAATAAATAAATTTTTTTTAAAATCACTTTTTTAAAGCTTTCTGTGGCAAGGAATTAAAAAAAAACTTAAATGAAACATTCCACTTAATCTTCTAATATCATGTGAAATCATTTTGGTCAACATATATATATATATATATATATATATATATTTGCATGTTTAATAACCACCGACACAGTGATTAGTTTTATTCTGCTCTTTTCAAGCATGTTCATGCTTTTTTGAAATATTGATGCTCATAGATACCCTACCTTCAATAATTCCATGGTTGTTAGAAAGGATCAAATCGTCCAGTTCAACTAGTTGAACCAGCAACCAGCCTTAGTCTTCCATAGAAACTTTTTTTTTTTGTGCTAATTTTTGATAAAGCAAAATAATGTTATTTTGTATTTTTATTTTTGGCTAATATATTCTCTTTATTACTAGATATATTTGACGATATATATTAATGATTTTGGTAAGTCAAGAATGCTTGTGCTAAGTTTTCTTAGATAATTAGTAGTATTGTGACATAACTGGTATTTTGGTGAATTCTAATAGACTAAAAATAACTATTTAAATTGACTTTTTAGAGTCGCCAGTGAAAGTTGATTTTCAGGAGCATATTTTTTTTAATCAATGCTGAAATTTATTATCAAAAGTCTATTTTTTGGTAGTATTTAATACCATCTGGACGAAAAGAAACAAATTGCATCATAAAGAAAGAATAGATTATCCTCTTATTGTGATTTGGGAAATACAGAATATAATTTTTTTTTTTCAGATTATGATTTTTGATAACTTTAACTCCTTTTGCTCGTCTAAGCAGAACTTTTTGAGTGAATATTCTCGCTTAAGACTGAACCAAGATGATTGGAATGCGTTACTCTATAAATACAAAAAATTGAGAAAACACTATTGCCCCAATATTATTTGTTATGAGGGAATGCCTCTCAAGGAATTTTGATGGTGAAACCAAGCTGCTATATGCTTTGCTTTTCGTTGCAAATACTTGCGGGCTTTTTTTTATTTTTTTTTATGGACCTATAACTCCAATTTGAAACTTGCTATAGGTAAGCCCTTTGTGCAAGTTTACTATGTTAAAAAGAGATTTCTCCATATTCTTACTTATACTTTCTCTCTTCTCAACATCACTTAGCAAGAAATAGTTGCCATCACTCATAATTTCTCTTCCTTTAATAATGATGTTATTTCTAAATCTTGTTTTTTTAATTTTAATTCTGCAAGACTAGGATTGTTAGGTATTTGTAACTTTTTACTACGAAGGACATTTCATGTTTGGTTGGAAAAAAAAGAGAAAGAAATTAAGCCGTGTGGTACATCTAATGAAAACAAAAGTCTTTTAACAAATAAAGTGAAAGCCAAACGGACAATGAATATTTATAAAATATTTAATGTGTCGCTGTCTATGTCAATTATGCCTTATTTTCTTATATAACGTGTGGAATGTCTTAAAGAAAAAAATTAATTTCATTTATATACCTTTTTAAAATTTCAAGACTGAAGTTGATATGATTATATTGTTATTCTCTCAATTATAACGGAAAAAGCATTGACAAGAATTGGCACATATAATTAAACAATGTAAAAGCAGGCAAAATCTTTAACAAATTGTAAAGTGAAAACTGAATTATTGGTCATATAAATATCATAAAATATTAACGAGTGATTTTCTTCGTCAATTATTCTTGTTCTACTTTTGACATTTTTCTTTGTCTTTTTTTTTTTTCCTATCTTTTATATACACTTACGAAACACTAAAATTCTAAAGCAACATTAATTAATAACCACAAAAATAATGGTTATACCAACTCCCAAGTCAATCAATGGTTTTCTGTTACAGAATATAGAGCCAAAGAAACTTCTTGGAGAGCGATGATTCTTATAGAATATATAATTTTAGTTTCATGACAATAAAACAGTTTAATAACACATTAAATCAAGTTTCATTCATGATCCATAATATTTTAATTTCTATATTTAAATTATTTTTGAGCAGTTTATAATGATTCAAATATTCTTAGTTTTTCCTTTTTACTTAATTCCAACATTTTTTTGGGAAAAATTAGAAACAGTTCACAAATGAGGGACTTATAATTTTGTTGGCCAAAATTGAGGGACTTATAAATTTTTCACATGTTTTTTTTTTGGCCAACAATATTTTGTCACATATTATCTTCGATTTTCTTTTTGCAGAATGATCATCCTAGTTTAGCTATTTAACTTCAAATTTGATTAACATTCAAAGATTTTGTTAATTGTAGTCATTCAAAATTAGTTGAGTAAAATACACTCACTACCTTTTTATTTTACTTCAATTACAAAAACCTCCCATATATTTTGAAAACGTTCATAAGCCTTTCCTAAAATTAAAATATATGTTACACAAATTTCTCTCTCATATTTCCATCCATTTCTTTGTGTAAGTTCCCTTTATATGTCTTTTAAAAAATTTTAGGACACTAGCATGTCAAAAATTCTAACTATACTCCTATGCATTGTAATTTGAAAAGCTCAAGACAATACCAATTATCAAATAAATTAAGTTTCCCTATAGAAATTAAATGAAGACAAAAATTTAAGGAGGAAGTTAAAATGAATTCACTACATGATAGGGAATATTGTAAATAACGAACCTAAAAAAATAAAAAATTTCAATTTAGGTTCTTGAATTTAAAAAATTGCTGCTAGGATCAGGTATTAAATATGAATTAGCAAATGTAAAAAACTAAATTACCCTCATGTTGAAAATAAAAAGTTAACTATAAGTTATGCATTAAAAATTATAAGTTATATATTAAAAAGTCTGTACTACTAAATAACGAGTACAATATTAGAAATTACAAATTACATAGTCTAAATAAGAAATCTACAATTGAAAATGAAAGTTCAAACAGCAGGGTAATTTGATCTTCTACACAATATTTGCTCATTTATACCAAAGACTCGGTCCTGATAGCAATTTTTTGAATTCAAAAACCCAAATCATAATTTTCTTTTTATTTTTTAGAGTCTTTATTTACAATTTTTCCTATATAATAAGCGGGCCGGTTTCATAAGAAATTGAAATCAATATCATACAAGATTTGAGTCCAAAAAAAAAAAAAAATATCATACAAGATTTAAAAACTACTATTGAGACATATTAAACAAAGGCCAAAGCATTTAGTAGTTTAGGTAAAGTTTTCCAAATATGCCCCCACACTGCATATCCTGCTTCTTACGATATTACATATAACTTGTTGAAATTATTCGCATTTCGCAACGCATCAAAGACGAAAAGAAAAGGTAACTGTGGACTGACTTCAAAAATTTGACATATTGTTTGCATCAATATTTTTTCATATATTAATTGACTAAAGAATTCAACAAATATGAGTTAAAGACATCAATTGTGCAGTAGTTAATATCAGTATTGATATAAGATACAAAAAATTTAAGTTGTATTATATCCATTCTTTAGTACTTTCTATCACTATTTTAAATTGTTGAAACGAAGACTGTTTTTTTCCTCTTTTTTTTTTCCTTCAAAAATACTATTTTTTTAAGAATTAATTTTTATTTTACTTTTCATTTTATATACAAGCAATCTCTCTGACAAGGTAGAACTGATAATTGATGACAAAGTTGATGTACTTGATTAAAAGAAATTAATGAATTCGATGAATATTAATTAAATCCACTTGCTTTGTTTTTTTAAATGAATTTTTACGTGATTGTGATTATAGTTTAGTCATCGAATTTATTTTAATGAATATTAACTAAATTGATAATGAATTCATCAAATTCATTCTTTCAGTATCCTTAGACATATTTTTGAACTATTCTTTTCAAGCTTCATAGTGGTACGATTCGGGGCCTTATATGTCTTGCAAGTATTGAGCCTGCCAATTACAGAAAGCCAAAAAAAAAAGAAGAGAAAGGTCTCTTATTGTCATTGGGTATTGCTGGGTGTTTTATATTGGGCTATCCGTTGACGGGCTGACCCTCACTGAATTTGATCTCACACTAGATAACTCTAACCCGCCTCCGACTATCTATTGTTCAAGAAAAGCTTCTCTAGGATATATGGCTGAGAATAGTGTTCATATTTAATATTCGATAGCTCCTAAAAGAAAATTGCCTCAATAAGGAATATTCTTGCACTTAGCGAAAAAAAACTTCATACACAGTTCTGCACAATTCTCTTATTTGTTGACTATCACTTGGCTATAGATATTAGCTTTGCTTCATGATTTCTTTTTCACAGGTGTTAAAACCATTTCTTTGTCTCATTTTCTTGATCATTTTAATTTTCACGTTGGTGTTCTTCCTATCTGTAACTTGTAAAACTCTTATTTACTAAATTTTCCTCCGGTCCTTAATGTAAGACTTAATTAAAAAATTAATTTTGGTCTTATATGTAAGAATTATTTCACATGTTATATCAGTTTTTTTTCCAAATTAATCCTACTAATATTTTTTTCAACAATAATCAAGTAGAAAAGGGAGGGAGAAAATTGAAGAAGATGCTTAGGATGTTTTAGAAATAACACATCATATTAACTAGTTTAACTAACATCCTTAATTTACTCAAATCATTTAATTAGATCTTACATTAAGTGTGAGAAGAATACTCTTCTGATATATTTATAAGGTATTTTCAGTATATTTCACACAAGTAAAAAAAAAAACCTTAAAATTCTTTAACTATTTATTAAAATATAATAACTTTTTTACTTTACCTCTATTTAAGATATACACATCTTTTAAAAAAGATGTATAACTATTTATACTATAATAAATGAATGACAAAATAGTACATTCACTTAAAAAATTTAATAAAGTAATTTATAAATAAGACAAAAAACCTTTCTCTCTCTATCCTATAAATATGACTAAAAGGGTACCATTTTGTCTTGATTCGAATGGGCTAACCCTTTTTAAAAAAATAATATTGAATTTTAAAACAAATATCTGTATAAATAAAGATCACAGTTTAAGAAGCATCATTAGTTTGATAGGTTGGGACTAACCATTTTTTATTACTCATAAGTATTCTTTTATTAAAAGCAATCTTGTTTATGGTCGGATATCAAACGTGGGCACCTCTAGGAAAGGTGATGTGGGCCAACACGTGAGTTGTATGTATTATTGCGTCTATTCTTTTTGGAATTGAGGCCTTGATTATATATGATGTTAGGCTGTAACTTGGTCCAGACGCTACGTTCATTAGGTGTTTTTTAAACTTGGTCTAGAATTGTAAAGTATCATCAAGTGTCTGTTTCGCTTGATCTTTCTTTTTATTTCATTATGAACTAGTGAAAACGTATTGCTTACTTATTAAACTTTGTGTTTAAACTTGATCAGTATGGATTTTTAATTTATTCATCAATTTTAATTTCGTTGCTGTGATCTTCGTATGACTTTATATGTAGGCTAACAAACGCTCCTTTGAGGGCTAGATTTTGCAAGCTATCATGAGGCCGGTTTCAGTGGCTACACATTTGCCCTGCTTGGTAAAAATATGTTGAAGCCTTGGCATTGTATATACTCTGGGCAGGAAGAAAAGGGTGTTTTCTGAGATTGGGAGAACAAGTAATTCTGGTTTTGCTCGTCCGTTTTACATGGCTAAGTCATTTTTTCTCTCTCAACAGTTTATCATTACGTGACTGCTGCATGTAAATTTTTGGCATGACTATTTAGTGACTTGTGGTTCTTATGATTTACTCATTGTACGTTGCTACATGATATTTCTTGCCATTACTTTTCATTAACTCTGTTTTTAATAATCATCCATTATAGGTCGCTGATAAAGAAACTCAGAGTGTGGTGGTGGATCAAATTTCTAATGAGGCAGCATTTGCGGAGCCAATCCATCTGTTTCATTCAAACGGTCACTACTATGACCCTACCCAATCAACTGCCTCTCACGCGCATGTTTCTGAAGCACCTGAAGTCACTTCTGCTGCCAGCGTTCAAGTAGAGGAGCCTCTCTTTCATGAGGATGACTTCTTGGAAATGAATGATCTCATTGATCCTGAAACAGAATTGCCAAAACTAGAAAATCCTTTGGACAACTCGAGGTTGAAGATGGATTAAGTGCACTTGACTTGTACCACGATGCAGGGATGTTTCTTCGTGACATGGGGCATATTGACAAGGAAACTGTTTTACATCCTTATATGAATACTTTTGAGAGTAATGTTGTGAATCAGCATTATCAGTCTCAGCCCTTCGGAGACAATGCAGATCAAAGTGATGAACTCTGGATGCGTCATGAAAGGCATATGATGAGTCCAGCAAAACTTGCAAATAATGTTTCTTTCTGTTCATCAACCTCAGGTACATTCATTGGCATGACACACTGTGTTGGTGGTTTTGCTCAACTTCCAAATAATGATTGTACCATCTTTGTTCTCAATGGAGATGCAAGCTTCGCATCTCATTTGTGCTGAACTCTTCGAAGTTGACTTCCATTGGTTGATAGCCTGCAAATGCATGGAAGAAATCTTCCCTGATTATTAGTGTTGGGGCATCTTCGAGAGCTTTCTATGCTAATATTAATGTGACTTGAGCTTGTTTCAAGTGGCTCTTGTAAGAAAAGAATAAAAAGAGAAAATACAAAAAATGAAAGAACACAGACAATTTCTAATATCTGCTAGTTTCTGGTCATATGTATAGGTGTGGGTTATGAATCTGCCACCTTGCCTGCCGAAGGTAATCATAATCAAAGTAGCAGTGTGAGACAAGCTCCTACAAGTATATTGTCTTCTGCTCTCTGGGCCTTCCTTGAGTTAATACCTACCACTCCTGCATCAGCGGCCGAAAATGCAAGTCAGGCTCTTGAGCGGGTGTCTAGCTTTAGTAGGGTGAGAGATAATATGAAGCAGGCGAGCACAGCTGCCGCCACGGCCGCTAATGAAACTGCGATTGTGAAGAGAGCAGGTAAAGGAAGGGGAATCTTCTGGTTCTTGCCGGTTCTTATTGCTTTATGTGCTTTTTTATGGGCTTCTATGGGTACATTGAGGCTACTTGGGAGATCCATCCCTTGACTTCTGAATCCCTAGTTTTGCTGCTAGGTGTCATATGGGATTTCCCTGATTCAATGAACAAACATATATTGTTCTAACATATTTTAATAATTAAAAAAAGGAAAAAAGAATTTACCTTCTGTTTCTTTCTTTCTCTTTTTTTCTTTTTTTTGTGAATATTGAGTTGGAGAAGGAAGTTTTTTATAGTTTGAATGAGTGTTAAGATGAAAGAAGGGCATCTAAGGAGATGAATACTGGGTGACTGTAGCATCACACAAATATTACTTATTTGTCTCAATTATTAAGCTTATTTAGGGTTAGGTTGAAAGAACTGAGTCCCTTTATTTGTTCATTTGTTTTATTATATATTTATTTCTTTGTTTATTATTATAACATGCCCATGCTAATCCAATGTGGTTTGGGAGCTCTCATTTTCGACCATGGATCATATAAATATTCACCTTCCTGTGAATCCTGTATATATATGGTGTTATTTCTCTCTACTGTAATTTTTAATTTTAATAACGTGTTTAAGTTGTTGGTGGGATGTCATCATTGTTGCTACTATTTATTTTATGTAGATAAGTTGCAAGTAATCAATGGATATTTGTTTGGGAAAGAAAAAAACGTAGTTATCATAATCTTCTATTAGGGTTTTTATCAATAAATATATAGTATTTATGAATAGGGAGAATCCCATTTAAATTCAACTGGAGTACTTCTCAGGTCTTTAATACAGGACTTAATTATTAAGTTGATTTTGGTTCTAAATATAAGACTTATTTCTCATATTTATTAATTTTTTTAAAATTATTTTTATGGATACTCTCTCAACCATAATCAAGTATAAGAAGGAGAGAGGATGTTAAGGAAGATGATTATGGTGTTTTAAGAAAAACATGTCATATTTTTTATAAGTAACAAACTTATCTAACTTGCTTAATCTAATCAAATTAGTTAAATAGATCTTATATTGAGGACTAGATGAATGTTAAAACTCAAAATTAGGTATACTTTGAACAAATTCCTAATTATGCTAAGAGGTCTAATTAGGGATTTATAAATGTTGTTAAAAGTCTACATGATCATTTTATGATTATAATGAGTTGTTATCTTTATATATTTTTTCCTCACAAATTCTTTTCCTGAAACCTTTTTTGCTGAATTTTTCTAAAATTTGAAAATAGTAAATCTTTAGTATATGACAGGAAATTCAGCGCAATTCTTGATTTACATTAATAATGACTCCAACACTCATTCAATTTTTTTATTAAATACATACATTTTCTTAATAGAACATTCAAATATTTTAAGAGTTAGATTGAGAATAGTGTTATAATTTATCATTTCCATATTGTAGGAAAAAAAATCTGAGGGAGAGAAATATAGAGTATCAGCTCATATTTTAATTATATAGGAGCAGTTTAGTCTTTTAACAATATTCATAAATCTCTAATTAGGTCAAGAGGCTCTTGGCCTAATTTGAGATTTATTCAAATTGAAGACTTGATTTTGAATTTTAGTATTTTAACAGGACTTTAATGGGTTTATCTCTTATAAAAATGCATCATATAATCAAATATTTAATTTTTTTTACGCAATTGGAAAAAAAGTCATTTTAATATTTTACACAAGGGATTGGGCTGAATTGGGTGACTATTTTGATATATATATATATATATAAATGGAAAATATGCCATTTTATACTGTGATGGTGTATGTTTTTCCTTCTTTTGTTTTGTTTTTTGTTTTTTTTGTTTTTAATTTTTGGTGTTGAAAGGAATTATTTTTAACTCATCGGGAAGATTTGAATCATTAACTTCTATGTTGGTAGCTTGAATGAAAGGTTTTTGATAATTACTAAGGCCTTTGAGAGGTTTTGTATTTCGTTTGTTTATTTATTAAGACTTTTTGTACTAAATATAAAATCTAATTTATAATGTAATTTGTATTACAAACTAATTTTATACTACCTCCTGTTTTAATTATAAGACCTGGAGGTAATATTTAGGATAGGAGATATTAGTGCACATCCACTTTGGTCTGGAATTAACCATTATGTAGAATGCATTATAGAAATAATCACATATTTATGAAGCCTGGACAAATAAAATAGATATATACAAATGTATCAACAAGTGTAGGAATATGTTATAGCAAATCGTTTCTACTGATTATAAATTTTTTAAAAATATTGAAAAGAAATCATAAATCTCTTTGTCAAAATAAATATTTTGATGTCTTAATGAAAATGAGATCTAAAATTACAAAAAAGAGGAAGAGAAAAGAGAAGAACCCAAAACAATAACCAAAACACTTATACATGTTGTTCTTGGCTAAGAAGAGTAAGGCAAACCCCTCGGGTATACTGCTGGTGATATTGAGAATGAGCAATACTAATTTTGACACAGGACGAGCAGAGAAGAAGAGGAAGGAGCAGCAGAAGCAGAAAGAGCCATGTCGGATATGAAAGGAGGAGAAGATGATGAGGAAGAGGGATGAACGGGAAGAGGGAAAGAGGAGGAAACAAATAATCATTTTGACGTAATCTTTCATTTTTTTCATTATTAATAAAAGTTATATCCGTTTTAGTAATTTTACAAAGTAAATTTACTTATTCAATCATAATCCAAACAACTTATTTTTACATATTATCGTTTATTGAAGTAACTTATAAATTAAAACTAATAGGTAAAATATTATTTCTCATATTTTATGACGTAGACATGTTGATCAAAAAACTGCACATGACCATAATAACGATTAAAAAAAATGGAAAGTGAGTATAATAAAGATTAAGAGAGAACATCAACCGATCATGGATATGTTGTTCTGTTAAACAAAGACTAACAAAAATAGAAAATAAATCAAAGCCGGAATCTCAATGATTTAGGTCCTATGATATAATATACTACCTCCGATTCTTAATATAAAAGTTAGTTAAAAATTAAATTTGATCCCAAATATAAGATATTAATCTACTTTGTCTCTAATGTTTATCTATTTTGTCCCAAATAATCTCTACAGTGGTTGCACATTTAAGAAATTTTTATAAAAAAGTAATTTTAATGCTCATGATTAATAAGACTAATTTAGAGATGACAACATCTTTTTGGCCAACACCACTATGGTGTACTGGCATGTTAGTTGTGTTGGGTGCAACAGGCTGCGGCTTTGATCCGCTCAGCAAGCTTAGCTTGCTGATTCCCAAAAAAAAAAACAAGAAGAAGCATTCATTTAATACAATTAACTAACTTAACTAATTTTCTTAATATAAATTGGGATTTAATTTATCTTGTAAACATCCATGGTTTACTGTTGAAATTTTAAAACAACTCTTAGCATGTATAGTTTTTTTTTTTTTGCATTTTTAATTAACCGTTAGTTCTTAACTAAGCACAATCAAACAAAAGCAATATGTACTAGCTAGGTAATTTTTTGGGCTTCGATGAATCAATATATAGGCCGGATGTATTTGAAGATGCGTGCTGTATATAAAAACAACCCTTTATTAATATTATTGTCATTGTTGTTCCACACATGATGAAACATTACATAATACCAATAACAAGGGAGATAACAACGATACACGCAGCTACAAAGATCAACCATGGACATGGGTTGTTAGCAGCCTCTTCAGCTTTGCGATTTTTATTGAAGTGTACACATATAACTCATCTGCTACATCTTCCACTCTTCGAAAACAAGCATATCTCCAACTCTTCTTTAGCACTAAAGTCCCAATAGCACCCCAAAAGCCAACAGCAAACCCAATTGCTACAACAAAATAAAACCACACTTTTTCTGGATCATGTTCATCTTCATGTTCTCTAGTTTCAGGAACTTGATGAGGATCATCATCTTGACACTTGTTTGGTAGTGGGATTCCACAAAGATAAGGGTTGCCGACATAAATGGATGGATCATTCAAAGTCAAGAATTGATTTTCAGTGGGAATTGGCCCTGAAAGGTTATTGTATGACATGTTCAAATGGCTCAATGTAGTTACCTTAGACATGCTCTTTGGAATTATGCCAGAAATTTGGTTGCAAGAGATATCAAAGGATTCAAGGGATTTCATATCCCCAATATTCTCCGGAATCTCTCCTGTCAAATGATTGTGTGAAAGGTTTAAGCCTATTAATTTGATAAGGGAGAATAACTCAGGAGGAATTGATCCAACCAAATTGTTATTTGACAAATCAAAGTTGATCTCAAGCCGCAAGATTCTAATAATGTCAAACTCTCTTCCTTTCATAACTTGTTTCACATCTTGATAAGGCCATTGATCTTCTACGTAATGTTCCCATTGGGTTGAATTCCATATATGCGCATTATTTATTGTTATTCTTGTAAGATTGCCAATGCAATGGGATATTGAGCCACTTATCTTGTTATTCACAAGGTCCAAAATCTGCAATGATTGGAGTTGGCATAGATGTAAAGAAATGTTACCATCCAACATATTATCCCGCAACCTCAGAATTTTCAGTGCAGGAAAAGTGTTGCTAGTCCATGGTGGTATACTTCCAGAAATGTTATTCTTACCCAAATCTAAAATTCTCAATTCCACCAAATTTTCCAAATTCAATGGAAGCTTCCCTTCAATATAGTTATCGTTCAAATGCAACCACAACAATGAAGACAGCTTGCCGATTGAGATAGGGAAGGCACCAGATAATTTGTTGGATGAAAAATTTATTTCCATCAATTCACCTGTATCTCTCCAACAGTTTGGAATGTCACCAGATAAATTGTTATGAGAAAGATCAATGCTTCCTAGATTTACAAGGTGACAAAAGCTTTGAGGGATATTGCCACTAAAAGAGTTATTAGACAGATCAAGGTAATATAGATTTGAAAGTTGACCAAGACTTTGAGGAATGTTGCCCATAAAAGAATTACTTGAAAGATCAAGGTCATTTAGATTTGAAAGTTGACCAAGACTTTGAGGGATATTACCACTGAGAGAATTAGTAAAAAGATCAAGGTGTGTTAGATTTACAAGTTGACCAAGATTTTGAGGAATGAGGCCACTCAAAGAATTATTTGATAGATTAATGCTTATTAGATTTACTAGCTGACCAAAACTGTGAGGAATATTGCCACAAAAATGATTATTTGAGAGATCAAGGTACATTAGCTTTTCAAGATGCCCTATCCAAGTTGGCAAATGGCCATTGAGTCCATTATTACTCAAGTACAGTTGCTCTATATCATATCTGATGCATCCAGATAAATCGAAGTCACCTAATGCCTATCCTTGAAGATTGCTGTTGCGAAAATCTAATATTTTTAAATGACAAATGTTTTTTAAGATCTGTGAGAGAGAAATTTCTAGTGTGGCTGTGACATGATTCATGGAGATATCTAGATGGCGAAGGCTCCTCAACTCTCCCAACCAAGATGGAATTGAACTAAAATTGTTTATGGAAAGGTCAAGGTATTCAAGGGAAGTCAAGTTCGATAAAGCCATACGAATAGGTCCACAAAGTGCATTATATGAAAGATCAAGAGAAACCAGATTCTTAAACTTTCCTAGCCATAATGGCATTGCACTAAGGTTGTTGGAATTGAGGTTCAGGAATTCAACAAAAGTCCAATTTTGAAACACATGAAAGATTTGACCATATTTCATTCCGAGCCAGATTCAAACCTGAACTCCAGTATTATTTGTGAAATTGAACGGGAGATGAGGAGCAGACAAGTTGCCAAGTCCACATCCTTGTAATTGGAGTTGTGACAAAGAAGGAAGCATGTGAAGTACCTGGAACAAGTTACGAGCTTCTCCAAGGTAGACTCCACTTAGATTGAGGTGTTGCAAAGACTGAAGTTTAGAGATCCAACTCATGTCACTGATCTGTAAATCATTCCAGCTGAGATCAAGAAATTGCAATGCTGTGAGGTTTCTACCAAGATTGGTAGGAATCTTCCCTGTGAAATTAGATTGAGAGAAAGAAAGATATCTCAGCCTCCCTATAGAACCAATAAAGGCAGGAATCAAGATGGCATTGAAGTTGTTTGTGCTCAAATCCAAAAAAATCAAATGATGCAACTCCAACAAAGATGGATCAACACTAGTAGCTTGTAGGGAATAATGACTAAGATCAAGTTTGAGAATATGACCAGTAACATTGTGACAAGTGATGCCATCCCATTGGCAACAATTGGTTTTGGGATTCCAGGAGGAAATGTTTTTATACGAATCATCATAAATAGATGTTTTGAACTTGAGAAGAGCTTGCTTCTCTGATTCAATGCATCTTTCACACAAACCTAATTGGACAATTCCCAACAACAACAAGAAAAGCAACACAAATCTTAATAGGATGTGTCTTCCCATATCGATGAAAAAAGTTCAGGCAAAGTGAATGCTCTATATAGTGAATCTTTATGGAGAAGTGGAGTGTGGGGTTTGTTCAATACACACAACTCATATTTATAGATGACTTTTTAAAAAAAAAAAAAAACTAGAAAATGTGATAAAAGGTAATCATGAGTTGTATACTTTTAAAACAAACAACTATTCATTTGTGGTTTTCTTCAACCTTTATGTTCAAATTATATATTAAAAGAATTTAAAAGATGAAAAATACGTGGTTAGCATCAAAGTACTGTGAGCACTAACAACAAACTAAAAGCAATTTACTTTCAAATTGTAATGATATGTCAATATGGTTGTTGCATATTCACATTGAATATTGAAATTGTTAAATATAGATTCATTTAAGTAGGAAATTAAATTTTAAACTATTCAATTGTCTGGTCTATATAAACTTTTTTTTAAAAAAATATATACTTACACCTTTGGTCTTTTATTTAATTATAATATTATACAAAATTTAAAAACAAAACAAAGTCATTGATATAAGCGACCAAGGATATAGATTTGAAACTGCTTTTGGGTAAAATATAAATGTAAAACTTTAATAGCATAAAATTATTAAAGTTTACCGATGTTAACAATTTTATACTTGACATAATTTTAAATGACTACAATTAACAAAATCATTGAATGTCAATCAAATTAGAAGTTCAATAGCTAGACCAAGATGATCATTCTGGGAAAAAATCGAAAATAATATGGGACAAAATATTGACGGAAAAAAAATACATGTGAAAAAAATTATAAAATATAAATGCTGTCAATTTCTAGATTAGTCATGAATGTAACAATTTTGCAAATATTACAAAAATTAGGACCTTTCTTGGCCAACGTTTGGACAAAATTTATTGTTGAAAAATGTTAAAAAATTTTAAAATAATTAAATGTAGGAGTTATTTAGCTAATTTATATAGATTAAAAAATAAGTTAAATTGATTATTTGTAATATATTTAGAAAAATTTATTAGTTTTCGTAAAAACCCTTCCTGTTAATGTACTCACCAAAATTAATGTCGAATGGGTTGTTTTAAACATTTTAGCAATACACCCTTTCCATCGCTGGATCATTTTTGTTATACTCACTTTAATCACTACAAAAAAATAGTTGATTAGTGATGGAAACAAATTCCGTCGCTAATTTCTGACGGAATTGCAATGAAAATTCCGTCACTAATTTTTTTTGATGGATTAGCGTTGACATTTTTTCGTCTCTAGAATTTTTATTTGTTGCTAAATTCCATTGCTAATTTGTTAGAAAATCCATCAATAAATATTTAGCGACGAAATTTTTTCTGTTAGAAATTTTCGTCACTAATTCCATCACTAAATTGTGTCACAGAAGTTTTTGTCACTAATTCCATCGCTAATTTTATTTTGTCACAATTTCGTAGCTAATCCGTCACTAATTTTAGATTTTATTATTTTAAATTATAATCTTACAAAACTTTATATAGTAACAATTAAGAATATAATGATTTAAAAACATTTCTAATTATAAAATAAATTGGTATATTTGTGGAGTTGGTGTTAATGAAGATATTGTCATTGTTCATGTCATTATTATGTATATACTAAAAATAGAAAGACAATTTACTAGAAAACTTGTTTATATTTTGTTAAAATAAATTCCTCTTGATTACTAATAATAATTAAAAAATATAATAAGAATATTAATAACTTTCTTATACAAATTGATATAAAAAAGAAATAATTTTATCATATGTGCAATATATTGAAATATATAATATATGATAGAAATTCAAAACCAACAAATAAATTTATATGAACACAAACTAATATTGAAGTGAATTTTGAATTTCAATTATTAAACAATAAAATTTAATCATAATATAATTAATATGCATGATATAGATTGATTTTGGTCTTCAATACAAAAACAAATGGTATATATAAAGAATTTTAAGAAAATAAATTACATAGGATATATATACAAGTAGGGGAATACTGTTTATTATAATCTATTCAAATCATTTAATTTTTTATATAGAATAATTTATTAGATTTTATTATAGTAGTTAACCAGATTTTTTGACTAATTGTAAATCATTTTCTTTAAATATATAAAACACATATAGATAATATAATATAATGTAATATACTACATATATAATTAAATTGTATATCTTATCAATGTTAATTAAAAAATAAATTAAAAAATATTTATAAAAAATATTTATGATTTAAAATTCAAAATTAGTAACGTTAGAAATTAAAATTATATTAAAAATATTTTTTTAAAATAAAAAATTATAAAACAAACAGTAAAACAAATATTTAAAAATTATTTTTTATTAAAATAGTTATGATTAAAATGATCATATAGTATATTTTTAGTTTTTAAAAATATATATGTATATGTAATTGTTTGTGCAAAATAATATTATATATATTTTTAATTTTACATAATAAGTTAATATGTTTATTGCAACTCAATTGATAAGGCTGCACGCACGCACAGAGGAGGTCCTAGGTTCGAGTCATGGAGAAGTCACTTTAAGGAGGGAATTATGTGGCGACAGCATGTGGCAGGCAGAGGTGAGGTGGTGCACATGTGGAGGTGGTCACCCGTAATGACATGGCAATTGGTTGAGGTGCCACGTGGCATTTTAAATTTTTTTTCAAAAATCCGGTTAGCGACTAAAAGCATGTTTTTTTGCAGTAAATTATATAAGAAGAATTTTTTGAGGATGATATAATCCTATTTATAAGAAATCTTAACAGGATGTCTAAAATTTCTAGTATTATTTTTTATTTTTACCTCATTAATAACATGTTGTATAATTGCGTTGATTCCACATCTTTTTTCTATTTCTTTCTCACCCACTCTTCACATAAATAAGATTATTTTTAAAAAATAAAATATATTTGCATACATATATTATTTTTAACCAATTTTTTTGGTACACAAGATCTTGTACTTACATATCTTACACACACACATAAGTCATCTCTATCTACCGCTTGACACGCAACAGCATTGACTGACTTGGGATAACCGTGTGGAATTGAGGAATTCTGCAAGGCCTACCAAATAAAGTGCAAGACTATTCATGATTGACCTTAACATTTTAAACAACTCAGACGACAAGGAGATATCATTGATTTTACTTATATGTCACTTTTAATATGTTTAACTGAAATTTTAACAAAAATAAATCTGATTAACTCTGTCTTAAATTTAATAACTTTCAATTTTGCTATCTAGGTAAGAAACTATTGATTGGCTTATATACTATAAATTCTTAATGTGGTAAAAGCAGACAAAGTCTAAAACTCAATCATTGGTGACAAATATCATAAAATATTAATGTGACACTTTCTTCTATACTTTTCCTTTCGTTTCTTTTACTTTTTTCCCCCCTACATGCCGCGTGTGAAATGCACCACAGAAGTCTTTAATATCAGCCCTTTTCGTAAGTAAAAAAAATTGTTCCTGTTTTGATATCTAAACAAAATAATATTTTTATTCTTTCCATCATACCCTTACCAAACACTTAAAGCTTAAAACGAAATTAATTGATAAATTAAAATTATTGTATTTTAGACATATTAATAAAAATGACCATATCAATTATATTTGTTAATAGGAAGTATCGCAGCAAACAAAATAAACGAACATTGATTGCTATGGATTTTGGAGTTTATTTAATATGTATACTCCTTCTATCCTTAATATAAGATCTATTTAATTAATTTGATTAGATTAATAAAGTTAGGTAAGCTAGTTGATTATAAAAAATATTATATGTTTTTCCTAAAACACCATAATCATCTTCTTTAATTTTCTCTCTCTCACTTCTACTTGATTATGGTTGAGGGAAATTCATAAGGTAATTTAGAAAAAATTAATAAATATGAGAAATAGGTCATATATTCAGAATTAAAATCAACTCAATAATTAGGTCATATATTAAGAACCGAAGGAATATCAATCATATATATTTGTGCGCTGTACAGTTGAATCAATAAATCAATAAATTGTTTTACAACTTATTTAAGTCTTTTGACTGGATTGATGATTTGAAAGACTTCACCCTTTCCACACGATACTCAATTTATAATACTATATTCAATTTCTAGTATAAGATTTGCTTTGTAGTTTTTCAGTTTGTAGTTCAAATCAATTGGTTTTCATGTGGATACAACAACTTTCATACTTTTACCAGCAGGGGTTAGGTCTAATAGTGGGGGTTTGAATTTTTGTTGGTGCATTGAGATTCAAATTTTTGTTGGGAGGGGTGTTCACATTTAGTGCTTGACAGTAGTTCGAACAAGATTGTCTCTAATAAGAGAATACATATGCCTAGCCAAAAAAACACTTTGATACTTTTGAATTTATATATTAAAATAAGAATAATAGTAATATACCCAATTAATTAATTGATCGATTAATATATATAAAAATAAAATCATTAGTTGTACAACATATCAAATTCTAAAGTCAGTCCACATTTACTTGTCTTTATGTTTGATGTGTTGCCAATACTTTCAACAGGTTATAATGAAATATTGTCAAAAGTAGAACATGAAGGGCGGGGCATATTTTCGTTACATGACTTGAAATCATGCAGTTAATATCTACCGACTTAAATAAAAAGAAACAAATAATACACAACTTGCCGAAAAAACTTTTTTATCCCATATTAATACCGACTTTAACTATTGGTCTATTGCATAGCTATTGTATTTACCTCAAGGCCGTTGAATTCTCAATAAGTTGATTAATATACATATAAAACAATGTCAAATTCTAAAGTCAGTCAACAATTACTTGTTCTTTGATGCGTTGCGAATCCTTTCAACACGTTATACGTAATACACGTGTAGTATGGGAATTCTTTCTCGCAGCAAATAGATGGACGAGGTATTTGGATTCTTGAGGAAATGGAGCGTAGCTAAAAGATAAGGAATGGATGGTGGAGGATCATACTCATTATCCAAGAAAGAAATTGAATGTCTCCCATCAAAGACTTGTAATGGGCAGCAATATTAGATATATGACTTCAATAAATTTTGAGGTATCTTAAAATTATAAAATTATTAAAGCCTGATCTTTAGATATGCGAGTTCAGACTTTAAAAAGGTTGGCCTTTATATGTTATTTTTTAAAATTTAAATTCTTTTCAATTATTTTAAAATAAAAACTAAAACAATAAAACATCTAAATTTTTTATTCAAATTATAAATATTAGTAAAATAAACTAATAGTGTATTAAAAAAAGCATTAAATACATATAAGTTATTGTCCAAAATTAAAAAAAAAATCAAAACCTAATGAAACAAGGCAAATAGAAAGATAGAAACCTGGCAGCTAAAGATTTACAATATCAACATAATTATTATCTTCATGTTTGTCTTCATCACTATCATCATGATTAATAATATTTGACTGTTTTTCACTACAAGTAAACTCTTCGTAGTGATAAAAATTTTAATATTTTTGTTTTCGTCACCCTTATCTAAAGTAAAACAATACAGCCGTCATGAGTGCAAATGAGAGCCTCAACATTTATTAGAATAAGAAAATTTTTATACTTTGTTAAGACATGTGAACCGATAGTAAAAGGAGATTTACTTGCTACTGTAATGATTGGAATGTTAAGAATATCAGTTGCCATTCTTGAGAGAATTCAAAATTGATATTAATTGTTCTTCCACCAGTCCAGCACATCTAATTCTTTTGAATTATCTAGTTTAAGTATTTGGTTCTTCTGAATATTCTTTTAGTTGAAACTTGTTCATAAAAGACTGATCTTTAATTGTATAAATATATTGATAATAATAAAAAAATAGACAAGTTTAAAAGGATTGGTCATCGGTCCTAACAAGCTAGTACTGTTGTTTCTGAGCCCTACAAGGCTAACACTTTTAAGCCTTATAGGGCTATTCCGTTTTAGTCTAATTTTTTTTTAAACATCCTAAAATACAAACCCAGACTTCACTTAAAAGGACTTAAACAGGTTAGCCTGATGGGTTTGATCCGTTTTGATAGCTCTAATAAATAATAATGCACTTACGTGTACAGATGATAGTATGACAAATTTATATTATTTACATTTAAAATATAATTTTTAATTATTAATCTATTTTAGAAAAAATAACACCAATTTATTGGGTATAAAACCACAACTCATTAATTCATCTATTGAATAAAATACTTATGATGTGAAGTTTAATGCAATAAAAATATACATTTGTATTTTTATGTCACTGCCAAGAAAAGCAGCTATTTATGTATGACTTATTGTTCGGCTTTCATATGCGACCTGCATGGCTTAATATATAAGAGCTAGTTAAAATCTTAATTTATTCTAAATATAAGATTTTAATTTATTTTGTCTTCAATATTTATCCATTTCTTCCCAGACAATCCCTATAGTGATTACATATGTTAATAGTTTTTATTAACGGTAGCTGCAATATTAACAAAGATATTTTTTTTAAAGAAAATACTGATTTATTACAACTGACTAACTTAATTGATTTTTTTAATTTTTGTAAGTTAGTTATCTAGTTCTTATAATAAGTATCGGGGGTGATATTAGGTATATATAGGCCAAGGAAGCTAGCTGCTTAGATGAAATTTGAATAACGTTTAAGATTTACTAGTTGTAATAATTATATACTATCTCTTTAATCTGTTATTTGTGCCGTAGCTGGGATTACAATTAATTCACTATTATAATTATAACCTCATAAAACTTTGTTTTTATTCATTCTTAATTCTTCTCCTTTTCTTTTTCCCCCCCTCTCTTTCATCCAGGGTCTACAAAATGATGAAAAATGTGAGTGAAAAATATCAAGAAATCTTAAACTCATCTTGGAAATTTGAACTTCATAGCATGACTTAATTGCAAGAGTCTGAAGTGTATGGTTGGATTCATTTTAAAAGCTTTATAAATTAGATTATTTCCTTCCTTTCTTCTCCTTTATATAGACACACACACACACACACACACATATAGTTTTGCGGTTCTATATTTTAAATATTTTGGCTATCAATATTACTATAACAAGTAAGTAACTGGTGTCCCATATTGTTTTGTGTTTTTGGAGATCATGACAACCATAAAAATGTAATTAAATAATTACGAGTCTGTTATAGTTGATATGTAAAGTCATGTAGCCATACAAATTTTAAACTAACTGAAAACGGATTTGTATTTAGAAATTGTGGCACAAACTTAACTGCTTATTATATTTTAATTATTAATTTTCTGAAAAAATATAAGATATGTATATAGCTTATAACTAACCAGAATCTATGTAGAATGTAGCTTAAAAATTATAACTTACACAAGAAAATTGCTGTCCATTAGAATTGCTGACAATTGATCAATCACAGTGTTAATGCCTATAGAGACTAATTCTCACTATTCATCAAAAGTCTCCGAACCAAGACCTATAATTGACGTGTTTGGCACACTAGAGGAAAAATTAAATATAGTGTATTTGACGCTTTACAGCTTATTTAAGTCTTTTGACTGGATTGATGATTTGAAAGACTTTACCCTTTCCACACGATACTCAATTTATAATACTATATTCAATTTCTAGTATAAGATTTGCTGTGTAGTTTTTCAGTTTGTAGTTCAAATCAATTGGTTTTCATGTGGATACAACAACTTTCATACTTTTACCAGCAGGTGTTAGGTCTAATAGTGGGAGTTTGAATTTTGTTGGTGCATTGAGATTCAAATTTCTGTTGGAAGGGGGTTCACATTTAGTGCCTGACAGTAGTTCGAACATGATTGTCTCTAATAATAGAATATATTTGCCTAGCCAAAAAACCACTTTGATACTTTTGAATTTATATATTAAAATAAGAATAATAGTAATATACCCAATTAATTAATTGATCGATTAATATATATAAAAATAAAATCATTAGTTGTACAACATATCAAATTCTAAAGTCAGTCCACATTTACTTGTCTTTATGTTTGATGTGTTGCCAATACTTTCAACAGGTTATAATGAAATATTGTCAAAAGTAGAACATGAAGGGCGGGGCATATTTTCGTTACATGACTTGAAATCATGCAGTTAATATCTACCGACTTAAATAAAAAGAAACAAATAATACACAACTTGCCGAAAAAACTTTTTTATCCCATATTAATACCGACTTTAACTATTGGTCTATTGCATAGCTATTGTATTTACCTCAAGGCCGTTGAATTCTCAATAAGTTGATTAATATACATATAAAAAAGTGTCAAATTCTAAAGTCAGTCAACAATTACTTGTTCTTTGATGCGTTGCGAATCCTTTCAACACGTTATACGTAATATCAGTGGAACGTGTAGTATGGGAATTCTTTCTCGCAGCAAATAGATGGACGAGGTATTTGGATTCTTGAGGAAATGGAGCGTAGCTAAAAGATAAGGAATGGATGGTGGAGGATCATACTCATTATCCAAGAAAGAAATTGAATGTCTCCCATCAAAGACTTGTAATGGGCAGCATTATTAGATATATGACTTCAATAAATTTTGAGGTATCTTAAAATTATAAAATTATTAAAGCCTGATCTTTAGATATGCGAGTTCAGGCTTTAAAAAGGTTGGCCTTTATATGTTATTTTTTAAAATTTAAATTCTTTTCAATTATTTTAAAATAAAAAATAAAAAATAAAACATACTAATTTATTACAACTGACTAACTTAATATATTTTCTTAATTTTTGTAAGTTAGTTATCTAGTTCTTATAATAAGTATCGGGGGTAGTATTAGGTATATACAGGTCAAGGATACTAGCTGCTTAGATGAAATTTGAGCAACGTTTAAAGATTTACTAGTTGTAATAATTATATACTAGCTCTTTAATCTGTTATTTGTGTCGTAGCTGGGATTACAATTAATTCACTATTATAATTATAACCTCATAAAACTTTGTTTTTATTCATTCTTAATTCTTCTCCTTTTCTTTTTTCCCCCTTCTCTTTCATCCAGGGTCCACAAAATGATAAAAAATGTGAGTGAAAAATATCAAGAAATCTTAAACTCATCTTGGAAATTTGAACTTCATAGCATGACTTAATTGCAAGAGTCTGAAGTGTATGGTTGGATTCATTTTAAAAGCTTTATAAATTAGATTATTTCCTTCCTTTCTTCTCCTTTGTATAGACACACACACACACATATAGTTTTGCGGTTCTATATTTTAAATATTTTGGCTATCAATATTACTATAACAAGTAAGTAATTAGTGTCCCATATTTTTTTTTTGTGTTTTGGAGATCATGACAACAATAAAAATGTAATTAAATAATTACGAGTCTGTTATAGTTGATATGTAAAGTCATGGAGCCATACAAATTTTAAACTAACTGAAAACGGATTTGTATTTAGAAATTGTGGCACAAACTTAACTGCTTATTAATTATATTTTGATTATTAATTTTCTGAAAAAATATAAGATATATATAGCTTATAACTAACAAGAATATAACTTGCACAAGAAAATTGTTGTTCATTAGAATTCCTGACAATTGATCAATCACATAGTGTTAATGCCTATATAGACTAATTCTCACTATTCATCAAGACAATTGATTATAAAGACATCCATCCTATTCATATTCCACGCCTTACATGCAAAATTGTCAAAAAGTAGGACGCATATCATTAATAATGACTCATCTCATTTATCAATATTAAAATTATAAAAAATTAAGTAATCATACGGATAACCAAAGTATTTTTCTCTAGATAATATATTTCATATATGTCACTTAATATTTAGAATTTGTATTTTATGATTACATTTATTTATAGTCTTCCAAATCATTTATACACCAGACATTTAAACACACTGAGATAATCTTTATTATTTTCATTCGCAAAAAAAATACTCAAATTGTTGTATACATTCCTCCCTTATACATTTAGGGGGGTGGTTTAAACCTTTAACTTTTATCCAATTGTATATGCTTTTAACACACACAAACCCCCCCCCCCAACAATTTTGCAAGGAAAAAATTTGTGGACATTGCATTTTCTATAGAATTTTAGTTTCTTGACAATAAACACAGGTTAATAACACATTAAATCAATTTTCATTCATGATACAAAATATTTTAATTTCTGTCTTTAAATTATTTTGAGCAGCTCATAATAATTCAAATATTCCTAATTTTTTTCTTTTTATTTAATTTCATTTTTTCGGGGAAAAATTAGAAACAGGTCACAAATGACGGATTTATAATTTTTTTTGGCAAAATGAGGGACTTATAATTTTTTCACACATATTTTTTTTGGCCAACAATATTTTGTCACATATTATCTTTGATTTTTTGCAGAATAATCATCGTGGTTTAGCTATCTAACTTCAAATTTGATTAACATTCAAAGATTTTGTTAATTGTAGTCATTCAAAATTATTTGATTAATACACTCACCACCATTCTAGTTTACCTCAATTAAAAAAACTTTTCATCTATTTTGAAAAAGTCTTTCCTAAAATTAAAATGTATGTTACACAAACCTCTTTTTTATATTTCCATCCATTCCTTTGCGTAAGCTCCCTTTACATGCCTTTTAAAAATTTTAGGACACTAGTATTTCAAAATTCTAACTATACTCCTATCTATTGTAATTTTAAAAGTTAGCTTGATACAAACTTTGGTCCTTCAAGTTTGTCTTCATTTTGGTTTTAATTCCTCAAGTTTTAAACCTGAGTTTTGGTCCCTCAAGTTTTTTTTTTCATTTAAAACATTAGTCCCTATAACCCAATCAATACTAGGACCATTTTGCCCTTAGAGGGATCTAAACTTATAGTTTGAAATTTGAAGGATTAAAACCAAAATGAGAACAAACTTGGGGGAACTAAAGATTATATTAAACCTTTCAAGTTTAAGACAATAGTAATTATAAAATAAATTAAGTTTGCATATAGAAATTAAATGAAGACAGAAATTTAAGGAGGAAGGTAAAATAAATTCACTACATGATAGGGAAAATTGCAAATAAACACCCTAACAAAACCAAAAATTATGATTTATGTTCTTGAATTTAAAAAAATTGCTGCTAGGATAAGGTATTAAATACGAATTAGCAAATGTAAAAGACTAAATTACTCTCATGTTGAAAATAAAACATTAACTATAAGTTATGTATTAAAAATTATAATTTATGTATTTATAAGTCTGTACTACCAAACAATTATGAGTGCAGTATTATATTAGAAGTTACAAATTAAGTAGTCTAAATAAGAAGTTTGCAATTGAAAATGACAAGTTCTAACAGCAGGACAATTTAATCTTCTACATAATATTTGCTCATTTATATCAAAGACTTGGTTCTGATAGCAATTTTTTGAATTCAAAAACTCAAATTACAATTTATTTTTTAGAGTTTTCATTTACAATTTTTCCTACATGATAAGTCGGCCATTTTCATAAGAGAAAAAGTCACGTCAAACTTACGTGCGGAAAACTTATAGTTAAGAAATTGAAATCAATATCATACAAGATTTGAAAACCATTATCGAGACGTATTAAACAAAGACCAAAGCATTTAGCGGCTGGGATACGGTTTTCCAAATATGCCCAACACTGCCCATCCTACTTCTTCTTCTTTTTTTTTTTTTTGAGCGGATACGTTATTTTTGAACGGATGCCTATCCTACTTCTGACGATATTACATATAACTTGTTGAAAGTATTCACATTTCGCAACGCATCAAACACGAAAAGAAAAGGTAACTGTTGACTGACTTCAAAAATTTGACATATTGTTTACATCAATATTTTTTCATATATTAATTGGCTAAAGAATTCAACAAATATGAGTTAAAGGCATCAATTGTGCAGTAGTTAAGATCAATATTGATATAAGATACAAAAAATTTAAGTTGTATGATATCCATTATTTAGAACTTTTTATCATTATTTTAACTTGTTGAAACGAAGATTATTTTTGTCCTTTTTTTTTTTTTTCAAAAGGACTATTTTTTTAAGAATCAATTTTTATTTTACTTTTCATTTTATATACTAAGCAGTCTCTCTGACAAGGTAGAACTGATAATTGATGACTAAGTTGATGTACTTGATTAAAACAAATATTAATTAAATCCACTGGCTTTGTTTTTTGAAATGAATTTCCACATGATTGTGATTATAGTTTAGTCATCGAATTTATTTTAATGAATGTTAACTAAATGAATTCGTCAAATTTATTCTTTCAATGTCCTTAGACATATTTTTGAACTATTCTTTTCAAGCTCTACGGTGGTACAATTCGTGGCCTTGTATGTCTTGCAAGCTTTCGGCTTGCCAATTACGTAAAGCCAAAAAAAAAGAGGAAAAATGACAGATAAAGAAGCCTGAAATAATAAAATGCCAAAATGGGAAGCTAAGCAAATGTATTACCAGATAGGGAAGTGTTGCCTGATTTGGGATTATGCAAATGTTGCACAATTACGAAACAGCCCCTCATATGCAAATAGAAAAAGTGACCGGTGGAAGTGTGCAAGTTGTGGCGGGAGCTGGAGGAAAAAGTTGGGAGGGACCACGAACGTGGGAGCATGAACGCGCGAAGCAACAACTGAACGACGGAAGCGAGGTTAGTATTCAGTGACTATATTGTTCGCCTCTGTCTTTTGTCCCTCTCCTTTATGCGCCGGTTGATTTTCCTCTTCCCGTTGGATGGCAATGTCGTCGATGTGGGGATGGTTTTGAGGTGGAGAAGGTGGCGAAGAATGGAGATGGCGTGGGTATATAGAAAGTGTGGGGAAGGACGGTGATCAGAGGGTGAATGCACGGGGAAGGAAAGATACTGAGGGAGAGGGGTTTGATGGTGTCACAAGTGGGTTAAAGTGATTAGTGTCAGATAAAGGGACAATGTTGGAGGGAGATTCGAATAATGGAGTAGATTGATTCTGAGAAAATGAAGCATTAGTGTGGACAGGAAAGAAATGAGTGTTTTGTTGCAAATTATAAGCATGAATGTGTCAAACCCTAAGTTGGTCGTGTAAGTTGATGATGATGGTATTAAGTCATATAATCATTCGACTTCTGTTATCAGTGCAGGTAATGAAGATAAATGAATTTCGAAGCTGGGTCATCTTGTGGGAAGGAGCTTTTCTGTTATTTTCATATGGGGGGAAATTTGTGACAAATGGTGAAGGTGAAGTGAGATATAATGGAGGTGGCGTGAGGTTAAGAAGCATTAAGGATGGGCTGACACTTGATGAATTGAGGCTAATGATATCTGAGTAGATTGGTGGTGATGGAAGAAATTATGACATTAAGTACACAGTGGCCTATGATGAGAAGACATTGATTGACCTTCATGACAATGCTGAAATGTATAACCTCTTTCAATACAATAGGAACAGCGGTCATGTGTATGTCGCCAAAAAAAGACAAGTGGGTCCCCAACCAAGGGACAATGTAGAAATGTAAGTGGAAGTTTGTCCTAACTATTTGTTGTCATTTATGAATTTCTTCTTGTCATTTGTGTTAACGAGTCTTGTCATTATGAATGCAGAACAGAGAGATTCATGGGCATGTCACAGCAAACGGAACTGGATGCGTCTCCCATTAGTTTGTGTTGTGATTATGGCTGGCTCAGTGAAGAAAATGCTCGTGAATGTGACAATGATGAAATAAGTGGGCCCCCTAATGTGGATAAATCTATCGGAGCTGAAGATACGGATGGTAGTGAGATGGTTCATGCGGAATGGAGGGGACTTTTAACAGGAGTGGGCCAATGTTTTCCTAGTGCAGATGTATTTCGGGTGTCTGTATACAAGTTTGTACTTGCAAACAAGTTTGTGGCCAAGTATATGAGGAATAGCAAGGAATTCATGTCGATAAGGTGTAAAGTTGAGGGTTGTCCATGGAAGCTATGTGCAAATCATGTGGGGAAGAGTTGTGATGTGCTACGAGTGACGACATTTATAAACTGGCATGTTCATTCTGCCCAAGATAGCTTGGACGTGATGCATAGTGGAAGAGCTAGTTTGAACTCATCAGTAATAATTGATGAGATGAGGGATCATGCAGACAAGCGCACTTCTGAGATAAGGAAGAGGTTGAAACGAGAGTATAGGATTGATCTAACATATAAGCAAGCTTATAGAGCAAGAGAGAAGTCATTGGAAGACATATATGGCAGGCCTGAACAATCATACATGCTCATACCATGGGTATGCATAAGGATAAAGGAAATAGATGAAAAATCAATGGCTGAATGGACTGCTATTGGGAACCGGTTTGAACGTGTTTTCATTGCCTACGGGGCATGCATTGAGGGTTTCTTGGGTGGCGCGAGGCATATTATGTATGTTGATGGAACTCACTTAAGCGGACCATACAAGGGGACAATGTTGTCAGCTTCAGCTTATGATGCAGATAACGAGCTGCTGCTGTTTGCAATTGCAATTGTGAAGGGAGAAACACTAGATGACTGGACGTGGTTTTTCTATATGATAAAAAAAATCCTGGGTTCTGTGGAAGTAACGATTGTATCAGATCGACACAATGCTATCATCGGAGGAGTGGCATCAATCTTTGGGGGTCAAAGGCATGCCTTTTGTTATAGGCACATCAAGGAGAATTTTAGTTCAGAAGTTATGAAAATGAATAAGGGGCAAACAAGGACAAATGGCCGATCAAAGGAGGATGCACTATATTTATTGGATAAAATTGCATACGCAAGGACGGATGAGAAATTTGAGGCAGCAATGGATGACATGAGATCCTTTTCTCCAAGGCTATTTGATTGGCTTATTCATCATAGGGATGTAGATAGGTGGGTTAAAAGCAGGTTCCCATATAAAAGATGGGACAATATTACAAGTAATATAGCAGAATCATTCAATACATGGATGGTGAATGAGAGAAAGCATACTGTACCCCAATTGATCTATGAGCACCGAGATAAAGTTGCAAGAAAGCTGCATGCCTCCTATATGGCTATGACCAAATGGAAGAATTGCGTTGGTCCAAATATAGAGAGTAAGGTGCTGGATATGGTGGCTGGGTCTGACCATATGTATGCTGAAAATTATGGTGGGGGAAGAGTGAAGGTGACAACATCACGTGGAGAGCATCGGGTTGATCTTGGACTACACCAATGCAGTTGCAGATCTTGGCAAATGACGGGGATCCCTTGTTCCCATGCTTGTGCTACCATCAAGATTGTGCACGGCAATGTTTATGATTATATTGATAATTGCTATAAAAAGTCATCACAAGAAAAGATCTATGCTCGCAGTATGATTCCTGTGGTAACAACAGACATGCCTCACCCAAATGACTACTATAGAATAGAAAATGTTAGTAAGTTTTCTTGCTACCTCCTATGACATCCCGACCACCAGGAAGGCCAAAAGTAAATAGGGATGAATCACAGTTCCAGAACAAACGGATATACCACTATGGAAGATGCCACCAGCCTGGACACACAAGGAGGAATTGCAGAAATCCTAACCCATCATGAAGTTTCGAGTACAATGGGGATGGGTCATTTTTTGGTGTACATAGTTGTATGCTCCGCCCTTGTCAACTTTTTTGGGACTGGGGTTGTAGTTAGGAGCTAGGTGGAGACATTTTTTTGTAAGTAAGCTGATAGAAATTTCAGTGATAACGGAGCATTAAGTGTGGCTAGTATCTTAATGTCCACTTGTTGTTGAATACATGAAAGGAAGTTACTGTTATGGGGATGTTAGCTTTTGTTAATGGCGCATTACTTGTTGTCATTTTTAAATTTGTTCTGGTCATTGGCAGTGATGCTATCAGCATAAGGTGACAACCGTGTTGAACTGATGTTGTAAAATCAGACCAGGTTATCCTTATCATTATCGCTGTCATATTCGCTTCACGTGGTGTCATTTTTAAATTTGTTTTGGTCATTTCCAGTGATGCTATCAGCATAAGCTGACAGCCGTGTTGAACTAATGTTGTAAAATCAGACCAGGTTATCCTTATCGTTATCGCTGTCATATTCGCTTCACGTGGTGTCATTTTTAAATTTGTTCTGGTCATTGGCAGTGATGCTATCAGCATAAGCTGACAGCCGTGTTGAACTGATGTTGTAAAATCAGACCAGGTTATCCTTATCGTTATCGCTGTCATATTCGCTTCACGTGGTGTCATTTTTAAATTTGTTCTGGTCATTTCTAGTGATGCTATTAGCATAAGCTGACAGCCGTGTTGAACTGATGTTGTAAAATTAGACCAGGTTATCCTTATCATTATCGCTGTCATATTCGCTTCACGTGGTGTCATTTTCAAAATTTGTTCTAGTCATTTCCAGTGATGCTATCAGCATAAGCTGACAGCCGTGTTGAACTGATGTTGTAAAATTAGACCAGGTTATCCTTATCGTTATCGCTGTCATATTCGCTTCACGTGGTGTCATTTTTAAATTTGTTCTGGTCATTGGCAGTGATGCTATCAGCATAAGTTGACAGCCGTGTTGAACTGATGTTGTAAAATCAGACCAGGTTATCCTTATCATTATCGCTGTCATATTCGCTTCACGTGGTGTCATTTTTAAATTTGTTCTGGTCATTTCTAGTGATGCTATGAGCATAAGCTGACAGCTGTGTTGAACTGATGTTGTAAAATCAGACCAGGTTATCCTTATCATTATCGCTGTCATATTCGCTTCACGTGGTGTCATTTGTAAATTTGTTCTGGTCATTTCCAGTGATGCTATCAGCATAAGTTGACAGCCGTGTTGAACTGATGTTGTAAAATCAGACCAGGTTATCCTTATCGTTATCGCTGTCATATTCGCTTCATGTGGTGTCATTTTTAAATTTGTTTTGGTCATTTCCAGTGATGCTATCAGCATAAGCTGACAGCCGTGTTGAACTGATGTTGTAAAATCAGACCAGGTTATCCTTATCGTTATCGCTGTCATATTCGCTTCACGTGGTGTCATTTTTAAATTTGTTCTGGTCATTTCCAGTGATGCTATCAGCATAAGCCGACAGCCGTGTTGAACTGATGTTCTAAAATCAGACCAGGTTATCCTTATCATTATCACTGTCATATTCGCTTCACTTGGTGTCATTTTCTGTTGGATACCAACAAGATATATTGAAGTAAAATTTAGTGACCTGAACAAAAAATGAAAACCAATAGCACATGTCCAATGGGGTTGTTGTCATCATCTATTTTGGTGTGGTTAAAACTAGATTCATTCATGTCACTGGGGAATAAATTGGCATCATGGTTCTCAACTATCATACATTTATGGACACCAATCTCTGTTAACCATAACAATACACAGTAAATTTTTGGTCAGCCTACAATGCACATTACATACAGCAATCTAACAGAGGACAAGTGAATTATGACCCTAACATCGAGACACTTAAGACCGACACCTTTTCTTGGACTTTGTGCTCTTGGTTGGTTGTGGTCGTCGAATAAGGGCCAATGCCTCGTCACGTTTTTCATTCTGTTTATGATTCACCAACCACCATGTCAGGTCACGATGAAAGCCATCAACTTCTTCCTTTGTGTAGATAAGGGTCACACCAGGTTCCCATCTTCTCAGCCACATCATGCAGTGCACCCCACAATCCCTCCTGTGGACGCAACAATATCAGCACAGTTAGTTAACACATCTGACATGTGCATTTACCACACAGAAATCGAATTTGACAAAACTGACAGGTTATTCTACTGGGGAACTTCTGCAAATATCATGGGAGACATTGGCTTTTTCCTAACCAATCTTGGCTTGACCAAGTCTAGTATAATATTGAGCCTCATCCTCTGCAACAACATTCAAGACTAACATAGAAAGTTTAATGATTTTCCAAGTTCAAAAACTAGGGTAAAGATAATGAGTTTTTTCTTACACAGTCATCCACAACCATTTCCACTGAGTCTTTGATGACAACCTTCTTCTTCTGCTTTCTGTCCTTGGTTCCGAAATGGTTCCTCATGGAGTCTATTACGTGGAAATCCAATGTGCTAGGCTGAATGGCAACACAAAACCAGTGTTGGCCAACAAGAGCAGGACCAATTATGAAATCACATTCAGCTAAGTTGTAGCCAAGGAACTCAGGAAGAAAGAGCTTCTTATATTTTTGGGCTTTCCAGGTTGGATCATGTGCCATCATGTTCTGCATGATATGAAATTGTTAATCCATTAACAGAGAACAAGTCATTTCCAATTCAATTGCTGTCATTGGTATTTGCATTTGGAATTATGCAACCTCACCATGAAATCAAGATCGAAAATGTGCCTCTTCCCTGGCCCCAACTCTGCCTTCATGTCCTCCATCACTGCCTTGCACACCAAATTAAGCACCTACAGAACACAAGTGAAAACGTCATTCTGGTACAATAATGTCACCAAACATTATCAAACATAATCATGGGTGCAGGGACAGAGCATTCTAAAATACCCTGTTATTTACTCTGTTCACTCCACCCAGGAAAAACAGCTGTTGTCGGTCTATATCTTCATCAAACATTTTGATGACAGTCCTGCAAACATTGGCAGATGTCAGTGACAGAAAGTATGGTGTTGGGGACATCAATACTTGTCATCCCCATGTATTTTATTGTCATTTTCAATTCTATTGCTGTCATTGTCAGGGCACACTGTGTCATTTAAAAACAAAATGCTAGCTAGGGATATACTTACAGATTCTCCTCTTCCTCTCCCTTAGGTCTACGGGATATTAAAGTGAAAAAGATGTCCCTTTCCTCCTTTGGCCTCTTCGTCCTCGGAGCTGCCTTGAATTCTATCCACGGATATTTAATTGTGGAACTCTTTGCCCTTGTTGACCGCCTAAGGTCAATCAATTTTTCAGGCCCTCTTTCCTCCCCACTGTCACTGCTCACCCATTCGCAATCCAACAGCAAAGGAACATTGGTAGGGGTCATTGTCAGTACATGTGTATCTTCCTCACCCTCATCATCTGAATCCCGAACCTCCTTATCATCATCTTCGGCCTCCTCAACCACATAATCATAACTGACTTCCATGTCATCATGGTCATCTTCCTCCTCCTCAACCACATGACCTGCTTCCCTGTCATCATGGTCATCTTCCTCCTCATCCTCATCGTCGTCGTCATCACCTCCATGACCATCACGGTCACCCTCTTCTTCCACCTCCTCAACTATGTAATCATCATTGACTTCCCTGTCATGAAGATCATGTTGTTCTTCATCCTCATCCTCATCCTCATCCTTCTCATCATCTCCTTTGCTGGTTTCATCCTCATCAAGTTCCTCATCTGCACTTCCCACTGCAACCTCTCTTGCAATCTCCTCCACCACTCGGTCAACATCATTAGCTTCTTCAGCATCGTTACTAGCTGCATCACCAACTGTTTCAACCCCTTCTTTAGCAGTGGCATTCTCATTCCCCATCCCCTTAACTTTGGCGTTCATCCAATCTGCAGTTTGAGTAGCTCATCATCAAGAGCCTTCATTAACGTCCTCTGGCTTTCTTCAAGCTTCTTCACAAAATGAGCCCTCAACTCCTTTAATGCCTGCATACATAGTAAATGAAGATATCAAAAAAATTGTTCACTGTTATCAAATGTCAGTATCTCACTGGTCATTTCTAAATAAAGTCTTGTCATCTCAAGTATCAACCTTGCTAATAGAATGACTTAAACTCAAGTCACATATATTTTCTAAGTTCCCACATACCAGATCTAAAGACTGTAAAATTGGACTGTCCTCATGTCCTACTGAGTATACCTCGCTGCCACTGCTTCCATGCAATATTCCCATGCTGCTACCTCTCTCTTTCTCCACCCTCTCCTTTATCTTCTCCTCGGTCTAATATTCAATGGCGCTTGTTGAACCTCGGTCAACAGATAATCCTAGCGGGAAACGCTCAGCAAAATACAGCTGCAAAACCAAATAAAGATAGGTCATACTTCTGCAACAATAACATAAAACAAAAATATAGTGAACCATAAAAAAAATATTGACTTACCAGCAGCAAATAAAGACACCCTCCAACATTGCAGGTTCCTTTCTTCTTCTTCTTTGTCATCTTCACAAAGTCTCCCATCTCCTTCCACAGGTTCTTGATTATGTACGTTGACCAATCATATTTCCCAAACCCATCCATCGTGTGACGCATCACTTTCAATAAACGTATATGTACAGTTGTGCTTGACCCAGGACATAGAAAAGCTTTAACTGTATAAAGCATAAATAGGAACTCAAAATTGTCGCTTTCTTCCCCAGATAATATCCTCTTCAGTATCTGGGTAAATGGAACCTTCCAATAAGTGTCCTTCAACCTCTTGTATTCCGGGTCATCCTCACTAACATCATATTTCACTTCCTCCCCACTGTCAGGTACACCTAGAAACTCATGCGCATCTTTTGCCTCAATTGCCTGCCCTTGCCCTCTAATGGTCAAAAAATGCGTTGGTGGGTCATAGCATCTCAACAATGACACAAGTAGATCACGTGGAAGTTGCTTCATATTCAAATTAAGCAAGTTCCCAAATCCCATCCTCTGAACTTTCTGCCTCAATCGCCTGTTCTTCTTCACATATTCAGCCAATGATAGAAATCCGGGCAATGAGCACCGGGTGTACAAGGGAACATCATACTTCTTCTTCTCACCTTTCTGTGGCTTAGTTTTCCTTGCCCTCTCATTATACCTATCTTTCTCTTCTTCACTCAGGGCCCTCCATGCCTTCCCCACTTCAATTTTTTCTTCTCTTGCGTTTTTACACTTCTCACCTTGTTTTGCCATATACTCCCTTCTGAACAACACAAGCCCACTGTGGACTCCTTTGCTTGTGGACCCTTCCCCTTCTTCCAACACCATCTCGTATAGTTCTGCAAAGTCATCAAGGTACCATCATTAAATCATAATTTTAATACATATACTACACATCTAGTTCTTTCCAGATTCGTTATGGTCATTTCCAATTAATTCATTGTCATTTACAATATGACCATTACAGAGTGACAGTAAGGATGCTGCTATGAATATGGTCGTTTCCAGTTAATTTATTGTCATTACCAATATGCCCATTACAGATTAACAGTTAGGTCATTACTATGAATATGGTCATTTCCAATTAATTCATTGTCATTTACAATATGGCCATTACAGAGTGACAGTAAGGATGCTGCTATGAATATGGTCGTTTCTAGTTAATTTATTGTCATTACCAATATGCCCATTACAGACTAACAGTTAGGTCATTACTATGAATATGGTCATTTCCACTTAATTCATTGTCATTACCAACATGGCCATTACAGTCTAACAGTAAGGTCATTACTATGAATATGGTCATTTCAAGTTCCTTCATAGTCATTTACCAGTTTGGTATTGTCATTTCCAGTTTATTCATATAATCTTTCCACTCATTCAAACAGTAAGGTCATTAATATGAATATGGTCATTTTAGGTTCAATCATAGTCATTTACCAGTATGTTATTGTCATTTCCAGTTGTTCATATAATTTTTCCAGTCAATCAGACAATTTTCCTACTGATTTCAAAACCCATTTTTCCAGTTCTCAACTACATTATTAAAAACAGAATAGCTTGCCACAGAGACTCAGCATAAACCCTTAATCGCCATTCCTGTCATTCACAAACTTCATCGCGTCATATCTAAATATTGCCCAATCATTGCTTCCCAGACTCACCCAGAAACGTCGACCACAGCACGAAACTTAAATGCCTGAACTTACCTCACTGAAATGCTGTTGATGCTTGTTAACTGCAATGGTGAATCACCGTGCGCCAACCTTCGTCTTTCCACACAATTAGTCAGACGCGACCACGTTCGACCTTCGAACAGCACGCCCTTCCACTTCCAACTCCTCTGCTCTCTTACGCACACACTATTTCGGGGTACTCAACTGTCCAGCTTGTCGGCGTTTTTAGGGCAACAATGGGGATGGTGGAAGCGAGAAACCGGGAAGCACGACGGGTAGTGCACGAGTGTTCGCGCCTTCTCTCTCTCCACTTTCAAACGCTGACTGACAGGGGTTGTTTCGTAATAGTACAACATTTGCATAATCCCAAATCAGGCAACACTTCCCTATCTGGTAATACATTTGCTTAGCTTCCCATTTTGGCATTTTATTATTTCAGGCTTCTTTATATGTCATTTTCCCAAAAAAAAAAAGGTCTCTTATTGTCATTGGGTATTGTTGGATTTTTCATATTGGGCTATCCATTGATGGGCTGACCTTCACTAAATCTGATTTTACACCAGATAACTCTAACCTGCCTGTCACTATCCATTGTGTCAAGAAAAGCTTCTCTATTAGGAGGATATATGTGCTGGAAAAGTGTTCATATTTAATACCCAACATCTTCTCAAGCAAGATTACCTTCATAAGGAGTATATTTGTACTTAGCGAAGAAAACTTCATACATATTTCTGCATAATTCTCTTACTTGTTGACTATCACTTGGCTAGAGATATTAGCTTTGCTTCATGATTTCTCTTTCATAGGCGTTAAGGCCATTTCTTTGTCTCATTTTCCTAAGCATTTTAGTTTTCTTATCGGTGTTCTTCCTATTTGTAACTTGTAAAACTCTTATTTACTAAATATTCCTCTAGTCCTTAATGTAGGACCTAATTAAAAAATTATTATTGGTCTTATATGTAAGACCTATTTCACATGTTATATCAGTTTTTTTTTTCAAATTAATTCTATTGATATTTTTCTAATAATAATCAAGTAGAAGAGGGAGGGAGAAAATTAAGAAAGATGCTTAGGGTGTTTTAGAAATAACAGGTCATATTAACTAATTTAACTAATATCCTTAATTTATTTAAATTAGTTAATTAGATATTATATTAAGTACAAGAGGAAAATTCTTCTAGTCCTATTTATAAGATATTTTCAGCATATTTCACATAGATAAAAAAAAACCCTTAGAATGCATTAACTCTTTATTAAAATATAATAACTTTTTGAATTTTTCTGTATTTAATATATATATATACACCTTTTGAAAAAATATGGAAAAATTAATCTTTTGGTTCTTTAACTATTTACTCACTTATAACTCAATCCCTCAATTATGACTCAGTGCAATTCAGTCTTTAAACTTTTAACTTGCCTATGATTTAGTCCCATAATTTTTGTATTTTTTATATTATAGTCATTGTCATCTCCAACTAATTATGAGTCATTCTCTGTGGCAAGAATGGCACCTCCAACTCAGCTCCACGTAACCAAAGAAGATGGGATGACCGGCGAAGAAGGTGAAGAGGGAAAAAAAGTTGACGGGAAAAAGAAGACGACAACGCAACGAACCCTGTATAGGTGATGAAGAAGGATCTGAACTGCTGAGAACCCACCATAAAAATGCTGCAAACTTTTTAAAAGATTTTAGAGCCCAGTACAGTCATCCTATGTGGCCGAATGCTATAGACTTTTTTCAGCGAAGTACTCTTCTTTGGTTTAATTTGTAAGAGCAAGACAAGCTACCATGGAATGAGAGGACAACCAGTTCCGACATGTCTAATATCATTTTTAAAGACTTTTTTTAAAATCAATCTTTCTTTTTTTTTGGGTTTTTAAGAAAAATCTGGGAAATCAAAGTTGTAATACGATGAATGGACTAAAAGTGTCACAACATGTGATAATAGGAGATGGCACTTGGTTCGTCATTTCGAAAAACATGAAGATGCAAGAGGAGGACAGGTATAATAGGTGGGTTGTCTTCTATGTGTGGTCGTTCGCAATTTGAATGTTTTTTTTTTTTTTTTTGTTTTGGTGTGATTATATGGTGGCTCTTGTTTGCTTCTTTCAAAGATACTTCCCATCATCTTCGCATCTTGCTCAATTCCATATCTGACAGATTTACTTTGAAATTTCCTTACTATTTACAATCATTTCCGAACTCATTCCCTCTCTCCCTTCTGGAGATTATTCCTTTTTTTTTCCCCCCAACACCCCAATTTGACTCGTCTTGCTCAACTCAATTCAGGTTCATAGCGTGTTCCCCCCCCCCCCCACCGTCTTCTCCGGTCCTCCCTCTTGGTTGCTTATGTGGTGCTGAGTTGGAAGTGATTTTCTTGCCCATTCTTGCCACATAGGATGACTCATGATTAGTTAGAGATGACAAGGATCATAATATTAAAAAAGGCAAAGATAAGGGACTGAGTCATAAGAGAATTAAAAGTTAAGGGACTGAGTCGTACTGAGTCATAATTAAGGGACTGAGTTATAAGTGAGTCAATAGTTGAAGGACTAAAAGATTAATTTTTCCAAAAAATATATAACTATTTACACTATAATAAATTAAGAACAAAATAGTACATTCACACTAAAAATTTAATAAAGTAATTTATAAATAAGACAAAAAAAATTTTCTCTCTGTCCTATAAATAGGACCAGAAGAGTACCATTTTGTCTTGATTTGAATGGGCTAACCCTTTTTTAAAAAATTATATTGAATTTTAAAACAAATATATGTATAAATAGATATCACAACTTAAGAATCATCATTAGTTTGATAGGTTGGGACTAACCCATTTTTATTGCTCATAAGCATTCTTCTATTAAAAATAATCTTGTTTATGGTCAGATATCAAATATGAGCATCTCGAAAAATGGTAATGTGGGCCAACACGTTAGTTGCAAATATTATTGTGTATGTTCTTTTAATTTGGAACAGACGCCTTGATTATATACAATGTTAGGTCGTAACTTGGTCCAGACACTACATTCATTAAGTTGACCTCAAGCCATAAGATTCCAATAATGTCAAATTCTCTTCCTTTCATGACTTGTTTCACATCCTGATAAGGCCATTCCTTTTCTGTGTAAGATTGCCACCATGTGGTTGATCCTAATATATGAGCACTGCCTTTGATCATTCCTGTCAGATTGCCAATGCAATGGGTATTGAGCCACTTAAGTTGTTATTCGCAAGTCCAAAATCTGTAATGATTGGAGTTGGCATAGATGTATAGGAATGTTACCATCCAACATGTTATCCCGCAATCTCAGAATTTGCAGTTTAGGAAAACTGTCACCAGTCCATGGTGGTACATTTCCAGAAATATTATTCTCACCCAAATCTAAAATTCTCAATTCCTTCAAATTTTTCAAATTCCGTGGAAGCCTCCCTTCAAGATAGTTACTATTTAGATGCAGCCACAACAATGAGGAAAGCTTGCCGATTGAGACAGGGAAGGCACCAAACAATTTGTTGAATGAAAAATTTATTTCCATTAATTTACCTGTGTGGTTATCTCTCCAACAATATAATTTAGAATTTTACCAGATAAATTGTTATGAGAAAGATCAACACTATTTAGATTTACCAGGAAACAAAGGCTTTGGGGTATATTGCCACTAAAAGAGTTATTTGATAGATTAAGGGCTATTAGATTCACAAGTTGACTAAGACTCTGAGAAATATTGCCAAAAAAATAATTATTTGAAAAATCAAGGTATGTTAGCTTTTCAAGATTCCCTATCCATGTTGGCAAATGGCCATTGAGTTCATTACTACTCAAGTACAGTTCCTTTGTATCATATTTAATGCATCCAGATAAATCGGAGTCACCAAATGCTTTTCCTTGAAGATTGCTGTTGCAAAACTTTAATCATTTTAAATGCCACATGTTTTTCAAGATGTGTGACATAGAAATTTCTAGTGTGGATGTGATTTGATTCATGGAGATGTCTAGATAGCAAAGGCTCCTTAACTCTCCCGACCAAGATGGAATTGAATTAAAATTGTTTGAAGAAAGGTCAAGGTCTTCAAGGGAAGTTAATGTTTGCAAAGCAATAGGAATGGGTCCACAAAGTGTATTATATGAAGGATCAAGAGAAACCATGTTCTTAAACTCTCCTAACCACAGTGGCACTAAACTGAGATTGTTGATACTGAGGTCAAGGATTTCAATAGAAGTCAAATTTTGAAATAGATGAAGGATTCGACTATTAATTTCATTTATTGCCATATTTAGGACTTGAACTCTAGCACATTTTGTGAAATTAATGTGGGCAAAAGAAACAGACAAGTTGCCAAGTCCACAACTAAGTAATTGGAGTTCTGGCAAAGAAGGAAGCATGTGAAGTACCTGGAACAAGTTGTGAGCTTCTCCAAGGTAGACACCACTTAGATTGAGGTGTTGCAAAGACTGAAGTTTAGATATCCAACTCATGTCATTGATGTGCAAATCATTCCAAGTGAGATCAAGAAACTACAATGTTCTGAGGTTTCCGCCAAAATTGGTAGGAATATTTCCTATGAAATTAGCATTAGAGATAGAAAGATATCTCAATCGCCCCATAAAACCAAAAAAGGCAGGCATTGAAGTAGCATTGAAGTTGTTTCTGCTCAAATTCAAATAAATCAAATGCTGCACCTCCAACAAAGATGGATCACCAACACCAGTAGCTTGTAGGTTATAGTCGCTAAGATCAAGTTGGAGAACTTGACCAGTAACATTGTGACAAGTTATGCCATCCCACTGTCAACAATTGGCTTTGGGATTCCAGGAAGAAAGGTGCGTATATAGATAATCATGAATAGATGCTTTGAACTTGAGAAGAGTTTGCTTCTCTGATTCAATGCATCTTCCCATTGGACGGTTTTAGATAATAGAAAAAACAATGCAAATCCCGCAATGACTTGCCTTCCCATATTCAAATCAGGAAGCTTAAACAAGTGACTTTTCTATACGATGAAGTGGAGTGTTGGGGCTTTTGTTGAATATGTGCCACTCCTATTTATAATATTTTGTGGCCAAGATACTTGTGGTCTATGACCCTTTTTTTTTTTTTAAATACGATATAAGATAATCAGGAGTTGTATATTTTTTGAAAGATAACTATTCACTTATTATTTTCTTCAACCTTTATAGAAGTCAACACTAATATCATATTAAAAAAATTTTAAAACATGAAAAATATGAGAGAACACTTGAGTGACTTGTTAGCATCAAAGTGTGGTGAGCACTAACTTTGAAATGGCTAACGGGATTATAAATTGTAATAAAATATTAAAATGTTCAACTGCTGATGGTAAATAAAAAAAATGTAAGTAAAATTTGAAATATATGCAATATTTTTTATTGATTATAAATTTGGTTACATTTAAATTGGAGACCGTCATTAATAAAATATGAGTAAAATATTATGCTCATTTGGGCTCAAAACATGAAAAAATCAAATCCTCTTACCGAAATTTATTTCTCATGCATGCGCGCACAACATACATATATATTCAAACTGAATTTTAAAATTCTTTAATGTAGAATCAATCAAAATAAAATTTGAAATAAATCATTCTTTGGGCTCTAGAATCGTGAATATCTTTTTTTTTTTTTGTTACCAGAAGAATTGTGAACATCAATCAATATGATCATGAATAAGCCGTCAAAATCTTAAATTTAGAACTATGACATAAAATTTTCAAATATTATATGAAGCCCGAAAACAATCTCTCGCAAATATTATAAAATGTAAAATGATTCATTTTCAATATTAGTAATTTTGCATATGAAAATTTTTTAAAAGTATTTCTGACGATATAGGAGAAGAAATAATTATGGTTTTATTATATTTTTAGGATATTTGAATTATTTGGATTTATTATTATTTTAGGATTTATTTATATTTATTAGTATTTTATTATTTTTTATTATTAGGATTAGTTGTTGTTGTTATTATTATTTTCATTTTACTATAATTTTAATATAAGCAGTGTTAGGATTATCAGTTACGGTAGATTTTAGATGTTGATTGAATTACTCAGATTAGTTTCTCTCTCTCTCTTAGTTCTCCTTCTCCATCTCTCCATGCTTTCTTTCCTCGATCTTTTCCTTTCTCCCTCCTCGTTTTACACCAATTTTGATTTTATTATATTTATCATATTTCTAAGATATTTGAATTATTTAGATTTATTATCATTTTTAGGATTCATTTAGATTTATTGTTATTTTAGTATTTTATTATTAGGATTAGTTGTTATTATTATTATTATTATTATTATTATTATTATTATTATTATTATTATTATTATTATTATTTTAGTATAAGGAGATATAGGTTTACATTCTATGACAAATTAGACTCGGATATTGAATTTGAAGACCATTATTTTCCTTCTCAGTTTCTCTCTTCCTTGCTCTTCCTTCTTTTTGATCTCATCCCTTCCTCTTTCTCTTTTCGTTTCACATCAATTTCATATTAGAAGTATGACATCATTGATTTTACTTAGGATAAATTCCAATAAAATGATCATTGAATTTGTAAAACCCCAAATGGTCAGTTGAACTTCTAAAATGCCAATTTAGTTATAATGACTAAATTGGGATTTTGAAATGTTGGGAAATTTACATTGTTGCCTTTATTCCCCCTCCCCAAAAGAGGCTCAAGCTACCCTCACCCGACTAGCTAGCCGAACACTGGAGCTCTGGCACTAGTGGTCGCCCTTGGAGTTTAGGTCGCCACCAGTCATCGGAACTCCAATAGCAGGCCGATGATCAATCACCAAAACTCTGGTGACAATAGCTTTTTTTTAAAGAATTTTTTCAAGTCTAATAAAATGATTAACAAGTTTGTTAACGCTATTAACAAATTTGGTATTGCTGTTAACAATAGGTTTTTTGGAAAATTCAAAAAATGGCATTTTTGCAACTTGAGTAACATAGGTAACGAGACATATAACAATATTAACAACTCTTATAATGTTATTAACCACGTGATTTGAAAGTTTTTTACACTTCGAGAGATTAGTCATGGCATCATAAATGGAGAAATTTTCAATTCCTGTAACATGGTTAACAAGTTCTTTAACACAATTAACAAGTTTGGTGTTACCATTAATAATAGATTTTTTTTTCAAAAAATTTAAAAAGTAATATTTTTACAATTTCAGTAATACAGTTAATGAGTCCTGTGGCAATGATCTCATACCCCAAATTAACATCAAGAAGCCTGGATCGAATACTTGGAGGGGCATAAAAAATAACTGGAAGCACGTCATGGAGAGTATTCAAGTAACTAAGGACACCCTAGGCAATGAAGTGGCGAGATGAAAATGGGAGAAGAGTGGATCCTTTACTACGAGATCTGCCTACAAAACACTTAACCCACAGTGTGAAGAGCCGACTGCAAACTGGAATAAAATCTGGAAGTTAAAAGTTCCCCAACGGTGCAAGTCATTTGCTTGGCTGCTATACCATGAACGCATCCTTACCAACAAACGCAAATTGAGGAGAGGACTTCATGAAATCGGGTTATGTGACAGATGCCATGCTAATATAGAAGCAGAGATACATGTACTTAGGGACTGCCCATTCGTGTCTAAAGTCTGGGCAACTATTCTCAAGCCCCAACACATACCTCTTTTCTTCTCTTGCGACCTGCAAGAATGGATCCAGTTCAACATGAGGGACAACGCTGGGAAAATGGATGAGGACTGGAAAGACTTATTTATTGTTATATGTTGGCTGATATGGAAAGCAAGAAATGAACTAACGCATTCGAAGAATAATGCTGATCTCAACTCTGTTCCGAAAAGAGCTGCTGCGATCTTGAAGTGCATGAGAAACTCAGCCAACAAACTTCAAGGGGTTAGAATGAATGCCCCATAGCAAAACTCAACTAAACTCACTGATGGCATCCCTAAAGACGCTTGCGTAGTGGAGGTCGATGGAGCATTCTCAGCTCATACCGGCAAAGCAGCGTGTGGTGGCATTATCAAGCGAGCTGATGTAGAAATCTGTGAAGGTTTCATGCTGAAGCTTGATCAAGGGGACCATGTTACGGCAGAAATCTGGGCTTGCTTGATGGGAATGAAACGTGCTTGGGACTTGGGAATTCGGAAAGTAGTCTTGCGCTGTGATTCATCCGAAGTTATTGAAACTTTTCTAAAAGGAGATCACCTCCTTCATGAGGACGGGCAAAGCATCCACGAGGTTCAGGAAATGATGAAATGGAACTGGGAACTGGGTTTCCAAGTGATAAGCAGAGCTGATAATGCAACAGCGGACTCTCTCGCCAAAATAGCACTCAATGGAGCCATGAGTTTGCAAATCATGAGCAGGGATACTATTAATGCCATTATCGGACACCATACTGTAATATAGCCTTACGTTTGTAGTTCCAGTTTATCAAAAAAAAAAAAAGAGTCCTGTGATGATATTAACAATTCTTGTAACTCTATTAAAAAAGTTCACTATGAAAGTTGGTGTTTTTAATGTCAACTCCTTAACAGCCTTTCCAATTTATTAGGCAATGACTATGGTTATAAGAGTTGTTAATATTATTACATGACTTGTTATAAGAGTTATTAATAATGTTACTTGGCAACCATATTATTGAAATTGCAAAAATGTCACTTTTGAAAATGTCACTTTTTAAATTTCTAGAAAACCTATTATTAATGGCGATACCAATCTTATTAATAATGTTAGAAAAACTTGTTAATCGTATTATTAGACTCGAAAAAATTCTCAATAAAATAGTTGCGGTCGTGGAGCTCTGGTGATTGATTTTTGGCTAGTCGTGGGACTCTAATGACTAGTGACCATCTGAACTCTGGCTGCCGACCAAGCGGTGAGTGTGGCTTGAGCCTCTTAAAAAACAATAAAGTTAAATGGCAACAATGTAAATTTCCCAACATTTTAAAATCCCAATTCGGTCATTATTGTTATAAATATTGTATATATGTGGATGTCCATAACCCCCAACTCTTAGGATTCTTTATAGGATTCTTGATCTTTGAATGTCCTAAAACCATAACCCCCCAATGAATGACTTAAGAGGAGTTTTACATGTTTATTGTCATTATTCCCTTGTTCATTTCTTTGTAACTCTTGGATTAGACTTTCATGGTTGGGGGCCTATAAATAGAAGCCATATACAAGGCATTTGTATCCATATATGTGTATGAGAAATACTTCTTGTTTTCTCTCCCAATTCTTGTTTTGCTATTCTCTTTCTACTCTCTTATTTTCATACCATGTTATCAGCAGAAGTTTGCTTTGAAAATTTTAGGTATGCCTTTTTTAAATTAATATATTCTTATGCTATATTACTCTCTATTAACTTTCCCTTACTCAATAATTCTTTTGATCATATTATCATCGGCAATTTTGATTTTCTATACATTTGCTATATATTATGTTATTTATTAATTTATACTTTCTATACATTTTAATTCTGTTATCTCCCCATTGTGATATTGTGTTATTTATTTATTTATTTTTTCATACTTCTTGTTTTATTGTTTGTTTACACATATCTGTTTGGTTTATATTATATCATTTTATATCTATTACAGCATTATATATATGATTATGTAACGTTGTTTATATTTGGATTTATTTGTTATTTATATTTTGATTATGAATTTGAATTTATTTAATTTATTTTATTATATTATTATTTTAATCTCATTTTATTGAATGGCCAGAAGTCATAATACTTTTGATCCTGTGATTAGATGACCAAAAGCTATATCACTTTTGCAATTGGTCTTTTGTGAAAGAACACTATGGATGCCTTTAAATGGTATGACAAGAAAAATCTATGACACTTTGATGATCTAATGGCGACAGATATCAAAGCCCTGACGGAGACATGGTGACAAATATCAAAGCCTCGAAGGCTAATAGTTCAAACATCAAATGGCATAAAAGAGCTTTATTTGAAAGATTTTTACTAGGGTCCTGAAGACTAATATTTGAAGAAATTGATTAGGTACTATTAAAAGTAAGAAACATGTTTATAAGAGTGATAAAGAACATGACCATATTATATCGGTGGAATTAATAATTTAAGGACAATGATCTTTGGTCTTGGCTATTGAATCATAATTGAGAAGATGGTGATACTTCTATAGTTAAAAACAATTATGGGTGAATATTACAATATGACCAGAAGTTATATGGACAAGTATATCCATTGAAGGTAAATGTTAAAATTGGTTATGAAACCAAAAGATCAATAAATATTATAAAAAGTATGAAACATAGTTATGATGCCTAAGATAATATCTTGTAAAGAAATATGCTCAAATTAGTCAAAGTTGAAAAATATAATTATACGCCCTAAAGGCTATATGACATTACTTTAAATTTTTTGTGATTGATTAGTAGACACATATTATTATAAGTATTTAATATTAAGATATTGATAAATATTCCAAGAGTAGTATGAAACCAAATATACCAAAAGGTGATTATTGGTCACTTTGAAATATTTATTTATTATGCCAAGTTATTTGCATGTTTAAGAATATGAAATATGAATATAATTTATTTTCATATCAATAGAATAGCCTAAAAGATGGTCATATTATGATATTGATATTTTATTGTGCTGTTTGTGCACAAATTAAAGAAATGATATATTATTCATATTTTTCTTATTTATATGCTATTTGTATGATCTTAGTTTGAATGATTTATTGTGATTTATTGACAATAAATTTTATTGTGAGTATTTGAAATTGTTCTGAGTTTAACTAAACAAGAAATTAGTTGAGAAAGAAAAGTTAAGCATTCATACAATATGTAAGTAATTTTTAAAAAGATATATTTTGAGTATTACAAATTAAATAAATAATATATATTAATGTCAAGAAATTTTGACAATAAGTTCAATTTTACACTTTATTCTCAGAAAGTTTATTTTAAAAGATCTTATATATTTGTGTTCTTTTTAATTATATGAGTTTGTTTATGAGAATAAATTAAGCATGTGCAAATGATAATTATAGTTTAAGAAATTGTGATTATTGGATTAATTCAAATATTATTTAATTTTTTAAATTCATATATTTTGATAAAGTATAAAAGAAAATTGTATATCTACAATTAAATTAGTTTTTGCTGTGACATTTGAGAGGAAAAAAACCATATATTTATGTCACATTTGAATTGAGAGAATGGAAAGTTATTTAACTTTATGAGAAAATTTATTATAAATAGTTGATATTAATTTTAATTGATTGGACAAAATCATATTTGCAGTATGTGTAAATTCTATATATATTACAAGTTAAACTTATGATACTTATAAGTATTCATTATTATGTATTACGATGTTATTAAGATGAATTTGTCTCCTCAATCTTCTCAAATCACATAGTTCCTGAAGAACTATGTGTAAAAATATTAATATAGTTCCTGAAGAACTAATGCAATGTTTTTTTTGGGCGGAAAAAGAATTAATAGTGAAAAATATGACCCATTGATCTACATCAAAACTTCAATTCTCCAAAAGGTCTAAAATGCAATAGCCCAATTAAATTAATACAAGTGAGTTGATGTCAGATAGAGTTTTACTTATATAAGAAACTTATTACAATAAACCATAAGTTTACTTGTCCAATTAGATTTATAGTTGGTATGCCTTGTTTGATCATCATGAATCATATATATGACTTAACAAATCATTGATGATGATTATTGACATCCATTGAAGAACTAGAAGATTCTTCATGAATAGACAACATATTAATTATATGATTTAAGAGTTCATATAGTTCTTATTCTCAAAGCAAAATTAATTATGTTGATATCACTAGTTATGATGTGGAATAGATCTCTATATTTCTGGAAATATATCAAATTTAGATATATGGGCCCATACCGATAGCATGTAAACCATACAAGTATTCAATAAATTTGATAAATGCATCTATAAGATGGTTACATGTGTTATTATTAGGTTGCAACCTGAAGTTTGCAAGACTAATTGAGTAGATCATTATATATGTTGAGTGCACATTTCCAAAAAAGTGTGATCTAGAAAATTTCTGTAGCAAACACCGGTGAGTTTATATCTTAGCTTTTGAATGATTATCCTATATTTATTAGAAAATTGCTGAAAAGCCTACTTAATAGAATGATCTAGTAGAATAATTTATTAAAGCCTCCAGAAGTAGCTAGATCAATACTTTTAAGAACAAGATCTTCATTTCAATGTTGGCATATTTGATTTGACATTTTATAGTACTTATACATATCAAGCTAACAAATTCTCCCAATAAAAATTGGCTTTTGGTCAGGAGCCAAATATTCCCATCTTAGAAGTTTAAATGTGCAATATTTATTACTATCACCCCACCACAATGCACATAGATGATTATTTTAAAAAGAAAAGTTGGGATATATGTTGAGAAAGAATCTCCTTCTTGTCTCTAAATGAAATGAAATGATGTTTCTAAATGAAACAAATGAATTTAGGAGACTTATATGATATGATTAATGAATTGTTATTCAACAAAGTTCTTTTCAACGTGAACAAAGTTTTCCCAACATGAGGGGGAGAGATTGAGTAGCTGGAAAAGATAACATATAGAATGCATTATTATCAAGTATAGATCCTCAGATATATGATGGTATGAACCAGAAGTTCATCAAAGAATGCATTCATGAGATATTACAAATATCTGCCAAATGCTATTACTGACCTATTTAAGTGAGTATTAATAAATCTCATATTCCAGTTGAAAATGCTCCAATTAGTATAAATAAAAGTGAGACATGCCTGAAGCATGAGAGATTAATTAGTTCCAATATAATTATGTTGGATAAAAAGGAGTATGAAATTTAGAAGTCATATTAAGAAGGCATACGCTCTAGAAGAATGCCAAGATATAACTTATTGAAAAAAAAAAAAGCCCCATAAGAGGTTTAAGTACCTAAAAAGTAATAAAAAGATCTCAATAAGTTATGTCACAGGAGGAAAAATGGAACCAAAAAGATAAAGTTGTCGACAACGTTTTTGATAATAATATCACGTGATTTGAAAGAGGATCTTATATGAAGATCAAAACTTGGCCAAAAGCAAAAGGAAAAGAGAAAAGATGCAATGGAAATATAATTATTATTTTAATATGTGAAAATTATGGACTTGCAGTCCAAACACATCAAATACAAAGTTATTACGTGACATATGAATATTTTTGTGAAAATAAAGAATTTCACAAAGGTCTAGTGATTATGATTAGGCATAATATTTTATGGTGGATGCAATAATTTTTGCATATATTACTAGTTTGGCAGTATATGAAAAATGAAATATGTGTCTGTTAGATATCATTATAGCCTATGCATGTGGATCACTAAATAATAAAGTTTACATTAGAATTCTTGAAGGATTTAAAATGCCAGAAGCATATATATGTATATAGAAAAAAAATATCCAATATTTGAAATATTATGTTGATTAAGATAATTTGAGTATACATATTTGGCTCAAAAAAATGTATTAGAAAATAAATAATTTCATATCTTATCTGACCTGTAGATCAAGCTATTGAACGTATCAATGATTGCAAGATGATTGATTTTTGTTATGATAATTTTGCCTACAAAATATATTCAACTAAATAGACTAGAAGTCCCATATATTTATTCTATAATAATATTTACATATATTGTTAATATTGCGTGTTATAATTTTGTTGGTAAAAATAAGTTTCTACAAGTATGCATGTGAATAACAAAATTGAGATTGAATATGTAGTTCTATGAAATTATTTTGTTCAAATTAAACTAATCATGTCGATGCAAGATATATTATAGTACGGTGTTTTTCAAAATAACCTTTCTTTGCAGTTCTCTCAGTGCAAGTGAAGAATATATTGATAATTCCACATATCCAAAAGATATGTTAGAAAAATACATTTCAATATAATTTGATGACGACGCACTATACATAGTTCAACTAAAAAGAAGATATGCTTGAAAAAGCATTGGACAACTTGAGAAATTAGTACACTTTATTATGATAAAATGATGAAGAGCGACGCTGTTGACAGAGGGAGTAAAAGTGATATTGTCCTTAGGGGGAGTAAAGATCATGATATATTCTTTTTTCTTAGCCAATATTTTGTCCCACAGGGTTTTCCTTGCATGGGTTTTAATGAGGCAGCTCCAATATATTGAAAGAGAGCCTTTCTGTCGTTCGCCTTGGGGTTCTCAATCAAAATTTAATCCAAGCTATGCAGTATAGTGCAAACTCGGGTCGTTTCACTTTTGGGAGCCTTTATTAATTACCTAAGTTAGACTAAATGCCATGCAATGCAATGAAATGGGGTTTTGGGTTTTTAAGACTTAAATGAATGGTGCCTCCTCTCACGCCGTCGGCCAGCTCTTTCCTCTGTTTCGCCTCTGTGTGTGTCGTTTTTCGTTCGGCCGCCTCCAGCTTGCTGTGTTTCGTCGTGTTCAGCCCCCCGGTCTCCGTTTCCAGCTGATGATGATTATTAGGTTGGGGCAAAACGCAACGTTTTGCCCCAGCTTATTATTATTTATTTTTCTTTTCTTTTAATTTAATTTTTTTCTTTTTTTTCTTTATTTATTTATTTATTTATTCTTGAATCTTTCAAGAACCTGTAAGCAAAATTCAAGGATAAGGTAGCATTAATTGTCCTTAAAAATCAATTAATCATAATTAAATCAAAACATGACAATTTTGCCCCTATAAAATAATAATTCAAAATAAAACAAAATAAATCAATTAAGGCAAAAAGGGACCAATTAAGCTGACAAAACTCATATAAAAGATACCAAAATATATAAAAATAATTGAGTTTGTCAACTCCCCCACACTTAGCCTTTTGCACTCCTGGGCAAAACATCATTAAAGAAGAATCCAATAGAGACACTCAACGCAAGCAAACATAAAACTAACTAAGCATGAATGTGCAATTAACTCAAACAATCTTTATTCCTAATTAATCAGTAATCATAGAATACTTCAGTGCAAAGAAATTAACACAAGAAACATAGCAGGATAAAAGAAGAGAAACATAATGGAGCTCACATAAGGTACAAGTGTTTCACTCATCTCTCAAATGGGAAAAATTTCACTCAATCCACCTAGATTAGCACCTACCATAAGCTTGTAGAAATTCTAATATCTCCACCACTAACATACCTTAGACTCATGATCAAGGGGACTTGAAGGGTTGTAATGTTGGAAACTATGGCCAAATGAATGAAATGGACTAACAAGTGAAATGCATGAGTAATAAATAATCAACTCAAAGTAAGCTAAAGTACAATCATGAAACAACACCAATGTGCAGATTTTAACCTTTTGAGACAAAAATCTTTGCTCTTCAAACCACCATGAAATGCCTTATTTCAAATTTATTCTTTTGTTGCAACTTATTTTCTTCTTCTTCTTCTTCTTCTTCTTTTTTTTTACTTTCTTTCTTTGGCTTTTTCTAAACATTTTCTTCTCTTTCTTGCCTTTTTAAGAGAGCCTTTCTGTCGTTCGCCTTGGGGTTCTCAATCAAAAATAAATCCAAGCTATGCAGTATAGTGCAAACTCGGGTCGTTTCACTTTTGGGAGCCTTTATTAATTACCTAAGCTAGACTAAATGCCATGCAATGCAATGAAATGGGGTTTTGGGTTTTTTTAAGATTTAAATGAATGGAGCCTAAACTAATGCAATGAAACAAACCTAAGATACTATATTTTTGGTGTTTTAAGATAATAATGATGGAATGGAAATGAATGATAGGAAGTCTCTTGAAAATGGTTTTGATAGCAATCATAGTTCACTTAAAATATTGGGAATTTCACAAATCATTAGGCTTTCTTAATAACAACCTCAATAACTCATTGAGTCCAAAGCTTACATTAATAACTCATTAATGAAAACTTTGTTAAGCTTCCCTAATGTGTAATTCTGGAATGATCATGCAATTGGCTCAATGTAACACAAAATCAACTCAGTATCAAAACATAACCATGCAAGATAGGAGAGAATCATGAGAGTTACAATAAGCATATATGCAACTACATATATTTAACCATAAAGTTCAACATCAATCAATCCAAATTACAAATGTAATCATTAACCAATAATTACAGTATCAGTCCCAAGTTCCTAACTAAGAAATTACAACTCCTAGACCTAGAAAGCCATAAATCATAGCTAAAAATTGCAAACTGAAACTAAACTCCCCTTTGAAGCTTGGAAACTCATGCTACTCTCCACCATCTTCAAGAGTTGATAAACCCTAGCCCTCCATAGCTTCAAGAAAAACTCCAACCAAAGTGAATCTATCAACCATGGCAGCTGGGAGTGGAAGGAAATGAGATGGAGTGAAGAAAAGATGAAGGAAATGGAGGTGGAGAGGCAAGAAGATGAGAGAATAGAGGTGTTGGAGATGATATGGAGTGTATGGTCGAAAATAGGGTTTCTAAGGGTTTTAGGGGTCCATCTGGGTCGGATCATATGATTAGAAGCTCCATTTTCGCGTTCTGATCCGGATCTGGCGTTGCTGATACGAAGAGTTCGCCGCGGCGAAGCATGCCCGAGAGGAGCTCCACCTAATCTTGTGATTTCGCCGCGGCGAAGCTGTAAGTTGGCCGCGGCGAACTCTGCCCGAGAGACTACTGGTGAGATTTCAATAACTCTATTAGTGCTAATACTCTGATCTTGTGTTGTGTCATCCTTTGGTCTTTGATCTTGGCTCCAATTCTCAATTGTCCTACAATAAAAAGCATCAATTTGAAGCATCAATTGTCCTAGAAATCAACTGAATACAATTAATAACCAATTATGACAATTTTAACCTCAAAAAGACACTAACTCAAAGCAAGGACTCTTAATCTAAATTAAGCACAATTATCATCAAAAGGAGCCAAAATCTATGATAAATACCCTTAAAATGATATGAAATAACATAGAATAATTGGGCTAAATCATATATATTGTGCACTCTTTTTCCTTCAGTAGGTTTTTGTCCCAATAGGTTTTTCCTAGTAAGGTTTTAATGAGGCACAATATTTGTTCTGGACATCCAAGGGAGAGTGTTATAAATATTGTATATATGTGGATGTCCATAACCCCTTACTCTTAGGATTCTTCATGGGATTCTTGATCTTTGAATGTCCTAAAACTATAACCCCCCAATGAATGACTTAAGAGGAGTTTTTCATGTTTCTTGTCATTATTCCCTTATTTATTTCTTTGTAACTCTTGGATTAGACTTTCATGGTTATGGTCTATAAATAGAAGCCATATACAAGGCATTTGTACCCATATATGTGTGTGAGAAATACTCCTTGTTTTCTCTCCCAATTCTTGTTTTGCTATTCTCTTTCTACTCTCTTCCTTATTTTCATAACAATTATGATTAAATTGAAATTTTACAAGTTCAAGTAACCATTTGGGGTTTTGCAAATTCAATGATCATTTATTAGAATTTTTCCTTTTACTTATGAGATTAAATTTTTTTTAAAAATTTGGGTGAGACCAAATGAGGGGGAAAATAAATTCATCTACCGGATCAGATTAAACTGATCGAGAAAAAAATTCTGTATAGTTGGTGGTATTTTTACATATTTGTGGAACTTAATTATAAGTCCCTCATTTGTGACCCGTTTCTGATTTTTCCATTAAAAAAGCCCTATATTTTAGATATCAAAATGGAATTAAGTAAAAAGGAAAATTAGGAGCATTTGAATAATTATAAACTGATAAAAATATTTTAAATATAGAAATTAAAATATTTTGGATCATGAACGAAACTTGATTTAATGTGTTATTAACCTGTTTTATTGTCATGAAACTAAAATTATATAGAGAATGCAATGTGTAAATTCTTTTATATTAAAAACATATAAAATTGGATGGAAGTTAAAGGCCCCCCCACCGCCAAAAAACTGTATAATAAAGGAATATATACAACAAGTTGAGTATTTTTTATGAATGAAAATAATAAGGATGATCTCAATATGTTTAAATGTCTGGTGCATAAATAATGTTGTAAGAAAAAATTAAAGTTTAAAAAATTCAATCAACTATATTATTTTCCTATTTTTGACCAAAAAAAGAACTATATTATATGCGAAACTGGCCATTTCTTCAGCACAAGGATTAAGAAAACCACATCACGCTCACATTGAGTTGCTTGTGTAGAGTTTTCCAAGTCATACAACGAAAATATGCCCCGCACTTCATGTTCCACTACTTTGACAATATTGCATCTGCATATAACGTGTTTTTTTTTTTTTTTTTGCCAGAGCATATGAGGCGTTGAAAGTATTGGCATCATATCAAAAATAAAGACGAGTTAATGTGGACAGAGACGGAGTGGAGAAGATTGTTCATGGTATTAATGAACCGTAGAAACCGTTCATATAGTTGTTCTTAACGTCACTACAAAAAAACATGCTTTCAACGACAGAATTTAGCAACGGAATTTTTTATTTAGCGACGGAAAAATTTCGTCACTAATCCGTCGCTAACTCAATTTTTTAAAAAATAAATAAAATGCCACGTGGCATCTCTACTAATAAAAAGAACTATATTATATGCGAAACTGGCCATTTTTTCAGCACAAGGATTAAGAAAACCACATCACGCTCACATTGAGTTGCTTGTGTAGAGTTTTCCAAGTCATGCAGCGAAAATATGCCCCGCACTTCATGTTCCACTACTTTGACAATATTGCATCTGCATATAACGTGTTTTTTTTTTTTACCAGAGCATATGAGGCGTTGAAAGTATTGGCATCATATCAAAAATAAAGACGAGTTAATGTGGACAGAGACGGAGTGGAGAAGATTGTTCATGTGTATTAATGAACAGTAGAAACCGTTCATATAGTTGTTCTTAACGTCACTACAAAAAAACATGCTTTCAACGACAGAATTTAGCGACAGAATTTTTTATTTAGCGACTGAAAAATTCCGTCACTAATCCGTCGCTAACTCAATTTTTTTAAAAATAAATAAAATGTCACGTGGCATCTCTACTAAAAAAGAACTATATTATATGCGAAACTGGCCATTTTTTCAGCACAAGGATTAAGAAAACCACATCACGCTCACATTGAGTTGCTTGTGTAGAGTTTTCCAAGTCATGCAAGGAAAACATGCCCCGCACTTCATGTTCCACTACTTTGGCAATATTGCATCTGCATAGAACGTGTTTTTTTTTTTACCAGAGCATACAAGGCGTTGAAAGTATTGGCATCATATCAAAAATAAAGACGAGTTAATGTGGACAGAGACGGAGTGGAGAAGATTGTTCATGTGTATTAATGAACAGTAGAAACCGTTCATATAGTTGTTCTTAACGTCACTACAAAAAAACATGCTTTCAACGATAGAATTTAGCAACGGAAAAATTCCATCACTAATCCGTTGCTAACTCGATTTTTTAAAAGATAAAATAAAATGCCACGTGGCACCTCTACCAATTGCCACGTCATCACTGGGGACCACCTCCACGTGTCGCTGCCACCTCACCTACGTCAGCCACGTGTGCGCCACGTGTCACCACCACATAATTCCCTTCTCAAGGTGACTTCTCACTGGTTTGAACCCACGACCTCCTCCGTGCGCATGTGTGGTTTTACCAGTTGAGTTGCAATGAGCCTGTTGACTTATTGTGTAAAATTAAATATATATATTATTATATTATTTTACACAAACAATTATATATACATATATATTATTAAAAACTAAAAATATACTGTATGATAATTTTAATCATAACTGTTTTAATGAAAAAATAATTTTTAAATATTTGTTTTATTATTTTAATAATGTTTTATTTTTTAAAAAAATATTTTTAATATAATTTTAATTTCTAACAACACTAATTTTGAATTTTACATCATAAATAATTTTTCATAAATAATTTTTAAATTTATTTTTATTAACATTGATAAGATATACAATTTAATTATATATATATATATATTATATTACATTATATTATATTATGTATATGTGGTTTATATATTTGAAGAAAATCATTTACAATTAGTAAAAAAAATCTTGTTATTCAAAAAATAACTACTATAATAAAATCTAATAAATTATTCTATATAAAAAAATTAAATGATTTAAATAGATTATGATAAACAGTATTTTTCTACTTGTATATATATCCTATGTAATTTATTTTCTTAAAATTTGCAACGGAATTTGCGACGGAAACAAATTCCGTCGCTAATTTCTGACGGAATTGCGATGGAATTTCCATCGCTAATTTTTTTGACAGATTAGCGATGAAATTAGGGACGGAATTGTCTGATAGAAAAAGATTCCGTCGCTAAATACGGATTAGCGACAGAATTTAGCGACGTACAGAAATTCCATCGCTAATCCGTCAAAAAAATTAGCGATGGAATTTCCGTCTCAATTCTGTCAGAAATTAGGGACGGAATTTGTTTCCGTCACAAATTCCGTCGATAATTTGTGACGGAATTTTTTTTCGTCGCTAATCAGCTGTTTTTTTGTAGTGGGCTCACGTTAATTACCATCAATGTTGGGTTAGAGACCTTGTATTGCAAAAGAATTAAACTTGCATAAATGCTAAGCTAAAACAATATCTGACGCTCTGATTCTATTTCATCCAACACTAATTTTATTTATGGCACATCTAGCATCTTGGTTTTATTTTTCTGCACTCTAATCTTATTTATATGCAATGCATCCAGCATCTTAATAAACCATAAATGAATGGTATTAAAGTGCTAGATATAAGATGAAAATAACATCAGAAATGCATAAGATGTTACTTTACCCGAAATACCTATAGTCAGAAGCGTTGGAGGGATGACGAAAGTTAACGTAAAAGAAGGAAAAAGATCAGTAAAGAGAACCACCCAAGTATATAAAATTCAAGGTTGAGAATTTATTCATATCTTAGGAATACAAGTACACAGATAAGGTAGACAAGCAGAGAATGCATGGTGTCTTACTACACAGTCCTTTATTAATAGGTAGGAATTATAAGAAAACAAGGCGCAACTAACTAATATAACTACTTATTCATGGGCAGAAGACAATCTTGTAGTTGGTTCCCCCTCGACAACTATGAGTCTTAGAATTGTCGGCAGGATAAAGGTAAGCATCAGGGCACTTATCAGTAGGACATCGAAGGGAAAGGCTACAGCCATTAGAGGTTGGGCTGAATTCCAAGGGAATATTGAAACCATCAATCACTGAGATATCGTAAAAGTCCAAATTGTTGGGTTGGTTAAGAGAAAATTCTGTAAGTGTAGTTGGTGGTGCCCCAGAGAGTTGGCATTGGAGCACACCTCCACAATCACCTGTGTCACAATGTCCATGACCTGACCCGTCGAAGTTGCAGCCGGTTCGACCCCATATACGAGCTTGGGCGGTGCCGGGCGCTACCTGAAGGGACCACGTCTCACTGGGATTCAGCTGCCGGCCACCACCGGTTGGCAAAGACGCCGGCCACACTGTGTAGGGGCAACTGTTGGTTATATCAAACGTGGCTGCTTCAGTGAAAGTGAAGCTAAGAGCCAGAAGGAGGGAGAAAACAAAAAGGCTTTTGGACAGTGTCATTTTTTGGAGGTAACTAAGATTGTGTAGTGATGTTGCTTTTGTGATGGTGAGGGATAGCAATAATATTAATGGGTATTTATAGGGTTCTGGGAGCTGTGGTATTTTTAAAATTTAAGCGATTATGGCATGAAGTAAATGGAAGAGTGCACAAATTAATTAGCACAGAAAATTAGAACCAATTTCAGTGCTCATCACTTTAATAAGTACTATAAACACATTATATTTGAATCATCCATATTTCATTTAGATGGTCTAGGTTTGATTTTTGTTTTATTTTTATTTTAAATAATTATTTTAATACGTTGAAAATCTAAAATAGAGATAATCTCTTAACTATAATTTTTTTCAAAAATAATTTTTTTCTATTTAAAAATAATTAATTAAAAATTTTAAATCTGAATTGTTTAAATACGATTCAGATCTGATGAAATTATTATGCTTATCAAAATAATGAGTATGGAAACGTGTTCCTCGAAAATTCATAGTTGCGGTCAAGCTGCGGGTCTGCATAAAAGATAATAATTAGTTTGGTGGAATGGATTGTCCAAAATGACTATATTGGCCTTGACTTGGAAAAAGATCGCGATTAGCGAAGACTTCTGGCTTGACTTTGAATAGTCCACACTTTTACTAAAAATAATAACTGATACTTTTTGTTGTGAAATATTATATTCCGTTTAGGATTTTTGGACTCAATTATATGAAAAATCCTAATTAAATTGAGTTGAAATACCTAAATTTAAATTCATGCTTGCATTTTTAACAAATTTCTAATTTAGTCATGAGGTCTCATTAAGAATTTCTAAATATTGCTAAATAATCAGGATGCTCCTCTTTAATTTGGAAGTAAAATTAATTATTTTATCGTTCTAAATAGCCCCTCATCTTTTATGACTATTGTTTGATATACAAATAATTTTACGGTGTTTTAAAATTTGTATATATAACTAAAACTTTCAAAAATATTTAATTGATGTTTCTTAATGGTTGGACGCAAGTTTTCTCATCCGTTTTGTTCATCTCTCCGGATCTGAATTTTATTATTCTTTGGATTTCTTCTACAATTTGTGTTGTGATTGTTTTAGTTCTCAGATCTCAAAATTTTTAGTTGTCAGTTGTCCTAATTCTGCTTCATCTGGGATTTGCATTGAATCATCATAATGCTGGAATTTTAGCCCTTCTTTGAATCAGAGAGCAGGAATTTGCTTTTAGGCATGGCCTCTTCTTTTTTTTTTTTTGGGCATAGATGCCTGGCTGGAGTCTTAAGTTATTAAAATTATTTGCCACACCAGCTTCTTCTAACAAAATTATTTCTAATACTACTGGCCTTTATTTAGCAGTTTTAAAGATAACGAAATAATGAATTTACATAAAAATGTAAAAGGGTATAAAGGAAAAGGAAAACTTGAGGACTTAATTCAAAACTAAATAAGACTATAAGAACCTTTAAATTAATTTTTTCTCAACTTTATTTAAGGGATATTCAGTGTCCTTCCATTCAATCAACCCAACTCCATGAAAAAATTAATTACAATTGAATGTTTAACTTACTCGTTTATATTTTTAATTTTTAGTAGTAATTCTGTTAGTGTGTATTTTGGAGATGTGTTTATGTATACCAGTTGAATGCGCAATTTCCTTGCAAGTCAATCAACTAACTTTTTAACAAATTACGCTGTGTTTGGCTCGACAGAGGGAAGGAAATGAGAGAGATTTTAATTAAGAGTGTGTTTGGTACGAGGGGTTTGGGAGGGGGTAGGAGAGGAAAAGGGAGGGATTTTAATCATTTCTACTTGTTTGGCAACACATAAATTTTAGGAGAGGAGGGAAAATTTAAAAAAAAATTTCCTCCCCTCCCCTCCAAAATTGAGAAGATTTGGAGGAAAAGGACAATATTTTGCCATGTTGTATCCATTATGCCTATATTTTGTTATGTTGTGATCATTATGTCTATATTTTGACGTACTGTGATCATTATGCCTATATCTTAAATAAAATAAGAGCAAAATTGTCCATATTAAAACATTTTTTCCCTCCCCTCCCCTCTTTTTTTATAAATTCAAATAAGATAATATTAAAATCTTTTCATTCTCCTCCCCTCCATTAAAATTCCTCCCCTCCCCTTCCTCTCATTGAGCCAAACATACCCTAAGGGAAGGGGAGGGTAGCAACAAAGGGGGGGAGGAGGGAGGGGGGAGGGGGGAGGGGATACCTTATTTTATTCTGATAAAAAATTGACTATTTTAACTTTATAAAATTTAAATGAATTTTCTCACTTTTTAATTTTATCAAGATATAACTACATATATAATGTAATTCACCAATTTTGACCTGCAAGACGAAATCACGCACTTATAGGATATCATCAAGTGTCTGTTTTGCTTGATCTTTCTTTTTATTTCATTATGAACTATTGAAAACGTATTGCTTACTTATTAAACTTTGTGTTTAAACTTGATCAGTATGGATTTTTAATTTATTCATCAATTTTAATTTTGTTGCTGTGATCTTCGTATGACTTTATATGTAGGCTAACGAACGCTCCTTTGAGGGTTAGATTTTGCAAACTATCATGAGGCCGGTTTCAATGGCTACAAATTCGCCCTGCTTAGTAAAAATATGTTGAAGCCTTGACATTGTACGTACTCTGGGCAGGAAGAAAAGGGTATTGTCTGAGATTGGGAGAATATGTAATTTTGGTTTTGCTCGTATGTTTTACATGGCCAAGTCATTTTTTTCTCTCAACAGTTTATCATTACTTGACTGGTGCATGTAAATTTTTGGCATGACTATTTACTAACTTGTGGTTCTCATGATTTACTCATTGCACGTTGCTACATGATATTTTTAGCCGTTACTTCTCATTGACTCTGTTTTTAATAATCATCCATCATAGGTCGCCTCTAAAGAAACTCAGAGTGTGGGGGTGGATCAAATTTCTAAGGAGGCAGCATTTGCGGAGCGAATCAATCTGTTTCATTCAAACGGTCACTACTATGACCCTATCCAATCAACTACCTCTTACTTGCATGTTTTTGAACCACCTAAAGTCACTTCTGCTGCCAGCGTTCAAGTAGAGGAGCCTCTCTTTCATGAGGATGACTTCTTGGAAATGAATGATCTCATTGATCCTGAACTAGCATTACCAAAAATAGAAAATCCTTTGGTGAATTTAGAGTTTGAAGATGGATTAAGTGCACTTGACTGGTACAATGATGCAGAGATGTTTCTTCGCGACATGGGGCATATTGACCAGGAAACTATTTCACATCCTTCTATGAATACTTTTGACAGTAATGTCGTGAATCAGCATTATCAGTCTCAGCCCTTTGGAGACAATGCAGATCAAAGTGGTGAACTCTGGATGCGTCATGAAAGGCATATGATGAGTCCAGCAGAACTTGCAAATAATGTTTCTTTCTGTTCATCAACCTCAGGTACATTCATTGGCATGACACACTGTGGTGGTGGTTTTGCTCAACTTCCAAATAATGATTGTACCATCTTTGTTCTCAATGGAGATGCAAGCTTCGCATCTCATTTGTGTTGAACTCTTCGAAGTTGACTTCCATTGGTTGATAGCCTGCTAATGCATCGAAGAAACCTTCCCTGATTATTGGTGTTCTGGCATCTTTGAGAGCTTTCTACACTAATATTAATGTGACTTGAGCTTGTTTCAAGTGGCTCTTGTGAAAAAAGGAAAAAAAAAAATACAAAAAAAGAAAAGAGCACAAACGATTTCTAATATCTGATAGTTTCTGGTCATATGTATAGGTGTGGGTTGTGAATCTGCCAGCTTGCTAATGAAACTGCGATTGTGAAGAGAGCAGGTAAAGGAAGGGGATCTTCTTCTGGTTCTTGCCGGCTCTCACTGCTTTATGTGCTTTTTTATGGGTTTCTATAGGGACATTGAGACTACTTGGGAGATGCATCCCTTGATATTTGAATCCCTAGTTTTGCTGCTATGCGTCATAGGGGATTCCCCTGATTTAATGAACAAACGTTTATTGTTCTAACATATTTTAATAATTTAAGGGGAAAAAAAAGAATTTACATTTTTTTTGTGTGTGAATATTGAACTTGAGAAGGAAGGTTTTTATTGTCTGAATGAGTGTTAAAACGAAAGAAGGGCTTGTAGGTAGATGAATATTGGGTGACTACAGCATTACACAAATGCTACTTATTTGTCTCAATTATTAAGCTTATTTAGGCTTTGCTTGAAGGACCTTAGTTCCTTTATTTGTTCATTTATTTCATTATGTATTTATTCGTTTATTTAATAGTTTAAGATGCCTATACTAATCCAATGCGGTTTGGGAGCTCTCATTTTGGACAATGGATCATATTAATATTCACCTTGCTGTGAAACCTATACATATATAGTGTTATTTCCCTCTATTGTAATTTTTAATTTTACTAGTGTGTTACGGTTGTTGGTAGGATGGTGTTTTATTTTATGCAGATATGCTGCAAGTAATCAGTGGATATTTGTTGGGGAAAGGTAAAAAAGTAGAGTTATTATCATTTTCCCATCAGGGTTTTTACCAATAAATATGTGGTGTGTGTGTATATATATATTCATGAATATGCATTATATAATCAAATAATTTAATATTTTTACACAATTGGAAAAAGCCATTTTAACATTTTGTACAAGGGATTGGGCTGAACTGTGTGACTATTTAGCTGTTATATTTTAAAAAAATCATAATCGACCGTTTTTATTAAAAAGAAATCAGAAATCTCGCTGCAAAAATAAGTTTTTTGACATCTTAATGAAAACGGGATCTAAAATTACAAAAGGAGGAAAGGAAAAGGAGAGAAGGAAAGAGAAGGAAGTGAAGGAAAAATCCAGCGTTCTGTTCTCAACTTATTTTGGCAGAGAAATTTATTTGACATTTTGACTCATAAGTATGGGCCAATATCATATGTTCAAAATCCACTCCTGCCTTTGCCCCAAAAAATGCATCCACTCCTGCGTCCCATCCGCCCTGAAATCAAATTCAAAACAACTTGAGCCCAAACTTAATATGTCTACTGGGACTCGTAAGAAAGCTAATATTGGGCCCAAACTTAACATGTTTGTAGTTGTAATTTGTCATTGTCAATACATGTCACGATAGTTGTTAATCATTACACTTTAAGTTATCAGTACCTACTCTTTCAGTTGTCAATACATATTTCACAAAAAAAAATGAGGACAATTTGGTAATTAAACAAATAAAATTTTTTGTAATGAGGTCTCTTGGGACTTTAGAATAATTTAATGATTTGAGAGGACCTTTTTATATTTAATTTCCTTGGGTGAGACCTTATTGCAATTTTTTTAATATAAACCAATTGAATAATTTGAAAAGATTAAAAAAGTTACTAAATTATTTAATCATAACATATGTTATGCTTACATGTATTTTTATATTATATATCAATTTATAATTAAAGCAAATTATTATAACCAATCCTTAATATAAAAGTTAATTCAACATTCAATTTGGTCCTAAATATAAAATCTGAATTTACTCTGTCTCTCATACTTGTCTATATTTTTCAAGATAATCCTTGTAGTAGTTGCACATGTTAACGATTTTATCAAATGATGATTTGAGCTAATACACATGATTAGCAAAGAAATTTTAGAAAAGATAACACCTATTTATTATAAATAACTAGCTGAAATAATTTTTTATATATTCAAAATAATCAATAGCTCTTATATTAAATATCGGAGGTAGTATATAAATACTTTAACATAATTTTTTAATTTTTTAATTTTTTTAAATTAATTAATGGGGCTTTATATTAAAGACTGAAGATAATATTAATTTTAGAATGTTGGTTAATGTATAATTTTTTGCCCTCAAATTAAATACTACCACGAGTGGTTGTTATAGAAATTAGTTAAGGGACTAGATTTGATCCTAAATATAAAATCTTAATATATATTATGTCTCACAGATTTATAATAAGTTAAGATGAAATTTTAACAATAAAGTTTTGTGTCAAAAGCTTCTTATACTACTTAGTTTTGAATGGTGCAAAAATAATCACAAACATTAACAAGTACAGAACTTGGTCGTTGCCATTAATACACCCAAACTTCCGTCTCTTTTTTGTTGTGAGTCCCACTTATTTCCCATTTGGCAGATGTTGCTCAAACCAACTTTAGACAAGTGGCACTCCTTTTGACCTTTCGCCGTACCTCTCCTCGCTCATCTTCATTTTTGGTTTCCAGCATGCCCTCTATTTTGCCCTCCATCTCCCTCACACACACACTCTACTTTCTCTCTTCATTTTTATTTTCTCACCCCCACCATTTTCTCTCTTCTTCACTTGGCCTTTTGCTTGCAACCCCTTCTTCTTCTTCTCCCTCAATGTTATGTGCATCAGTTCCCAATTCAATGACCTCCACCGCTCCACGTGCTGTCTCACCCTGTCTCACTCCATTTCTTTTCTTTTGTTTTTTTTCCTCTCAGGCTGACTATGTCTTCTTCCATTTCAAAGACCTCCATTTCTCAATATTTCTTGTTGATTGATCTAGCAAAAGAAAGTAATAGGTAGGATGAAGAACTTCTTAACCATGAGGAGTGATTAATCTGAAGATGAAGCCCTCCAATCGATCAACTTCGGTTTTCAGGATCTGAGTAGAGCCACTTCAAAGCCTGCCCACCATGCCATCAAACTCGATGGCTTCAGCTTCGGCACCTTCAGATTCTTCTCACTCCTTTTATTTTGGTGATAGATTCTTTTAACCCCTTTTCTCTTTTTTTTGACCAGCTTTTCACTCCTGCGCTCTATTTCTTGCACAATATGCTTAAGTTTTCTTCTTAGGATCTTGCAATTAGTTTAGTGTGGAATTTTCTACACTTTAGTTGAAATCTGTTGAATCATTTAAGGCTTTTATACTTTTGATTTTTACACGGGCATAATGGTGATGGATTTGGCGAGGTGGAAAGAGGGAAATCAGATGGGAGAGGAGTGAGAATTGGATGGAGTTATAGAGGAAGAAGAGGATTTATGAACTGGTTCTCTTCCTCCTTTCTTGCTGGTCTTCGCAATGTTGAAGCTACTTAGATGGAATCACTAATTTAAAATGTTTGATTTTGAGTTCGTAAGAGATTTTGTGGGTTGAAGAAGAGATGTTTGAAGGACAGAGAAGTGGACGATGAGCCGAGTTATTTATAGGTTGAAGCTTGGTTATTTTTTTTTCATTTACACACCTGTCATATATTATGATCACATCAACCTTCACTCTCTACCACGTCACCATTTCAGGTCAAACATTTTTCTCTCTCTAACTTTGTAACAGTCATCATGATTCAATTTAACGGTTGTGATAATATTGCTTCACGTTTTAATGTTTGTGTCCAGTTTTGCACCTTTCAAAATTAGATGATGCCATATACTTGGTGTAAAACTTTATTGTTAAAATTATACCTTAATGCACTTATAATTCATTTTTCAAAGTATTCCTGTTGTTTACACATGTTAAGAGGATTTTCATCTAAGGGTAATGATAGTATAGAAGGGGTATTATAAGAAAATCAACTCATACTTATTACAAATAACTAATTTAATTAATTTTTTAATCTAATCAAATTAGTTAAGTAATTCTTATGTAAATGACATGAGGTTGTATATAATATAAATTTTAATATAAATGTATAATCATTTTATTTTTATATTTTTAAAGTTTGTGTTCTAAAATTTAAATTCCATGCAATTGCACAACTTTGTACTCGGAACCTGAACCTAATCTCTTACTATTTTATTCATACAGATTAATGAACAATGAGTACTTACTTATTATTTATTAAATTAGTATACAAACTAAAACTAGTACTTGAATTATTTTTCCTATTTATGACATAGACATGTTGATTAAAAAACTTGCACATAACCATGACAACGATTAAAAAAAAAAAGGGAAATGGGGATAATAAAGATTAAGAGAAAACATCAACAGATCATGGATATTTGTTTTATTTAAAAAGGTTTGATAAAAATATAAAATAAATCAAAGCCAGAATTTCAAGGACTCCTCTGATGTAATATATTATTTCTATTTCAAATGACTATGTCTTCTATTGTAATATAAATTGGGATTTAATTTATGTTATAAAGTTTTAAAACAACTCTGAACATGTACATTTTTTTTTTGCACTGTTAATTGGCCGTTAATCCATAACTATGCACAATTAAACAAAGCCATGTTTAGCAGCTATGTGATTTTTTTTTAGCTTTGATGAGTCAATATATAGCCCTGATGTATTCGAATTGTTATATATAGTTCAATTTAATAATCATGTAATGAAATTATATGGCATTAATTAAATTAAAAAACAAACAAAAAAATTTAAAAGGATTGAATATTAATTAGAGATTTAATTTTTTTTTTGTCCTTAGTGAAATCATGAAGACATACGCTATATATCAAAATGACCCTTTACTAATATTATTGTCATTGTTGTCACACATATACTGAAACATTACATTATACTAATAACAAGAGAGACAATGTTATAAGAAAAGAAGAAAAAAAGACAGAACAAAGATACACATGGTTACAAATTTTAACCATGGACATGGTTTGTGAGCAGCCTCTTCAACTTTGCTATTTTTATTGAAGCAAACACATATATCTCATCTGCTACATCTTCCACTCTTCGGAAACAAGCATATCTCCAACTCTTCTTTAACACTAATGTCCCAATAGCACCCCAAAAGCCAACAGCAAACCCAATTGCTACTACAAAATAAAACCACACTTTTTTTGGATCAATTTCATCTTCGCGTTCTCCAATTTCAGGAACTTGATGAGGATCATCACCTTGACACTTATTTGGTAGTGGGATTCCACAAAGATAAGGGTTGCCAACATAAATGGATGGATCATTCAACGTCAAGAATTGATTTTCAGTCGGAATTGGCCCTGAAAGGTTATTGTATGACATGTTCAAATGACTCAACATAGTTACCTTCGGCATGCTCTTTGGAATTGTGCCAGAAATTAGGTTGCAAGAGATATCAAATGATTCAAGGGATTTCATATCCCCAATAACCTCCGGAATCTCTCCTTTCAAATGATTGTGTGAAAGGTTCAAGCTTATTAATTTGACAAGGGAGAATAACCCAAGGGGAATTAATCCAACCAAATTGTTATTTGACAAATCAAAGTTAATCTCAAGCTGCAAGATTCTAGTAATGTCAAACTCTCTTCCTTTCATAACTTGTTTCACATGTTGATAAGGCCATTCACTTTCTACGTCAAATTCCCATCTGGCTGAATTCCATATATGTGTATTATTTACTGTCATTCCTATAAGATTGCCAATGCAATTGGGTATTGAGCCACTTATGCTGTTATTTGCAAGTTCCAAAATTTGCAATGATTGGAGTTGGCATAGATGTAAAGAAATGTTACCATCCAACATATTATCTCGCAACCTCAGAATGTTCAGTGTGGGAAAAGTGTTGCTAGTCCATGGTGGTAAACTTCTAGAAATTTTATTCTCACCCAAATCAAAAATTCTCAATTCCGTCAAATTTTCCAAATTCAATGGAAGCTTCCCTTCAAGATAGTTATTGTTCAAATGCAACCAGAACAATGAAGAAAGCTTGCCGATTGAGATAGGGAAGGCACCAGATAATTTGTTGAATGAAAAATTTATTTCTGTCAATTTGCTTGTATCTCTCCAACAATTTGGAATTTCACCAGATAAATTGTTACGAGAAAGATCAATGCTACTTAGATTTACAAGGTGACAAAAACTTTGAGGGATATTGCCACTAAAAGAGTTATTTGATAGATCAAGGACATATAGATTGAAAGTTGACCAAACTTTGAGGAATGTTGCTCATGAGAGAATTATTTGAAAGATCAAGGATACGTAGATTTGAAAGTTGACCAAGACTTTGAGGAATGTTACTCATAAGAGAATTACTTGAAAGATTAAGCTTATACAGATTTGAAAGTTGACCAAGACTTTGAGGAATGTTGCCCATGAGAGAATTACTTGAAAGATCAAGGCTATACAGATTTGAAAGTTGACCAAGACTTTGAGGAATGTTGCTCATGAGAGAATTATTTGAAAGAAAAAGGTGAGATAGATTTGAAAGTTGACCAAGACTTTGAGGAATGTTGCCCATGAGAGAATTACTTGAAAGATCAAGGGAATGTAGATTTGAAAGTTGACCAAGACTTTGAGGAATGTTGCCCATGAGAGAATTACTTGAAAGATCAAGGTAAGATAGATTTGAAAGTTGACCAAGACTTTGAGGAATGTTGCCCATGAGAGAATTACTTGAAAGATCAATGTAAGATAGATTTGAAAGTTGACCAAGACTTTGAGGAATGTTGCCCATGAGAGAATTACTTGAAAGACCAAGGTAATATAGATGTGAAAGTTGATCAAGACTTTGAGGAATAAGGCCACTTAAAGAATTATTTAATAGATCAAGGCTTCTTAGATTTACTAATTGACCAAAACTGTGAGGAATATTGCCACAAAAATAATTATATGAAAGTTCAAGGCGCATTAGCTTTTCAAGATGCCCTATCCAAGTTGGCAAATGGCCATTGAGTTCATTCTGACTCAAGTACAGTTCCTCTATATCATATTTGATGCATCTAGATAAATCGGAGTCCCCAAATGCCTATCCTTGAAGATTGCTCTCATGAAAATCTAATATTTTTAAATGACAAATGTTTTTTAAGATTTGTGAGACAGAACTTTCTAGTGTGGTCGGGACTTGATTCATGGAGATATTTAGATGGCGAAGGCTCCTTAACTCTCCCAACCAAGATGGAATTGAACTAAAATTGTTTACAGAAAGGTCAAGGTATTCAAGGGAAGTCAAGTTTGATAGAGCAATAGGAATGGGTCCACAAAATACATTATATGAAAGATCAAGAGAAACCAGATTCTTAAACTCTCCTAGCCATAATGGCATTGAACTGAGATTGTTGAAATAGAGGTCAAGGGATTCAACGAAAGTCCAATTTTGAAACATATGAAGGATTTGACCATCAATTTCATTCCCACCCAAATTCAAGACCTGAACGCTAGTATTATTTGTGAAATTGAACGGGGGAAGAGGAGTAGACAAGTTACCAAGTCCACATCCTTTTAATTGGAGTTGTGATAAAGAAGGAAGCATGTGAAGTACTTGGAACAAGTTGTGAGCTTCTCCAAGGTAGACTTCACTAAGATTGAGGTGTTGCAAAGACTGAAGTTTAGAGATCCAACTCATGTCATTGATGTGCAAATCATTCCAACTGAGATCAAGAAACTGCAATGCTGTGAGGTTTCTACCAAGATTGGTAGGAATCTTCCCTGTGAAATTGGACCCAGCGATAGAAAGATATCTCAACCTCCCTATAGAACCAAGAAAGGTAGGAATCGAGATGGCATTGAAGTTGTTTCCACTCAAATCTAAATAAATCAAATGTTGCAACTCCAATAAAGATGGATCAACACTAGTAGCTTGTAGGGAATAGAAACTGAGATCAAGTTTGAGAACAGGACCAGTAACATTGTGACAAGTGATGCCATCCCATTGGCAACAGTTGGTTTTGGGATTCCAAGAGGAAAGGTTTTTATGTGGATCATCATAAATAGATGCTTTGAACTTGAGAAGAGCTTGTTTCTCTGATTCAATGCATCTTCCACACAAACCTAATGGGGCAATTCCCAACAACAAGAAAAGCAACACAAATCCTAATATGATGTGTCTTCCCATATCGATGAGAAAAGCTCTGGCAAAGTGAATTTTCTATATGGTGAATTTGTATCGAGAAGTGAAGTGTGGGGTTTGCTCAATACATGCAACTCATATTTATAGATGACTTTTTTTTAACCAAAAAATGTGATAAAAGATAATCATGAGTTGTATACTTTTAAAACAAACAACTATTCACTTGTGGTTTTCTTCAACTTTTATGTTCAAATTATATATTAAAAGAATTTAAAAGATGAAAAATACGTGGTTAGCATCAAAGTACCGTGAGCACTAACAACAAACTAAAAGCAATTTACTTTCAAATTGCAATGATGCGTCAATATGGTTGTTGCATATTCACATTGAATATTGAAATTGTTAAATATAGACTCGTTTAAGCAGGAAATTTAATTTTAAACTATTCAATTGTCTGGTCTATACAAAAAAATTTTAAAAAAAAAACTATACTTACACCTTTGATCTTTTTATATAATTATAATATTATGCAAAACTTAAAAACAAAACAAAGCCATTGATATAAGCGGCCAAGGATACAGATTTAAAACTGTTTTTGGGTAAAATATAAATTTAAAACTTTAATAGCATAAAATTATTAAAGTTCGCCAATCTTGTCAATTCTATACTTGAACATGTTTCAAACAGAGAACAAACAATTTTGAATGACTACAATTAACAAAATCATTGAATGTCAATCAAATTAGAAGTTCAATAGCTGGACCAGGATGATCATTCTGGGAAAAAATAAAAAATAACATGGGACAAAATATTGTCGGCGAAAAAAATTTATGTGAAAAGAATTATAAAATGTAAAATGTGTCAATTTCTAGATTAATCGTGAATGTAACAATTTTGCAAATATTATAAAAATTAGGAACGTCTCTTGGCGAACGTTTGAACACAATTTATTGTTGAAAAATGTTAAAAAAAATTAAAATAATTAAATTTAGGAGTTAGTTAGCTAATTTATATAGATTAAAAAATAAGTTAAATTGATGAGTTGTAATATATTTAGAAAAAATTTATTAGTTTTCATAAAAACCCCTCCTGGTAATGTACTCAACAAAATTAATGTCGAATGGGTTGTTTTAAACATTTCAGCAACACACCATTTCCATCGTTGGTTCATTTTTGTTTTGCTCACTCTAATTATATAAGAAGAATTTTTTGAGGATGATACAATCCTATTTATAAGAAATCTGAAATAAATATTTTATATTTTTTAAAGTAATTAAATATTTCATTTTAAGTATTTAAAAAAAATTTAAAATTGCTTGTTTAGATTATAAGGATTATTTTTTAAATGACATGACATATAATAAAAAATATAAAAAGATTGACATGGCAAAAACCAGTAACTTTAACGGTAATTTTAATGATAAGGGATCAATAAACAAAACACTAAATATTAGGGTTCTTAATTTAATTTTTTAAATATAAAGGAGGTTATACGCAACTGACCTAAAATTAAGGGAAGTTCTATATATTTTAGCCTTTGTTTTGTATATAAATGTTCAATAGATTGAGATAACAGTCATGAGAAAAAGAAAATGCTGCGTATCATGTTAGGTGGCTGCATCTCTTTCTCTGTTTTCTTTTTTCTTTTTCTTTTTTCCTTCTTTAATTATAGATCGTGGAATTCTTTTTCTCTTTCTTTTCCCCGTAGCTGGGTTTGCTTTTTCTTGCACTGGGCTATTTTAGTTTGGAGAAATTAATTATTTAGTCATTCTAGGGTTCACATAATTCCAGCTCAATTCCAAATATTTAATTTATTAGTGTATCTCAATATATTAAATTTGAGACATTTAATTAATTGGTTCTTTTATTTTATAATTCATATGCAATTCATCCTAAAAAATTATTTGTATAAACTAACCAATTAAACGTCAAAATTTTCAGTAGTCTTAGTTTCAAGGATTGAATGGTCGTCGAGTTGAAACTATATCTCTTTTAGTTACATGTTTAGATAGAAAGAAATAATGTACTTTTTATGATTCCCATAAACTGACAAAAGATTTAATTTTTGCTTTCCATAAAAAATTTTAAAAAAAATAAATAAATTTTCTTTGAAAATCACTTTTTTAAACCTTTCTGTGGCAGAGAAATAAAACAAACTTAATGAAACATTCCTCCTAATCTTCGAAAATCATGTGAAATCATCAAATGACCAGGTCAACCAAACTTTTCGTCAACGTAACTTTTTTTTGGGCATATTTTATAGCCACCGACACAATGCTTAGCTTTATTCTTCTCTTCTCTTTTTTTTTTTTTTTTGACCAGAATTTATTCTTCTCTTTTCATGCACGTTCATGCTTTTTTGAAATATTGATGCTTATAGATACCCTACCTTCAATAATTTCATGGTTGTTAGAAAGGATCAGATCGTCCAGTTAAACTAGTTGAACCAACAACCAGCCCTAGTCTTGTATAGAACCTCTTTTTTTGCGCTAATTTTTGATAGAGCAAAATAATGTTATTTTGCATTTTTATTTTTAGCTGATATATTCTCTTTATTGTTAGATATATTTAATGATATATATTAGTGATTTTGGTAAGTCTTGTGCTAAGTTTTCTTAGATAATTAGTAGTATTGTGACACAGCTGGTATTTTGGTGAATCCTGGCAGACAAAAAATAACTGTTTAAATTGACTTTCTAGAGTCGTTGATTTTCAGCAGCATATATTTTTTTTAATCAACACTGAAATTTATTATCAAAAGTCTATTTTTTGGTAGTACTTAATACCATCTGGATGAAAAGAAACAAATTGCATCATAAAGGGAAAAATAGATTATCCTCTTACTATGATTTGGGAAATCCAAAATATAATTTCTCTTTCAGATTATGACTTTTGATAACTTTAACTCCTTTTGGTCTCCTAAGTAGAACTTCTTTGATAAATATTTTCACTTAAGATTGAACCAAGATGGTTGGAATGTGTTACTCTATAAATACAAAAAATTAAGAAAATACTATTGCCACAATATTATTTGTTATGAGGGAATGCCTTTAAAAGAATTTTGATGGGGAAACCAAGCTACTATAACTCCAATTTGAAACTTGCTACAGGTAAGCCCTCTGTGCAAGTTTACTATATTAAAAAGAGATTGCTCTATATTCTTGCCTATGCTTTCTCTCTTCTCAACATCACTTGGCAAGAAATACTTGCCCTCAGTCATAATTTCTCTTCTTTTAATAAAGATGTGACTTATAATAATCTTATTTACTATGAAGGACATTTCGTATTTGGCTGGGAAAAAAAAGAGAGAAATTAAACCGTGTTGTACATCTAATGAAAATAAAAGTCTTTTAACAAATAAAGTGAAAGCCAAACTATTGATAACGAATATTTATAAAATATTTAATGTGTCACTGTCTATGTCAATTATGCCTTATTTTCTCATATAACGTGTGGAATGTCTTAAAGAAATTTTTAAGGTTAAGTAGTCTCTCCCTTTCTTTATATAAGTCTTCTTTTCAAAAAATAATTAATTTTATTTATATGCCTTTTTAAATTTTCAAGACTGAAGTTGATATGATGATATTGTCATTCTCTCAATTATAACTATAAGGCACTGATAGAATTGGCGCATGTAATTAAACAAAATCTTTAACAAATTGTAAAGTGAAAACTTTTGACATTTTTTTCTTTTCCTTTTCTTTTCCTATCTTTTATACACACTTACCAAACACTAAAATTCTAAAGCAACATTAATTAATAAAATAAAATAAAATAAGTGCATTAAAAGGGTCACGAGCATAAAAATAATGGTTATGCCAACTCCCAAGTCAGTCAATGGTTTTGTGTCATAGGGTATAGAGCCAAAGAAACTTCTTGGAGAGCGATTATTCTTATAGATATATAATTTTAGTTTCATGACAATAAAACAGGTTAATAACATATTAAATCAGTTTCATTCATGATCCAAAATAATTTAATTTCTATCTTTAAATTATTTTTGAGCAGTTTATAATGATTCAAATATTCCTAACTTTTCCTTTTTACGTAATTCCAATTTTTTTCTGGGAAAAATTAGAAACAGGTCACAAATGAGGGACTTATATTTTTTTTGGCCTAAAATGAGGGAGTTATAATTTTTTCACATGTATTTTTTTTCGGACAACAATATTTTGTCACATATTATCTTCGATTTTTTGCAGAATGATCATCCTTGTTTAGCTATTTAACTTCAAATTTGATTAACTTTCAAAGATTTTGTTAATTTTAGTCATTCAAAATTATTTGAGTAAAGTACGCTCACTACCCTTCTATTTTACTTCAATTACAAAAACCTTCCATATGTTTTGAAAATGTATACAAGCCTTTCTTAAAATTAAAATATATGTTACACAAACTTCTTTCTTATATTTCCATCCATTCCTTTGTGTAAGTTCCCTTTATATGTATTTTAAAAAATTTTAGGACACTAGTATTTCAAAAATTCTAACTATACTCCTATCCATTGTAATTTTAAAAGCTTAAGACAATATTAATTATCAAATAAATTAAGTTTCCATATAGAAATTAAATGAAGACAGAAATTTAAGGAGGAAATTAAAATAAATTCACTACATGGTAGGGAAAACTGTAAATAAATACCATAAAAAATCAAAAATTGCAATTTAGGTTCTTGAATCTAAAAAATTGCTGCTAGGATCAGGTATTAAATATGAATTAGCAAATATAAAAGACTAAATTACCCTCATGTCGAAAATAAAAATTTAACTATAAGTTATGTATTAAAAATTATAAGTTACATATGAAAAAGTCTGTACTATTAAATAACGAGTACAATATTAGAAATTATAAATTAAGTAGTCTAAATAAGAAGTCTGCAATGAAAATGACAAGTTTGAACAGCAAGACAATTTGATCTTCTACACAATATCTGCTCATTTATATCAAAGACTCGGTCGTAATAGCAATTTTTTGAATTCAAAAACCCAAATTACAATTTTTTTATTTTTTAGAGTCTTTATTTACAATTTTTCCTATATGATAAGAAAAATGACGCCAAACTTATGTACGGAAAAACTTATGGTTAAGAAATTGAAATCAATATCATACAGGATTTAAACAAAGGCCAAAGCATTTAGTAGTTTGGGTAGAGTTTTCCAAATATGCCGCCACCATATCCTCCTTCTGACGATATTACATATAACTTGTTGAAAGTATTCGCATTTCGCAACGCGTCAAAGACGAAAAGAAAAGGTAACTGTTGACTGACTTCAAAAATTTGACATGTTGTTGACATCAATATTTTTTCATATATTAATTGGCTAAAGAATTCAACAAATATGAGTTAAAGACATCAATTGTGCACTAGTTAAGATCAATATTGATATAAGATACAAAAAATTTAAGTTGTATTATATCCATTATTTAGTACTTTTTATCACTATTTTAAATTGTTGAAAAGAAGACTGTTTTTTCTCTCTCTCTTTTTTTCCCCAAAAAGACTATCTTTTTAAGAATTGGTTTTTATTTCACTTTTGATTTTATATACCAAGCAATGTTTCTGATAATTGATGACTAAATTGATGTACTTGATTAAAACAAATTAATGAATACATTGAATATTAATTAAATCCGCTGGCTTTGTTTTTTGAAATGAATTTCCACATGAGTGTGATTATAGTTTAGTCATCGAATTTATTTTAATGAATATTAACTAAATTGTTAATGAATTCATCAAATTTATTCTTTCAGTATCTTGAGACATATTTTTGAACTATTCTTTTCAAGCTCTATGGTGGTATAATTCGTGGCCTTATATGTCTTGCAAGCATTTAGCTTGCCAATTAAAGAAACAACCACCCCCCCCCCAAAAAAAAAAAGAGGTCTCTTATTGTTATTGGATATTGTTGGATTTTTCGTAGGACTATCCGTTGATGGGCTAACTCTCACCATCTATTGTGTCAAGAAAAGCTTTTCTATTAGGAGGATATATCTGTTCTTCGTACTTGAAATAGAATTCTGATTTTTAGCACTACCTAAATCTGTGTATGTACGAGCCTCGTTAATGAAAGAGAGAAGAAGAGCCCCAAGCCGTTTGCCCGAAGGTTGAATGTCCAACAAAGGAAAAAGAGAAAAAAGGGTATTGTACAGAAAAGTATTCATATTTAATACCCAATAGCTCTTCAAGCAAGATTGCCTTCATGACGAGTATACTTGTACTTAGCAAAAAAAAAAAAATTCATACATATTTCTGCACAGTTCTCTTATTTATTGACTGTCACTTGGCTGGAGATATTAGCTTTGCTTCATGATTTCTCTTTCATAGGCGTTGAGACCATTTCTTTCTCATTTTCTTAAGCATTTTAATTTTCATGTTGGTGTTCTTCCTATTTGTAACTTGTAAAACTCTTATTTACTAAATATTCCTCCGACCCTTAATGTAAAATCTAATTAGAAAATTAATGTTGGTCTTATATGTAAGACCTATTTTCACATGTTATATCAATTTTTTTTTTCAAATTAATCCTATTGATATTTTTCCAACAATAATCAAGTAGAAGAGGGAGGAAGAAAATTAAGAAAGATGTTTAGGATGTTTTAGAAATAACATGTCATATTAACTAGTTTAACTAACATTTTTAATTTACTCAAATTAGTCAATTAGATCTTACATTAACTATAAGAGAAATACTCTTCTGGTTCTATTTATAAGGTACTTTCAACATATTTCACGCAGACAGAAAATAAAACTCTTAAAATGCATTCACTTTTTATTAAAATATAATAACTTTACGACTTTACCTCTATTTAATATATATACCTTTTAAAAAAGATGTATAACTATTTACACTATAATAAATAGAGAACGAAATAGTATATTCATACTAAAAGTTTAATGAAGTAATTTGTAAATAAAACCAAAAAAAAAAAAACATTTTCTCTTTGTCCTATAAATATGACTAAAAAGGTACCATTTTGTCTTGATTCGTATTGGCTAACCCTTTTTTGAAAAATAATATTGAATTTTAAAACAAATATATGTATAAATAGAGATCACAGTTTAAGAAGCATCATTAGTTTGATAGGTTGTGACTAACCCTTTTTTATTGCTCATAAGCATTCTTCCATTAAAAGCAATCATGTTTACGGTCAGATATCAAATGTGGGCACATCTGGAAATGGTGCCAACACGTGAGTTGCAGGTATTATTGCGTATGTTCTTTTGGAACCAAGGCATTGATTATATACAATGTTAGGTCGTAACTTGGTCCAGACGCTACGTTCATGAAGTGTTTTTTTAATTTGGTCCAGAATTGTAAAGTATCATCAAGCGTCTGTTTTGCTTGGTCTTTCTTTTTATTTCATTATGAACTAGTGAAAACGTATTGCTTACTTATTAAACTTTGTGTTTAAACGTGATCAGTATGGATTTTTAATGTATTCATCAATTTTAATTTCATTGCTGTGATCTTGGCGTGACTTTATATGTAGGCTAACGAAAGCTCCTTTGAAAGCAAGATTTTGCAAGCTATCATGGGGCCGGTTTCAGTGGCTACATATTTGTCGTGCTTAGTAAAAATATGTTGAAGCCACGACATTGTATAGACTCTGGGCGGGAAGAAAAGGGTATTGTCTGAGATTGGGAGAATATGTGATTCTGGTTTTGATCGTCCATTTTGCATGGCCAAATCATTTTTTTCTCTGAATAGTTTATCATTACTTGACTGCTGCATTTAAGTTTTGGCATGACTGTTTTGTAAATTTGGTTCTTATGATTTTTTTGCCATTACTGTTCATTAACTCTGTTTTTAATAATCATCCATTATAGGTCGCTGCTGAAGAAACTCATAGTGTGGTGGTGGATCAAATTTCTAATGAGGTAGCATTTGCGGAGCCAATCAATCTATTTCATTCAAGCGGTCACTACTATGACACTACCCAATCAACTACGTCTTACGTGCATGTTTCTAAAGCACCTGATTCAAGTAGAGGAGCCTCTCTTTCATGAGGATGACTCCTTGAAAATGAATGATCTAATTGATCCTGAACTAGAATTGCCAAAAATAGAAAATCCTTTGGAGAACATGAAGTTTGAAGATGGATTAAGCGCACTTGACTTGTATCATGATGCAAAGATGTTTCTTTCGCTTCATCAACCTCCGGTTCTTATTGCTTTATGTGCTTTTTTATGGGTTTCTATGGGGACACTGAGACTACTTGGGAGATCCATCCCTTGACATCTGAATCCCTAGTTTTGCTGCTATGTGTTATATGGGATTCCCCTTATTCAATGAACAAAAGTCTATTGTTCTAACATATTTTAATAATTTAAAAAAAAACAGGAATTTACCTTCTGTTTCTTTTACTTTTATGAATATTGAACTTGAGAAGGAAGGTTTTTATTAAAATGAAAGAAGGGCGTGTAATTATAAGTAGATGAATGCTGGGTGACTGCCGCATCACACAAATCCTATTTATTTGTTTATTTAATAGTTGTTATAGCCTATGCTAATCCAATGCCGTTTGGGAGCCCTCATTTTGGCCAATAGATCATATAAATATTCACCTTCCTGTGAAACTTGTATATCTATAGTGTTATTTCTCTCTACTGTAATTTTTAATTTTATTAGCGTGTTACGGTTGTTGGTAGGACGGTGACATGGTTGCTACTGTTTTATTTTATGCAGACGAGTTGCAAGTAATCAATGGATATTTGTTTGGGAAAGTAAAAAAGCAGAGTTATCATAGTTTTCCCATCAGATTTTTATCAATAAATATATGGTGTGTGTGTGTGTGTTCATGAATATGCATCATATAATCAAATAATTTAATATTTTTACACAATTGGGAAAACTCATTTTAATATTTTGTACAAGGGATTGGGCTGAACTGTGTGACTGGTTATAGTGTCTTTTTCCACTTGTTATACATTTTAAAATATATAGTGTCTTTTTCTCGTGCTTTTTTTTTTCCGCGTGGAAAGGAATTCTTTTTAATATATTGGGAAGGTAGGAATCTTATTTCGTTTGTTTATTCATTATTATTATTAACGCACATCCACTTTGGTTTGGGAGCAACCATTTTGTAGAATGAATTATATAAATAATTACATAATTATGAAACCTGTACAAATAAAATAAATATATCCAACTGTAATCAAGAGAAGCATAGGAATATATTGTAGCAAATCGTTTGTATCGATTATAATTTTTTTAAAACATTGAAATGAAATCAGAAATCTCTCTGTAAAAATAAGTTTTTTTTGGACATCTTAATGAAAACGGGATCTAAAATTACAAAAAGAGGAAGAGGAAAAAGAAAGAAGAAAGTGAAAGAAAAATCTCTCAGCGTAAGGGCCAATATCATATATTTTAAAATCCGCTCCTGGCTTTCCCCGAAAAAACCATCCACTTCTGCTTCCCATCAGGAGAAGAAAGCGTGTTCTCAACTTGAGCCCCAAAAAATAAAATAAAATCCACTCCTGCTTTCAATCAGGCCGGAAATTAATTCAGAACAACTTGAGCCCAAACTTAATACGTCTACTGGGCCTGGTAAGAAAGGTAATATTGGGCCCAAACTTAACATGTTTGTGGTTCTAATTTCTTACGGTTAGACATTCTTAGACAATACTATTTTTTAAAAATAAAAGATCCAGTTGAATAATTTAAAAAAATTAAAAAAGTTTACTAAACTATCTAATTATAACATATATTACATGATCTTTTTAAAATACTTATATGCATTATTATATTATATATTAATTTATAAGTAAAGCAAATTACTATAACTAGTCCTTAGTATAAAAGTTAGTTTAACATTCAATTTGGTGCTAAACAGAAAAACCAAATTCACTGTCTCTCATATTTATCCATGTCTTTTAATCCTTCTAGTAGTTGCACATATTAAATATTTTATCAAATAATAATTTTGGCTAATACACATGATTAGCAAAGGTATTTTAAAAAAGACAACATCTATTTATTATAAATAATTAACTTAAATAATTTTTTATATCCTCAAATTCATCAATTAGCTCTTATATTAAAGATCAGAAATAACATATAAATACTTTAACATAATTTAGTAATTATTTAATTTTTTTAAAAATTAATTGGGCTCTTAACAACAAAGTTTTATGTCAAGAACGTTTGATATCATTTAGTTTTAAAGGTATAAAAGTAACCACAAACATTAAAAAGTATAGAATTTGGTCACTACGGTTAATAAGTCCAAGTGTCCGTTTCTTTTTTGTTATGGGCCCCACTATTTTCAGTTTGGCATATGCTGCTCGAACCAAATTTAGACACGTGGCACCCCTTTTGACCTTTCCCTGTACCTCTCCTCTCTCATCAGTTCCCAATTCAATGACCTCCACCGCTCCACGTGCTTTCTCACCATGTCTCACTCCATTTCTTTTCTTTCATTTTTCCCCCTTGGGTTGACTGTGTCTTCTTCCATTTCAAAGACCTCCATTTCTCGATCTTTCTTGCTGATTGATCTAGCAAAGGAAAGTAAGAGGTAAGAGGAAGAACTTCTTAACCATGAGGAGTGATTAATCCCAACACGAAACCCTCCAATTGATCACCTTCGATTCCCATGATATAAGTAACGCCACTTGAAAGCCCACCCACCATGCCATCAAACTCGATGGCTTCAGCTTCGGCACCTCTTTCCTTCAATGGCTTGCTTCTACCTCCACTATGTACGAGCCTTTAGATTCTTCTCACTCCTTTTATTTTGGTGACATATTCTTCTCACTCCTTTTCTACTGCGTTCTGTTTCTTACACAATATACTCAAGTTTTCTTCTTTGGCTCTTACAATTAGTTTAGTGTGGAATTTTCTATACTTCTGTCAAAATCTGTTGAATCATTTGAGGTTTTTATACTTTGGATTTTAACATGGGCATAATGGTGATGGATTTGGTGAGGTGGAAAGAGGGAAATCAGACGGGAGAGGTCTGAGAATTGGATGGAGTTATAGAAGAAGAAGAGGATTTATGAACTTGTTCTCTTCCTCCTTTCTTGTTGGTTTTGACTATGTTGAAGCTATTTAGATGAAATCACTAATTTGAAAAGTTTGATTTTGTGAGTTTGTAAGAGATTTTGTGGGTTGAAGAAGAAATGTTTGAAGGACAGAGAAGCGGACGATGAGCAGGGTTATTTACAGGTTGAAGATTGGTTTTTTTTTTTTTTCCATTTACACACTTGTCATATATTATGATCACATCAACTTTCACTCTCTGCCACGTCACCATTTCAGGTCAAGCATTTTTTGCTCTCCAACTTTGTAACAGTCAACATGATTCAATTTAACAGTTGTGATAAAATTGCTCCACATTTTAATGTTTGTGTCTACTTTTGCATCCTTCAAAATTAGATAATGTCAGATGTTCTTGGTGTAAAACTTTATTATTAAAATGGCACATTAACCCATTTATATAATTCATTTTTCAAAGTATTCTTATTAATTGCACACATGTTAAGAGAATTTTCATCTAAGGGTAATGATAGTCTAAAAGGGTACTCCTTCGGTCCTTAATATAGAACCCAATTGTTGAGTTAGTTTTAATCCTAAATATAAGACCTATTTCTTATATTTATCAATTTTTTTCTAAATTACCCATATGAATACTCCATCAACGATAATCAAGTAGAAGAGGGAGAGGAGATATTAAGAAAAATGATTATGGTGTTTTAGGAAAAACATGTAACATTTCTTATAATTAACGAAATTACCTAACTTCCTCAATCTAATCAAATTAGTTAAATGGGTCTTATATTAAGGATCGGAGGAGTATTATAAGAAAATTAACTCATATTTATTACAAATAAATAATTTAATTAATTTTTTAATCTACTCAAATTAGTTAAGTAATTCTTATATAAAAGACATGAGACTGTATATAATATAAATTTTAATATAAATGTATAATCATTTTATTTTTATATTTTTAAAGTTTTATTCTAAAATTTAAATGTCATGCAATTGCACAACTTTGTACTTGGAACCTGAACCTAATTTCTTAATATTTTATTCACACAGATTAATTAACAATGAGTACTTATTTATTATTTATTAAATTAGTATACAAACTAAAACTAAAACTTGAATTATTTTTCATATTTTATGACATAGACATGTTGATTAAAAAACTTGTGTATAACCATGACAACGATTAAAAAAAAAGAGAGAAAATGGATATAATAAAGATTAAGAGAAATAAAACATCAACAGATCATGGATATTTGTTTTATTTAAAAAAAGTTTGATAAAAACATAAAATAAATCAAAGCGAGAATTTCAAGGATTAGGTCCTCTGATGTAATATATTATTTCTAAAACATAGTGAAATAAGGTAATTTCAAGAATTTCATAGTGAAATAAGGATTAGGTCAACAGATCATGACAACGATTTAATTTTTTTTTTTTGGTTCATAGTGAAATCATGAAGACATACGCGCTATATATCAAAATGACCCTATACTAATATTATTGTCATTGTTGCCCCACATATACTAAAACATTACATTCTACTAATAACATGAGAGACAATGATATAACAAAAGAAAAAAAAAAAAAGACAGAACAAAGATACACACGGCTACAAAGATTAACCATGGACATAGTTTGTGAGTAGCCTCTTCAACTTTGCTATTGTTATTGAAGCGAACACATATATCTCATTTGCTACATCTTCCACTCTTCGGAAACAAGCATATCTCCAACTCTTCTTCAACACTAATGTCCCAATAGCACCCCAAAAGCCAACAGCAAACCCAATTGCTACCACAAAATAAAACCACACTTTTTCTGGATCATTTTCATCTTCACGTTCTCCAGTTTCAGGAACTTGTTGAGAATCATCACCTTGACATTTATTTGGTAGTGGGATTCCACAAAGATGAGGGTTACCAACATAAATGGATGGGTCATTCAACGTCAAGAATTGATTTTCAGTCGGAATTGGCCCTGAAAGGTTATTGTATGACATGTTCAAATGGCTCAACATAGTTACATTCGGCATGCTCTTTGGAATTGAGCTAGAAATTAGTTTGCAAGAGATATCAAATGATTCAAGGGATTTCATATCCCCAATAATCTCTAGAATCTCTCCTTTCAAATGATTGTGTGAAAGGTTCAAGCTGATTAATTTGACAAGGGAGAATAACCCAAGAGGAATTAATCCAACCAAATTGTTATTTGACAAATCAAAGTTAATCTCAAGCTGCAAGATTCTAGTAATGTCAAACTCTCTTCCTTTCATAACTTGTTTCACATGTTGATTAGGCCATTCACTTTCTATGCCAAATTCCCATTCGGTTGAATTCCATATATGTGTATTATTTACTGTCATTCCTGTAAGATTGCCAATGCAATTGGGTATTGAGCCACTTATGTTGTTATTTGCAAGGTCCAAAATCTGCAATGATTGGAGTTGGCATAGATGTAAAGAAATGTTACCATCCAACATATTATCTCGCAACCTCAGAATGTTCAATGTAGGAAAAGTGTTGCTAGTCCATGGGGGTATACTTCCAGAAATGTTATTCTCACCCAAATCTAAAATTCTCAATTCCGTCAATTTTTCCAAATTCAATGGAAGATTCCCTTCAAGATAGTTATTGTTCAAATGCAACCAGAACAATGAAGAAAGCTTGCCGATTGAGATAGGGAAAGCACTAGATAATTTGTTGAATGAAAAATTTATTTATGTCAATTTACCTGTATCTCTCCAATAATTTGGAATTTCACCAGATAAATTGTAACGAGAAAGATCAATGCTTCCTAGATTTACAAGGTGACAAGAGCTTTGAGGGATATTGCCAGTAAAAGAGTTATTTGAGAGATCAAGAAATTCTTGATTTGCAAGTTGACCAAAACTTTGACCAATGTTGCTCGTGAGAGAATTATTTGAAAGATCGAGGACAAGTAGATTTGAAAGTTGACCAAGACTTTGAGGAATGTTACTCATAAGAGAATTACTTGAAAGATTAAGGTCATGTAGATTTGAAAGTTGACAAAGACTTTGAGGAATGTTGCCCATGAGAGAATTACTTGAAAGATCAAGGTGAGATAGATTTGAAAGTTGACCAAGACTTTGAGGAATGTTGCCCATGAGAGAATTACTTGAAAGATCAAGGTAATCTAGATTTGAAAGTTGATCAAGACTTTGAGGAATGTTGCCCATGAGAGAATTACTTGAAAGATCAAGGTAATATAGATTTGAAAGTTGACTAGGACTTTGAGGAATATTGCCCATAAGAGAATTACTTGAAAGATCAAGGTGATCTAGATTTGAAAGTTGACCAAGACTTTGAGGAATGAGGCCACTTAAAGAATTATTTGATAGATAAAGTCTTCCTAGATTTACAAGTTGGCCAAGATTTTGAGGAATGAAGCCGCTTAATAAATTACTTGATAGATCAAGGCTTCTTAGATTTACTAATTGACCAAAACTGTGAGGAATATTGCCACAAAAATAATTATATGAAAGTTCAAAGCGCATTATGTAAAGAACCCTCTACCTCAAGACATTTTAACCCATCACAAAACCTCTACTATGGTAGAAAAGGAAATTGTTAATACGAGCTACCATAGTAGAAGGAAATTTCATATTTTTAGAAATTGACTTTCAAACTCGGGTCAACCCGATAGACGTTGCATGCAACTAAAATAATCCATTTATATTCACTGGGCCTCCGAGGCCTCCGGCCCGGGTAACACATACATCAAAATCAGCCCATCAAAATAGTTTTTCCACCAAGTAAAACACATTCCATAAAGCAATAGCAATGGCCTCCGGCCAACCAAAATAGGGAGATACATTCTATTCAGTTTACAACAAAGCCGGGAAATCAAAGATACCAAAAAGCGGTCCTAAATGTGGCAATATAACTACTACTCATACATATACAAATGCTAGAGGCCTAAAGCTAACCCAGCTCAAGCCTTTGCGTCTCTTCCCGAAGGTGCTCGCCTAGAACCTTCTCCTGAAAACATTGTAAACCACGGGGTGAGACAAAGTCCCAGTAACCAACCTTTCCAATACTAGGTACTACTAAATAGGTGCTCGTGAGGTGTCAAGTGGGGCAATTCACAAATAATACATAATGATAGCCACAACAATTTATGCAAGTGAAATGATGCAATCCCATCAACCAAATCCCTCACTTTGGGGGGATTTTCAGGAGCCGAACCCGGCCTATCCCTCACTATGGGGGACGTAAGGAGCCATAAAGGCCTATCCCTCACTCTGGGGGACGTAATGAGCCCGAAGGCCTATCCCTCACTATGGGGGACGTAAAGAGCCAACCATCATGCATTAATGGAGGCCTTACCACGTGGTAGTAACAGACAAAACTCTCACCAAATTTCCAATTAATGCATCATGCTCAAATCATAATCAAGAGTAATAATCATTTCATAATTAACCCCATTCAGTGGCATATCTTTCACAATTCCACAATTTCATTCATCATAAGTCCAAACCCCACAAGACGCTTTTCCATTTTTATATACAACATATAGTTCGAACACAATTACTAATTGGAGCACAAAACACAAATCTACTCACAATACCACAGAAGCAAGTACTAAGGATTGGAAAGTGGTTACCTCTCGCCTGAGCAAGGAATAACAATCAACAAAGTGGCCCCGCGCACCACCAAGACTCACAACCGGTCTACACAAGCACACAAACATACAACCAACATATATTAGCATTCAAACTAATAATGTGGCCAAAACAACACTTGGGGACACAAAATTCCTATCTCCCATCAAAACTCTACCCAACTCAAGGGGTATAACTATCAAAACAACACTCCAAAGTCCTCAAAGTCTATTAAAACATCAAGTCTCCTTCCAAGCATCAATTATAGTTCAAACCTCAAGGGCCCACTATAGGAATTCAACCTCCAACAACCCATTTGAGCAATTAAGGTTCCAACAACAAATCTAAACCGATTAAACATCCAATTAACCCTCCTTAACATAACCCAATTCACAAAACTCAAAAAATCAATCTCTACATTATCATCCTCAATCCCAAATCATCCAATTTCATAAACCCTAACTCCAAAATTCTAGATTCTTTAAATCCAAGGAAACTACACCGATTAAATACTTAAACTAACCCAATGCAATCAATTAAACCCAAAACAATCGGTCAAAAACCTCAGTTCAATCACAACTTAGAAAATCTAGGGTTTCACCAAAAATCCTCAGAAATTTCCAAGAAATTCCAAGAAAGAAAGAAGATTAGAGGTTAAAATCACTTACTTGAGGTAATGGATCCTTAGAAATGCCTTTCTCAAGCCTCCTCCACGAAACCCTAGTAGAGCTTCTCTCTCCTCCTTCAGATTTTCCAATTTTCGCACATCTGAACCCTCCAGCGATTATATAGAATCGCGACCTTTCGCCGCGGCGAACTCCATCTTCGCCGCGGCGAACTAATCCCGAGAGGGATTACTCGCCTGAAAAACCGACTTCGCCGCGGCGAAAGCTTCCCGAGAGGAAACTCTCACTCGCCCAGAAGAACTTCGCCGCGGCGTGCCCTTACCTTCGCCGCGGCGAAACCTTCCCGAAAGGGAAGCCTCGCTCACCAAAACAACTTCGCCGCGGCGTCCCCAAGACTTCGCCGCGGCCAAACCTTCCCGAGAAGACACTCCCCTCTGAAACCCCCGGTTCGCCGCGGCGAACATACCCTGAGAGGGGTACGTTCACCTATTCCTCCAACCAACCTCAAATCCAACATAAACACCAAGATCAAGATTAAATCACTAATCTATCCTCAAAATCAACCCAAAAGAGGCTATTAAACCCGATAAAAACTTAGGATGTTACACATTAGCTTTTCAAGATGCCCTATCCAAGTTGGTAAATGGCCATTGAGTCAATTCTCACTCAAGTACAGTTCCTCTATGTCATATTTGATGATCTAGATAAATCGGAGTCACCAAATGCCTGTCCTTGAAGATTGCTCTCATGAAAATCTAATCTTTTTAAATGACAAATGTTTTTTACGATTTGTGAGATGGAAATTTCTAGTGTGGCCAGGAATTGATTCATGGAGATATCTAGATGGCGAAGGCTCCTTAACTCTCCCAACCAAGATGGAATTGAACTAAAATTGTTTAGAGAAAGGTCAAGGTATTCAAGGGAAGTCAAGTTTGATAGAGCAATAGGAATGGGTCCACAAAATACATTATATGAAAGATCAAGAGAAACCAGATTCTTAAACTCTCCTAGCCATAATGGCATTGAACTAAGATTGTTGAAATAGAGCTCAAGAGATTCAACAAAAGTCCAATTTTGAAACATATAAAGGATTTGACCATCAATTTCATTCCCACCTAGATTCAAGACCCGAACTCTAGTATTATTTGTAAAATTGAATGGGGGAAGAGGAGTAGACAAGTTGCCAAGTCCACATCCTTTTAATTGGAGTTGTGATAAAGAAGGAAGCATGTGAAGTACCTGGAACAAGTTGTGAGCTTCTCCAAGGTAGACTTCACTAAGATTGAGGTGTTGCAAAGACTAAAGTTTAGAGATCCAACTCATGTCATTGATGTGCAAATCATTCCAACTGAGATCAAGAAACTGCAATGCTGTGAGGTTTCTCCCAAGATTGGTAGGAATCTTCCCTGTGAAATTGGACCCAGCGATAGAAAGATATCTCAACCTCCCCATAGAACCAAGAAAGGTAGGAATCGAGATGGCATTGAAGTTGTTTCCACTCAAATCTAAATAAATCAAATGTTGCAACTCCAATAAAGATGGATCAACACTAGTAGCTTGTAGGGAATAGAAACTGAGATCAAGTTTGAGAACAGGACCAGTAACATTGTGACAAGTGATGCCATCCCATTGGCAACGGTTGGTTTTGGGATTCCAAGAGGAAAGGTTTTTATGTGGATCATCATAAATAGATGCTTTGAACCTGAGAAGAGCTTGTTTCTCTGATTCAATGCATCTTCCACACAAACCTAATGGGGCAATTCCCAACAACAAGAAAAGCAACACAAATCCTAATATGATGTGTCTTCCCATATCGATGAGAAAAGCTCTGGCAAAGCGAATTTTCTATATGGTGAATCTCTATCGAGAAGTGATGTGTGGGGTTCCCTCAATACACACAACTCATATTTATAGATGACTCTTTTTTTTTAACCAAAAAATGTGATAAAAGATAATCATGAGTTGTACACTTTTAAAACAAACTATTCACTTGTGGTTGTCTTCAACTTTTATGTTCAAATTATATATTAAAAGAATTTAAAAGATGAAAAATACGTGGTTAGCATCAAAGTACCGTGAGCACTAACAACAAACTAAAAGCAATTTACTTTCAAATTGCAATGATGCATCAATATGGTTGTTGCATATTCACATTAAATATTGAAATTGTTAAATATAGACTGGTTTAAGCAGGAAATTTAATTTTAAACTATTCAATTGTTTGGTCTATAAAAAATTTTTTTTCAAAAAAAACTATACTTACATGTTTGATCTTTTTATATAATTATAATATCATGCAAAATTTAAAAACAAAACAAAGCCATTGATATAAGCGGCCAAGGATATAGATTTAAAACTGTTTTTGGGTAAAATATAAATTTAAAACTTTAATAGCATAAAATTATTGAAGTTCGCCAATCTTGTCAATTTTATACTTGAACATGTTTCAAACTGAGAACAAATAATTTTGAATGACTACAATTAACAAAATCATTGAATGTCAATCAAATTAGAAGTTCAATAGCTGGACCAGGATGATCATTCTGGGAAAAAATAAAAAATAACATGGGACAAAATATTGTTGGCGAAAAAAATTTATGTGAAAAGAATTATAAAATGTAAAATGTGTCAATTTCTAGATTAATCATGAATGTAACAATTTTGCAAATATTATAAAAGTTAGGAACCTTTCTTGGCGAACGTTTGAACAAAATTTATTGTTGAAAAATGTTAAAAAAACTTAAAATAATTAAATGTAGGAGTTAGTTAGCTAATTTATATAGATTAAAAAAATAAGTTAAATTGATTAGTTGTAATATATTTAGAAAAATTGATTAGTTTTCGTAAAAACCCCTCCTGGTAATGTACTCAACAAAATTAATGTCGAATGGGTTGTTTTAAACATTTCAGCAACACACCATTTCCATCGTTGGTTCATTTTTGTTATGCTCACTCTAATTATATAAGAAGAATTTTTTGAGGATGATACAATCCTATTTATAAGAAATCTTAATAGGATGTCTGAATTAAATATTTTAATAAATATTTTATATTTTTTAAAGTACTTAAATATTTCATTTTAAGTATTTAAAAAATTTAAAATTGCTTGTTTAAATTATAAGGATTATTTTTTAAATGACATGACATATAATAAAAAATATAAAAAGATTGGCATGGCAAAAACCATTAACTTTAACGGTAATTTTAATGATAAGGGATTAATAAACAAAACACTAAATATTAGGGTTCTTAATTTAATTTTTTAAATATAAAGGAGGTTATACGCAAATGACCTAAAATTAAGGGAAGTTCTATATATTTTAGCCATTGTTTTGTGCATAAATGTTCAATGGATTGAGAAAACAATCATGAGAAAAAGAAAATGCTGCGTATCATGTTAGTTGGCTGCATCTCTTTCTCTGTTTTCTTTTTTCTTTTTCTTTTTTCCTTCTTTAATTATAGATCGTGGAATTTTTTTTCTTTTCTTTTTTTTCCCCAACTGGGTTTGCTTTTTCTTGCACTAGGCTATTTTAGTTTGGAGAAATTAATTATTTAGTCATTCTAGGATTCACATAATTCCGGCTCAATTCCAAATATTTAATTTATTAGTGTATCTCAATATATTAAATTTGAGACATTTAATTAATTGGTTCTTTTATTTTATAATTCATATGCAATTCATCCTAAAAAATTATTTGTATAAACTAACCAATTAAATGTCAAAATTTTAAGTAGTCTTAGTTTCAAGGATTGAATGGTAGTTGAGTTGAAACTATATCTCTTTTAGTTACATGTTTAGATAAAAAGAAATAATGTACTTTTTATGATTCTCATAAACTGAGAAAAAATTTAATTTGTGCTTTCCATAAAAAATTTTAAAAAAATAAATAACTTTTCTTTGAAAATCACTTTTTTAAAGCTTTCTGTGGCAGAGAATTAAAACAAACTTAATGAAACGTTCCACCTAATCTTCTAATATCATGTGAAATCATCAAATGACCAGGTCAACCAAACTTTTCGTCAACGTAATTTTTTTTTGGCATATTTTATAGCTACCGACACAATGCTTAGCTTTATTCTTCTCTTCTCTTTTCTTTTTTACCAGAATTTATTCTTCTCTTTTCATGCACGTTCTTGCTTTTTTGAAATATTGATGCTTATGGATACCCTACCTTCAATAATTTCATGGTTGTTAGAAAGAACCAGATCGTCCAGTTCAACTAGTTGAACCAACAACGAGCCTTAGTCTTATATAGAACCTCTTTTTTTGCGCTAATTTTTTATAGAGCAAAATAATGTTATTGTTATGAATATAATAATATCTTTGTGGATGTACATATATCTCTCACCATCTCCTATATCTCCTATAGTCTCTAATATCTCCCATTATCTCTATATCCCTCAATTATCTCATATTATCATGTAATCTGTAGATTCTATCGAATGTGTAAAGCTGTGCCTATAAATAGAGGCCATATATAATGTATTGAGTGCACTTGAATGGAATGAGAAATACTCTCTCTTGTTGATCCTCTCTTCCTCTGTATGATTCTTCTCTATATTTCTTCTTTATTTGTAACACGTTATTAGCACGAAACTCCAACCAAAGTGCGTATGATATACTTTTCTACCCCATCATAATCTTAGAGCATCATCTTTATTATTTTTCTAGAGTATCATTTGCTCTATTCAAATAAAAATACCTCAAGCATCATATATATGGTGTTTCAGAGTATCCGTATTCCTATTCAATTTATCTAGGATAATCTAAGCCATTATGTGGAATTAAAAGGATTATCTACTGTTTTTTTAAACATCGGGTTCTATGGTTATGATTGGAGATTTTCCCCCCTCTATTTCTTATTGACCTGACGTCACTATTTTGATGGAACCCGAAGTTCCAATAGATACTAGCAGTATCCATAAAGATTTACCATCTAAAGTTAAATGGCTAGAAGCCATATAATTTTAAGTTTTCATCTCATTGTAGTTAAATGGCCAGAAGTCATATAACTCAGATTTTTCATTCTTTTCAAATTAAATGGCTAAAAGCCATATGATTTTGATTTTCTATATTATAGCCAGAAGCTATACAAATTGAAGTTTTTATCTTATGGCTAGAAGTCACACATATATATATATGGGGTTAATTCTCTATTTTTTTAAATGACTTGAAACCATATATATTTGATATTTTATCTTATTAAATAACTCGAAGTATTTAGGTATAAATTTTCCATTTTATGGCTAGAAGCAATATATATTTGATTACTGTTATTTTATTAAATGGCTAGAAGCCCTGTAATTTGAATTTTCTATTTTATGGCCAAAAGCCATATATATATATATTTTTTTTATCTTATTAAATGGCTAGTTGCCATATAAATTTGATTTTCTGTCTTACGGCCAGAAGCTATAGATATTTGAATTTTTTTATCTCATTAAAAGGCTAGAAGCGTTATAATTTGTATTTTCTATTTTATGGCCAGAAGCCATATATATATTTAATTTTTCTTTATGTATATATATCATGTTGAATTTTATATTTTATAGCCAGAAGCCATTTATATATATTTAAATTTTCTTTTATCTTATTAAATGGTTTGCATTCATATAATTTTGATTTTCTATCTTATGACTAGAAGTCATAAATATTTAATTTTGTTATTTTATTAATTGGCTTGAGGTCATATAACATCAAAGTTTTATCTTATGGTCAGAAACCATATATCTTTAATTTTTTTAATTTTGAAATTAAATAGCTAGATGCCATGTATCTTTATTTTCTTTATTAAATAGCATGAAGCCATATAGTCTTGATTATGAGAAGGATCATTATATGGTTTGTTTATAAAAGAAAAATTATGACAATTAGAATTATAAATAATGTAGCCCAGAAAACTAATGACTATATAGTGAAGGATGTATTGGCAAAAGAGTCTATCTTTTCTCTTTATTTCATATTACATTTAATTAATTTGAAATTCAAGTTTTATTTTTATCTTATTCTCATATATTTTTGACATTCAATTTGACATTTATTAATATTATAATTTTCTTATTACCAAATGGCCAGCAGCCATTACACTTATGTTATTAAATGACATGAAAATAATAACTTATGATGTTTTTAAAACCCTAAAGGCTTATGGTTTAAATATGAAATGACACAAATGATCTTTAAAAATATATATAATTTTCAATATAGAATCTTGAAGACTAATGACTTATAAATAGCCCGGAAGGCTTATGATTCAAATCTTCCTAATTATATAGTTTGATTTTAGTCCTTATGGATTTTTTTTTGCTGAATTTATAAATTTATAAATAAGTTTTGAAACATTACATAATATATACAAATAAATAAAGTTTTTGAATAACAAAATATCGAGAATATATATATTTTGTTTAAAAAAAATACTTCATATTTTTTATAAAAAAAAGGGTATAACAAAAAGTGAAGTATATCATATAGTGAAATAATAATATATTTTAGTTCCTAAAGAACTATATATAACTTTTTTTTTTTGAAGAACTATATGTAATCAAAAAATTGATATAGTTCCAGAAGGACTAATAACAAAAGATTGATATAGTTCGAGAAGAACTAATAGCAAAATGTTGATATAGTTCCTGAAGAACTAGTAACAAAATCGATATAGTTCTTGAATAACTAATATAGTTCCCCCCATTATTTTTGTGGGCAGAAAAAAATTGATAATGAAAAATTATGATCCATAAACATTTATATTAGAATATTTGCTTATCAAATGGTCTTAAGGTGATAGCTTAATTAGATTGAAATCTATTCTTATATATGAATCAGGAAGCATTTGGATTTCCAAGTTAAAGATATGTTATTAGCTTACTATATATTATTCACTGTATTTGAAATACAGAAATAAGAAAAATATATTTATATAACTCACACTTGAGAGGGAGATTGTTGAAATACAAGTGTGAATCATATTGGATGGAATTTGTTATTATTAATATTAATGGCATTCCTTATATCTCGTATTCTTTTTGAAAAAGGCTCGATAAGAGTCAATGGTGCTGAACCTTCCATGAGTGCACAAGTTTTTACCATTAGGTAAAAGATGAAAAATAACGCTTTAAAAGAGCTATATCGTGATTCATTATCCTGAAGATAAAATTTATAATTGATAGCATATTCCTTATGAAATATTAAGGTGAAAAATGAATAATATGACATGGTAATAAGAAGTTTACCAATAATTGAGAATAATTTTATAATAAACCAGAAGTTTATATGTAACATCTTAAATTCTACTCTAAGGATTTAAATATTAAAAAAGGGTTCAAACTGTTATTTTCTCTGTTTTACCTAGGGTCTTTAACTTCAGTTTACCCCTAGTGTTTTCTTTTTTACCCTCCACCGTCTTTCTTTTCTCTTCCTCTCTCTCTCTCCCCGCGTTTATTTTGGTTGCAGCATCGGTCATCTCTCTCCCTTCTTTCTTCATCATTTCAGATAGTTTTGATAAGTAAAACTATTTCTAATTACAAAACTTTCTTAATGAAAGTTGTTCTACTCAGTCAGATCTATCTAATGATAGTAATTTTGTGTTGCTTAGAGAAAATTTTTGATATAGAGTTCAGAGTTTTGATGGGTGTTCACCACAGCATTGTAGATCTGTTATAGTAGATCATTTTTTACCGGTTTAAATTTGTCTATTTATTGATTTTAGTATTTAAAAATTAATTTTTAATTAAAATATATGTTATTTATGAGATATATCATATTTATACCGATTAAAATTAAGTTAAATAATTTATTTGGGTTGTTTGACATATTATTAAAATTTTAATCGGTTTAGTTTTATTTATTGGGTGACTAGAGGTTTTAAAATAATTATTGTAGTTAAATTTTCTTATTTATGAAAAAAAATATATATATGCCATTAAAATTTTGATTAGATTATTTATATATATAAATATTTGAGATACTATTGAATTTTTGATGGTTCGGTTTTGAGGTTTAAATTTCAAATGAGATTTTTAGAATTTAGAATATACTAATTTCATATTTAGAAATTTTAGAAAATTCTTTTTATTAAAGTAAATAAGTTGGAGGATGTAAATAAATAATTTGGCTTGTTAGAAAATTATCAATTAGTTCTAAAGTACTTAATTTTGGATTATAAGAGTTGTGAGAATTTAGAATGAAAATTAAATTCCATTAGGAATTTAACTAATATAGAGAAGTTTAATTAATTAATTAGTTTGTGTTAATATGTGGTTATATTAATTGTGTAGATTAATTTTTGGTTGAGCAAAGGATTGACCTTGTGGTAATTCTTAGTATTGCTTTGGCGAGAGGTAACCACTTTCCACTTGTTATATGTGCTAATATGTTGTTTGTGAGTATTTTGCTATTTTTAGAATAATAGTTGATATTTGGAACTTTAGTAGATATATTATATCTTTTGAGCTATGAAAATTGTCTTGTGGGATTTTTGGAATGGTGATTGAGAAGTTTGGAAAAGATATATGATTTATATCTTATGGATTATACTGAGAAAAGATTGAGACATTTTTATTATTTTGTGAATGATTGGTTGTTATTTGAATTTTAGGATTGAGTCCTATCCTACCACGTGGTAAGGTCACAATTAGTGCACATTGGTTGGCTTCTTCTTTCGTCCCCCATAGTGAGGGATAGGCCTTTGTGGCTTCTTATTCGTCCCCTAAAGTGAGGGATAGGCCCATATGTTTGATTGATCCCCCGAGTGAGGGATAGACTTATGTGGCTTGTGTGTTGACCCCCATAGTGAGGGTTTGGATGATTGAAATTATATTTTTATGGATATATCTATGTTTCTCGAGAATTAATAACTATCCTACTTGACACCTCACAAGCACATGTTAGTATGTATGATGAGTTGGAAAGCTGGTTACTGAGGCATTTGTCTCACCCTGTGGTTTAACATTTTCAGGCGATAGTTCAGGTGGTGGCCCATCAGGGAAGGCTCTGGAGGCATAGTGTGCTGTTATAGCTTGTATAGCCTCCCTGCTTTTGTTCTATGTGCTGACTTGTTATATATTGCCACATAGGGCTCATCTACTATCATGATGTAAAATAATACTTTTAATTACTACTATCTGGTATGATAGGGCCGTGAGGAGGCCCGAGACATTTTAGACTCTGCGCGTAACGCTCTTTTGAAAGTGTTGACTTTTGACTAATGAGTTCTATAGTTTATATTAAACTGATTTATCAGTTCGTATGGTTGAAAATATAAGTTTGGTTTGGGCTAATGGTTGAATGATATTTCTGGACTTTGGAAGTCCAAGGCCCAAGGTAACGATCGATGTTACTCTTATTATAAGTTTATTTCTTTGAACCATGATAGCGATTTTAAAATTTTAAGGTTTCTTCTTTTCTATCATGGTTAATCATTCAAATAAATTGTCGGATTTAATCTAAAATGGTTTTGAAAGAGCAGTTGTCTCATTATACATTTACAATTTGGCATGACCGATCAGATCATCCTGGATCATAATGATGCAAAATATCATGAAAAATGTGTATTGTCATTTATTAAAGAACCAGAAGATTCTTTAAAAATGATATATAATTCAAGAATTTTTATGTGTTGTTTGTTCTTAAAGAAAATATCACTAACTATGCTCATAATCGGATCCGTACAGATCTATAATATATCAACTTTATATATGGGCCCATTTAGACACCACGTGGAGCAAAGTAATATTCTGTAAGTGAAAGATGCATCTATAAAATGGTCACTGGTGTTTGTGATCAACTTGCAACTTGAAGTTTGCAAATATGTTCAGTAATTACATTGAGTACATAAGTTCTTTATTATGAAATCAATATGATTCTCGTTGAGATTGCTAGTGATTGTTCCTCATGTTGCTGATGATTATATGCTTAGTAAAAGCCTCCATAAGTAGCTAGATCAGAGTTTATGAGAACAGAATTCCCATTTGAGTGTTGGGATGATTGATTTTATATATTTTTGCACATAAATGCATCAAGCCAACAATGTATTGTGAATTCTCCTATTATAATTGGCTTTTGGTCAGGTGCCAGCCATTTTTCATCTTAAAATGTGTGATATCTATTATTCCACCGCAATAACGCACATAGATGGATATTAAAAGTAAGTTGGGATCACTATTGGATAAAATCTCCTTATTCTTGTTTGTCTTTAAATGAAACAAAATAATGTTTCTAAAGGTGATTTATGGATTTAGGAGATCTACATTATATGTTCCCAATATGAGGGGGAGAAAATGTGTAGCTGGAAAAGAGAATATATAGAATACATTTTTACTATCAAATATAGATCCTCTAATATAGTAGTATGAACTAGAAGTTCATAAAGTATTGTATTCATAAAATATTATTAATATCTACCAGATGTAATTACTTATCAAAATGAGAATTCTTAATTCTTATATTCCAGCTAAAAGTGCTCTTATTTTTGAAGACATGCTAAAAGCATGAGATTATAATCTGTTCCAAAAGAAAAGAAAAAGGAGCAAATGATCATGATGATCATACTAAGGAGGCATGAATTGAAAAAGAGATTAAGACACAATTGTTTGACTCTTGAAGAGGTTTAAGTGTCTGAAAGCAATAAAGAGATCTCGATATGTTGTCTCATAAAAGAAAAGGGGACTGATAAAGGAATAAAATTGTCAACAATAATTTTATTGATGATATCATGTGATCAAATGAGGATCTTATATATAAATCTGTCATGAGATACAGACAAAAAAATGGTTGGCCAATAGAAAAGAAAAGACGCAATGTAACAGGGATTTGTGTATCCCTAGCCTATGCACTTGAAGTGTAATGCTAGTATTATGTAAAGAGACATTTGTACAATATAGAGAGAAATAAAGTCTTGTGGTGGATTAAATTACATGTCTTATCAATCTGGCAGTCTGGTAATAACTGAAATTTTTTTTCATGTGCGTCTTAGAAATATATAACTATAACGTATGACTTACTTTATAGTGAAGTTTTATATGAATCCCTAAAGGATTCAAATCCTTGTATAAATTCAAACGATCCAATATATGAATAGATATGGATCATAATGTATGAAAATCTTTGAAGGATTTAAGTTTCTAGAAGCATATAATTATGTTCTCAAGAACACTATTCAAGTAAATCTCTATATGAGACATATGTGGTTAATATTGACTGAAGGAATGATGTAAACATATTCCAACTTGTCTATTTGCGAAAAGATTCAAAATGAGTCTGTTATTAGTACTATTTATAATGATAATATCAGAACTCCTAATGAGTTTTCAATAGTTGTGAATTACTTAAAGGAAAAAATTTGAAATGAAACCGTTCAGAAGAATATATATAGATAAGTCACATCTATTATGTGGATGAGCAACATCTATTATATGTTTCATTAGTTGCAAGTTCTTTAGATGTGGATTAAAGATCGATTTAGACCTCCAGAACGTAATGAATAAACAATTGGTCCAGAAGTACCATATCTTAGTATCACTGAAGCATTTATATATCTAGCCATACAGAATCTGATATATCATTTCCTGATTAGCATGATATAGTTTTTTTATCAACATGAAGATTTTAGAATGGAATTAAAAATATTCTTTGTTACTTTAAGGGTGCCATGGAGGTAATATTGTTTTATTTGAAGGTATCCAAGACTAATCTTAATGGCTATAGATAAAGTATTTTTGTTTGATCCTCAGATCATAGTATGATCTACGTGTGGGTAAACCATAAAAGGACTATTTGTCTCAATTTTCAGAAGATTATGAAATTCATATTTGACGTTTTTATCTCATTACAATATTTGGAAGGGTTGTTTGTTATATTAGACTTTGTAGGCTCCAAGATGTCAACTGATGTTATTGATACACGCTGTACTCTTTTTTCCTTGTTTATGGTTTTGTCCCACTGGGTTTTGCAAGCAAGGTTTTTAATGAGACAACATTGCATAATGTATCAATGAATGATGTACTCTTTTTTTCCGCTAGGTTTTTATCCCATAGGGTTTTTCCTAGTTGAAATTTTTTAATGAGGCACATTCATATATATTGGACATCTAAGGGGGAGTGTTATGAATATAATAATATCTTTATGGATGTCCATATATCTCCCACTATCTCCTATAGTCTCTAATATCTCCCATTATCTCTATATCCTTCAATTATCTCATATTATCATGTAATCTGTAGATTCTATCGAAGGTGTAAAGCTGTGCCTATAAATAGCGACTATGTATAATGTATTGAGTACACTTGAATGGAATGAGAAATACTCTTTCTTGTTGATCCTCTCTTCCTTTGTATGATTCTTCTCTATATTTCTTCTTTATTTTATAGCAGTTATTTTGTATTTTTATTTTTGGCTGATATATTCTCTTTATTGCTAGATATATTTGATGATATATATTAGTGATTTTGGTAAGTCATGGAAGCTTGTGCTAAGTTTTCTTAGATAATTAGTAGTAGTGTAACATAACTGGTATTTTGGTGAACCCTAGCAGACAAAAAATAGCTGTTTAAATTGACTTTCTAGAGTCGTTGATTTTAAGCAGCATATATTTTTTTTAATCAACACTGAAATTTATTATCAAAAGTCTATTTTTTGGTAGAACTTAATACCATCTGGATGAAAAGAAACAAATTGCATCATAAAGGGAAAAATAGATTATCCTCTTACTATGATTCGGGAAATCCAGAATATAATTTCTCTTTCAAATTATGACTTTTGATAACTTTAACTCCTTTTGGTCTTCTAAGTAGAACTTCTTTGATAAATATTCTCGCTTAAGATTGAACCAAGATGGTTGGAATGTGTTACTCTATAAATACAACAAATTAAGAAAATACCATTGCCACAATATTATTTGTTATGAGGGAATGCCTTTAAAAGAATTTTGATGGGGAAACCAAGCTAATATAACTCCAATTTGAAACTTGCTACAAGTAAGCCCTCTGTGCAAGTTTACTATATTAAAAAGAGATTACTCCATATTCTTGCCTATGCTTTCTCTCTTCTCAACATCACTTGGCAAGAAATACTTGCCCTCAGTCATAATTTCTCTTCTTTTAATAAAGATGTAACTTATAATAATCTTATTTACTACGAAGGACATTTCATATTTGGTTGGGAAAAAAAAGAAAGAAATTAAACTGTGCTGTACTTCTAATGAAAATAAAAGTCTTTTTAACAAATAAAGTGAAAGCCAAACTATTGATAATGAATATTTATAAAATATTTAATGTGTCACTGTCTATGTCAATTATGCCTTATTTTCTCATATAACGTGTGGAATGTCTTAAAGAAATTTTTAGGGTTAAGTAGTCTCTCTATTTCTTTATGTAAGTCTTCTTTTCAAAAAATAAGGGTAAAGGTGCATATTTAACAACAAACTTTACATGAAGGGGCACTGGGCACCATAATGTATTTTTTGGTGCAAAAATATGCACAAAGTTGTTACAAGGGTGCAAACCAGCCAATTCTGTTAACCCAGGTTAATGCCCGTTAAGTCATGTATAGTGGGTCCCACAATCTGTACACGAGTGACGATGAGTCACTCCATCTAACCATTTGAAAACACGGGCAAGGTCGCTGGATCTCCCTTAAATAGTCAACCAAAGTCATCTGCTTCCATTAATTTGAATAAGAGAGGTTCGTGTCAGCTCAATAACTCCATTGTCGCTATCGCATATTAAAATCAATAGGGAGAGCGAGCGAGGTCCTGTGGTTCTAGTCCAAGAAAACTAAGTGGCAAAACATTCCCCTGCTTCTATTCAAGCGTTGGCTGCTTCCATTAAAGCTTCGAAAGTGATGAAGGAAGGAGTAGGGTGTGTTTGCAAATGCCGTCGTCATCATCGTCTACCACTGGAAGATCGAGAAGGAGGGTGTGTTTGCTAAGACAACCCAGTCGTGAGGATGATTACGAAGGGCCAAGAAAGTATTGCCATCATAGGATGGTGGCACCCAAATGGACGGCATGGACAAAAGCGAACCCGGGGAGGAGGTTTTATGGGTGTCATTACTATGACCAGGTAAGGAACAAAATTTTGAAACTTGGTTTGATTCAGCATGTTGTAATGGTTGAGCTAAACATTGACAGGATGGTGGGTGTGGATACTTTGCTTGGCATGATGCTAAGTTCGGTGAGAGGGTTAATACTGTGATTAAAGAGCTTCTGGACAATATTGACAAGCTATACGATGAGAATAGTGAGCTTCAAAGAGGCAATGATGGGCAAAGCTGTTTGATGAGTTGGCTGCAATGCGAGGTGAAATGAGGCAGGTGCAAAATAGGCACCAGATAAAAGAAAGTGAGCTTAGGAAGGCAGTGAAGAAGTTTAAGATGACAATGTTATGCCTGTTAATTACATAGGTGTGGCTATTTGTTGGCTGTCTATTGTAAATGAGTAATGTACTTGGTTTATGTAGTGTATTTGAGATAAGTTGATAGTATTTTGGTTGATGTACATTCACTTGTTAATACTTAGGATATACACGTTTATCCATGATGAAATGAGCATACAGAGAGCATTTACTATCTTCCATGATACACAGAGCACTTTATGTCTTCTAAATTCTAAATAGAAGTGATGAAATGGAATGATATTCAATATATTCCCTGATTTAATAGTACTGCTAGATACAATCACATATAGCTGCGTGAAATATGGAAACTTTTCACATTAGTAAAAACTTAGGAATTTATGGTCTTTGCACATACAAAGCCTTAAACTGATGAGAACATAATTCTCATGGACAAAATATACAATAAGAGGTTTAGGTCCTAGCGTACATACAGAGCCAGAAATACAAAATATTACAGACCTAATAACTAAGCACTCTATATATTAGATGTTATTGAGGTGGCCCTAGTGTTCCTAATCATGTCTCGTGTCTGAGCTTGGAGTTAAGAGGTTGTAATCGATGGGTGGCCCTTCCATTGCAACCCTAGTGGCTTAAATGGCAGCATTGGTGGTTGAGCAACAGCAAAACCTTGGCCATTGACTTGAATCCTCCTCCAACCAGGCTCTACATTGGAAGTTGCAGCCCTTTTCATTCGTATTTCATTCTGATTTGGCATGGAAAATTTTGTTTGAGGGTGTGCATTATGAGCAATTGGCCGTGGGCTCCTTTCCTCAATTACCACTTGAGAATGCATACCAAGCTGGAAAAAAAAATAGAAAGAAAATTAGATAATTATTTTGTGAACAAGGCTATTAAATAAGGAATGAGGTAGCATACTAACATTATATACAATTCTGCCAATCTCTTCATCTATAATTATACCCATTCCACAGGTAGTTCTGGGCCTGTAGACACCTCTCTTACTTGGTGGCTGTTTAGTAGGCCTTAGACTGGAAGGTCCAGATTGGTGTTGTCGTTTTTGTGATGGTTGAGTAGGCTGTGTCTGTGAAGGTTGGCTCACTTCAGGAGGTTGTGATGGTTGGGTCAGGTCAGGTTGCTGTGAAGATGGAGTCACTTATGTAGCTTGTGTGTTCTTTCTCCTTTTTGGCCAAGCGGTACTTGAAGAAGGTGCCTACATGAAGCATAATAACAAACATTAAGTGAATGTGAGGTTGAAGGATAAAATTGGTCTAAATTGGAAAGTACCTGTTTACATGTGGATTTGTTGTGTCCCTGTTGTTTGCAAATACTACATCTATTGATGGAACCTTTCTTGCTTAATTTTTCTGGCTGAGGCGCTTTAGATGCATTTTGTGTCATTAAAGCATTTTGAGCAGAGGCAACTTTCTTCCTCCTTTGTGCTTCTTCAGTCCTCAGTCTTTTTTTCCTCAGTCTACCAAGTAATGACACCTCAGGAGGAGGCAGCATAGGAAGATGTGCGTCTATGTCCCAAAATTGCCGACCCCTAACAGGTTGTAATTTTGTCCTGTAGCTAGCAATATACATGTCCTTGTGGTAATAGCATGAGATTTGTGTCATAGGATCTATTTTGGCATCATACAAAGCACAAATACCATGCTGGCATGGGATTCCAGTTAAATTCCAAGCTCTACATGTGCACATCCTCCTAGTCAAATAAACAATATGTCTATCCTAACCCTCACTAACCTCATAACCTTCATCACCATTGAAGATTATTCTACAATTTGCAGCTAAAAACATATTGGCCTCAAATAACTCTAAGCATTTAGGGCTATATTGTCCCTTCCAAGTACTAACTATTCGTGAACTATCAGCCCATTTCTCCATCATTTTAACTATAATTCCATCAAACATCCTGATGACTGGAAGGAACCTATACTCATGAATCCAAGCATTAAGACTCCCACAAACATTATTATCTACCATCCAAGACTGACACCTAGTGATAAAGAATGCTCTTACCCAAGCTCTTGGATTGTATGATACCACTGCTGCAGCTGCTTGCTTTTTCACATTTCCCAGTTGCTTTATGTTGTCATTGAATTGTTCTTCGAATGTGCTCCAAGCACAAGAAAATAACATCTTTTTCAGCTCATTACCTCTCCATTGTTTGCTCCAATTGGCATATATGTGTTGAGCACACAGCCTATGCTCCGCATCAGGTAGCACTTCAGTCACTGCATGTGCTAATCCCTGTAATTTTTAATAATATATTTTAGTCACTGCATTCCCATAATTTCACTATCACAAACAGTAAACCAATTTTCACATAATTATGCATGTTTACCTTCTGCATATCCGACATGATTGTCACTAAACCACCTTTCTCAAGTTGTAGTGAAGTCTAAAGCAATTGAATAAACCAGGTCCAGTTAAGACCATTCTCTTTTTGAGTTAACCCAAAGGCCAACAAGTAGAGTGAATCATTTGCATCTATGCCCACTGCTATTAGCAAAATGCCTTTTGCTTTCCCTTTTAGAAACGTCCGTCCAAGCCAATGAAGGGTCTACAACCTTCTTTCCACCCAACCTATGATAATCTAGACATTACTTATTGATATTGACAGTCAGGTTAAAAAAAAGAAGAACAACATGTTTACATAGTTCATTAAACATATTTACCTTCGATGCATTAAAGCATACATACATCCTTCTGAAGACTCTTCTCCCTTGCTCCAAAGCTTCATTGCTTATCTCACACCTAACATCCGACCCAGGATTTGATATGCTCAATTCGTGACAATATGCTTTTAACTTTGCATATTCATCTTTGAAGCTGCCCTCCATGTCTTGCATTATCATCCTCTTTGCCCTCTTACATTTGTGTATGCTAACATGAACTTTCAAGTCACGCTTAACTTCACTCTTCATATCAGTAATACTAAACTTCAGTCTCTCTTGTACCTTCTCCTTAAAGTGATCTGCTAGCCACCTTACAGTTGCTCTTGGATTTTTATATACCCTCGCACATCTATGTTCACTACATAAGCTCTTTATACAAAACCCAACATTAAGCCCATCTCTAGAGGCATATAGAGAGAATGGGCAACCCGCTCCACATATAGCTTTAACCAATCGTTTCTCACTTCTCACAACTTTCAAATTAACTCCCTTTTCAATGGCGTAATTATCTATAGCCTTCCTCAGCTCATCTTTGTTTGCAAATGTCATCCCTAGCATGAAAAAAGGCCTCCTACTTGGCCAATCAACTTCAACCATCCTATACCTCTCTTCTGAAGGCCCAACTTCATCTTCTAAGCCCACTTCTTCAGCATCTTCATTCACTTCAGCATCCTCAACCACTTCATTAACTTCAAAATCATCCTCTATACTCTTCTCAGTATCTGAGCTCCCAGTTTCCGCTATGTAACTCCTATCATCACTGACATTATCTTCCTCATTGTCAAATCCACCGTGAGATTCACTTTCACTTTGCCTCTCATCCTCTTCCTCACCACAAATTCCCTCATCTTCCTCGTATAAAATTGCTTTCCCTTTGTCTCTAACAGCTGCTTTAGCAATTGCATTACTTTCACTTTGTCTCTCATCCTCTTCCTCACCACAAATTCCCTCATCTTCCTCACACAGAACTGCTTTCCCTTTGTCTCTAACAGCTACTTCAGCAATTGCATCACTTTCACTTTCACTTTCATTTCCTAGATTAACAATATCATCTATGTCCTCCAAACCATCTACTTCTTCTATTATATCAATTATATCTTGTTCTCCAAGTCTCTCACTCTCTTCATTTTCAACTCCCATCTCCACATTATTCCCTACACCATCATCATCTCCAAACCCTCCTATTGGTCTATCAAAATAATCATACCCTGACCTTCGAATACTTTCAGCTAAACTACTGTGACCCTCACGCAACCTGGCTTTTGTAGCAGCCCAACTATTCATCACTAAAACACAAATATTATGGTACCTCTTAAATAACTTAGCTGTCGTTGCATCCATATTTCCCTCCGTATTCACCTCTGTATTTGCCTCTCTATTTGCCTCCGTATTTCTCTCTGTAGTCACGTCCATATTTCCTTCCATATTTGCCTTCGTATCTCCATCTCTGTTGGCTTCCCCATTTGTCACCATTTCCTTGTGTAATAAACAAATCAACAAATTAATCATGGGGACGATGACATTTCACTCTTTTCAGTCAAAAACCCAAATCCATACCTACCAGTCAATATTCTGTGCCCTTGTTCCTCCTCTTCTGTAGCTCAGAAAGATTGTCTCCTCACGTGCGACTACTATTACCACTCGTAGATTCCTCTCCCTCTCTCGATTTCAGCTTCAGTTTCCACCTCCTTTGATTTCAGCTTCAATTTCCACCTCCTTCGATTTCAGCTTCAGTTTCCACCTCCTTCGATTTCTTTCTTCCCTACACACAGCTCTGAGCTTCCCTTCGACTTCTATCTGTCTCCCCTAATCAATTTCTCTTGATTCAATTTTTCATAATTTCCCTTCCGCCTTTACATTTTCCCTTCCGCCTTTACATTTCGCTCTTCCTATTTTCGCTTCAGATTTTTCAGGTTTTCCCACGCCACTATTGCCAGCTCATTCTTACACTTCGCCATCACCAATGCAGGACTCCACACTCAGCTTCTTTGTAGTCAAACCGTTTGTCCACTTCTTGCTATAGTCAGACTGTTTTCTCTCTCCATTTTTTCTTAGGTCAACGTTACTCTGGGTTAACGGAACTGGCTGGTTTGCACCCTTGTAACAGCTTTGTGCATATTTTTGCACCAAAAAATACATTATGGTGCCTAGTGCCCCTTCATGTAAAGTTTGTTGTTAAATATGCACCTTTGCCCAAAAAATAATTTATTTTATTTATATGCCTTTTTAAAATTTCAAGACTAAAGTTGATATGATTGTATTGTCATTTGGTAATTAAACAAATAAAATTTTTTGCGATAAGGTCCATTGGGATTTTAGAATAATTTAATGATTTCAGGGGACCTTTTTGTTTTTAATTCCCTTGGGTGGGACCTTATTGTAATTTTTTTAAATATAAAACCTAGTTGAATAATTTGAAAAGATTAAAAAAGTTACTAAATTATTTAATCATAACATATGTTATGCTTACATGTATTATTATATTATATATCAATTTATAATTAAAGCTAATTATTATAACCAATCCTTAATATAAAAGTTAGTTCAACATTCAATTTGGTCCTAAATATAAGACCCAAATTTACTCTTTTTCTCATATTTGTCTATGTTTTTTAAGGTAATCCTTGTAGTAGTTGCACGTTTTAAAGATTTTATCAAATGATAATTTTAGCTAATACACATTATTAGCAAAAAAATTTTAGAAAAGATAACACCTATTTGTTATAAATATCTAACTGAAATAATTTTTTATATATTCAAATTAGTTAATTAGCTCTTATATTAAATATCGGAGGTAGTATATAAATACTTTAACAAAATTTAGTAATTTTTTAATTTTTTAAAATTAATTAACTGGGCTTTATATTAAAGACTGAAGATAATACTAATTTTAGAATGCTGGTTAATGTATAATATTTTGCCCTCAAATTAAATACTACCATGAGTGGTTATTATAGAAATTAGTTAAGGGACTAGATTTGATCCTAAATATAAAACCTTAATATATATTATGTCTCACAAATTTATAATAAGCTAAGATGAAATTTTAACAATAAAGTTTTGCGTCAAAAGCTTCTTATACTACTTAGTTTTGAATGGTGCAAAAATAATCACAAACATTAACAAGTATGGAAGTTGGTCACTGCCATTAATACATCCAAACATCCGTCTCTTTTTTGTTGTGAGTCCTACTTATTTTCCATTTGGCATTTGCTGCTTAAACCAACTTTAGACACGTGGCACTCCTTTTGACCTTTCGCCGTACCTCTCCTCACTCATCTTCATTTTCGGTTTTCAGCATGCCCTCTTTTTTGCCCTCGATCTCCCTCACGCACACACTCTTCTTCACTTGGCCTTTTGCTTTCAACCCTGTCTTCTTCTTCTCCCTCAATGTTATGTGCATCAGTCACCAATTCAATGACCTCCACCACTCCACATGCTTTCTCGCCATGTCTCCCTCCATTTCTTTTCTTTCGTTTTTTTTCCTCTCGGGCTGACTGTGTCTTCTTCCATTTCAAAGACCTCCATTTCTCAATATTTCTTATTGATTGATCTAGCAAAAGAAAGTAATAGGTAGGATGAAGAACTTCTTAACCATGAGGAGTAATTAATCCCAATACGAAGCCCTCCAATCGATCAACTTCGGTTTCCAGGATTTGAGTAGAGCCACTTCAAAGCCTGCCCACCATGCCATCAAACTCAATGGCTTCAGCTTCAGCACCTTCAAATTCTTCTCACTCCTTTTATTTTGGTGATAGATTCTTTTAACTCCTTTTCTTTTCTTTGGCTTTTTTTTACCAACTTTTCACCCTTGCGCTCTATTTCTTACACAATATGCTCAAGTTTTCTTCTTAGGATCTTGCAATTAGTTTAGTGTGGAATTTTCTACACTTTAGTTGAAATCTGTTGAATCATTTGAGGCTTTTATACTTTTGATTTTAACACGGGCATAATGGTGATGGATTTGGCGAGGTGGAAAAAGGGAAATCAGATGGGAGAGGACTGAGAATTGGATGGAGTTATAGAGGAAGAAGAGGATTTATGAACTGGTTCTCTTCCTCCTTTCTTGTTGGTCTTCGCAATGTTGAAGCTACTTAGATGGAATCACTAATTTAAAATGTTTGATTTTGAGTTCGTAAGAGATTTTGTGGGTTGAAGAAGAGATGTTTGAAGGACAAAGAAGTGGACGATGAGCCGGGTTATTTATAGGTTGAAGCTTGGTTATTTTTTTTCATTTACACACCTGTCATATATTATGATCACATCAACCTTCACTCTCTACCACATCACCATTTCAGTTCAAACATTTTTCTCCCTCTAACTTTGTAACAGTCATCGTGATTCAATTTAACGGTTGTGATAATATTGCTTCACGTTTTAATATTTGTGTCTACTTTTACACCTTTCAAAATTAGATGATGCCATATACTTGGTGTAAAACTTTATTGTTAAAATTATACCTTAATCCATTTATAATTCATTTTCCAAACTATTCCTGTTGTTTACACATGTTAAGAGGATTTTCATCTAAGGGTAATGATAGTATAGAAGGGGTATTATAAGAAAATCAACTCATATTTATTACAAATAACTAATTTAATTAATTTCTTAATCTAGTCAAATTAGTTAAGTAATTCTTATGTAAAGGACATGAGGTTGTATATAATATAAATTTTAATATAAATGTATAATCATTTTATTTTTATATTTTTAAAGTCTGTGTTCTAAAATTTAAATTCCATGCAATTGCACAACTTTGTACTGGGAACATGAACGTAATCTCTTACTATTTTATTCATACAGATTAATGAACAATGAGTACTTACTTATTATCTATTAAATTAGTGTACAAACTAAAACTAGTACTTGAATTATTTTTCCTATTTTATGACATAGACATGTTGATTAAAAAACTTGCACATAACTATGACAACGATTAAAAAAACAGAGAAATGGGTGTAATAAAGATTAAGAGAAAACATCAACAGATCATGGATATTTGTTTTATTTAAAAGAGGTTTGATAAAAATATAAAATAAATCAAAGCCAGAATTTCAAGGATTAGGTCCTCTGATGTAATATATTATTTCTATTTCGAATGATAATGTCTTCTCTTGTAATATAAATTGGGATTTAATTTATCTTATAAAGTTTTAAAACAACTCTGAACATGTAGATTTTTTTTTTTTGCATTGTTTATTGGCCGTTAATCCATAACTATGCACAATTAAACAAAGCCATGTTTAGCAGCTATGTGATTTTTTTTTTTGGAGCTTTGATGAGTCAATATATAAGCCTGATGTATTCAAATTGTTATATATAGTTCAATTTAATAATCATGTAATGAAATTATATGGCATTAATTAAAAAACAAGCAAAAAAATTTAAAAGGATTGAATATTAATTAGAGATTTTTTTTTTTTTGGTTCATAGTGAAATCATGAAGACATACGCTATATATCAAAATGACCCTTTACTAATATTATTGTCATTGTTGTCACACATATACTGAAACATTACATTATACTAATAACATGAGAGACAATGATATAACAGAAGAAGGGGGAAAAAAAAAGACAGAACAAAGATACACACGGCTATAAAGATTAACCATGGACATGGTTTGTGAGCAGCCTCTTCAACTTTGCTATTGTTATTGAAGCGAACACATATATCTCATCTGCTACATCTTCCACTCTTCGGAAACAAGCATATCTCCAACTCTTCTTCAACACTAATATCCCAATAGCACCCCAAAAGCCAACAGCAAACCCAATTGCTACTATAAAATAAAACCACACTTTTTCTGGATCATTTTCATCTTCACGTTCTCCAATTTTAGGAACTTGATGAGGATCATCACCTTGACACTTATTTGGTAATGGGATTCCGCAAAGATAAGGGTTGCCAACATAAATAGATGGATCATTCAACGTCAAGAATTGATTTTCAGTCGGAATTGGCCCTGAAAGGTTATTGTATGACATGTTCAAATGGCTCAACATAGTTACCTTCGGCATGCTCTTTGGAATTGTGCCAGAAATTAGGTTGCAAGAGATATCAAATGATTCAAGGGATTTCATATCCCCAATAATCTCTGGAATCTCTCCTTTCAAATGATTGTGTGAAAGGTTCAAGCTGATTAATTTGACAAGAGAGAATAACCCAAGAGGAATTAATCCAACCAATTTGTTATTTGACAAATCAAAGTTAATCTCAAGCTGCAAGATTCTAGTAATGTCAAACTCTCTTCCTTTCATAACTTGTGTCACATGTTGATTAGGCCATTCAATTTCTACGCCTAATTCCCATGGGGTTGAATTCCATATATGTCTATTATTTACTGTCATTCCTGTAAGATTGCCAATGCAATTGGGTATTGAGCCACTTATGTTGTTATTTGCAAGGTCCAAAATCTGCAATGATTGGAGTTGGCATAGATGTAAAGAAATGTTACCATCCAACATATTATCTCGCAACCTCAGAATGTTCAATGTAGGAAAAGTGTTGCTAGTCCATGGGGGTATACTTCCAGAAATGTTATTCTCACCCAAATCTAAAATTCTCAATTCCGTCAGTTTTTCCAAATTCAATGGAAGATTCCCTTCAAGATAGTTATTGTTCAAATACAACCACAACAATAAAGAAAGCTTGCCGATTGAGATAGGGAAGACACCAGATAATTTGTTGAATGAGAAATTTATTTCTATCAATTTTACTGTATCTCTCCAACAATTTGGAATTTCACCAGATAAATTGTTACGAGAAAGATCAATGCTTCTTAGATTTACAAGGTGACAAAAGCTTTGAGGGATATTGCCAGTAAAAGAGTTATTTGAGAGATCAAGAAATTCTAGGTTTACAAGTTGACCAAGACTTTGAGAAATGTTGCCCATGAGAGAATTACTTGAAAGATCAAGGTGAGATAGATTTGAAAGTTGACCAAGACTTTGAGGAATGTTGCCCATGAGAGAATTACTTGAAAGATCAAGGTAAGATAGATTTGAAAGTTGACCAAGACTTTGAGGAATGTTGCCCATGAGAGAATTACTTGAAAGATGAAGGCACTCTAGATTTGAAAGTTGACCAAGACTTTGAGGAATGTGGCCACTTAAAGAATTATTTGATAGATAAAGGCTTACTAGATTTACAAGTTGGCTAAGATTTTGAGGAATGAAGCCACTTAATAAATTACTTGATAGATCAAGGCTTCTTAGATTTACTAGTTGACCAAAACTGTGAGGAATATTGCAACGAAAATAATTATATGAAAGTCCAAGGTACATTAGCTTTTCAAGATCCCCTATCCAAGTTGGCAAATGGCCATTGAGTCCATTCTCACTCAGGTACAGTTCCTCTATATCATATTTGTTGCATCCAGATAAATCGGAGTCACCAAATGCCTGTCCTTGAAGATTGCTCTCATGAAAATCTAATCTTTTTAAATGACAAATGTTTTTAAGGATTTGAGAGATAGAAATTTCTAGTGTGGCCGGGGCTTGATTCATGGAGATATCTAGATAGCGAAGGCTCCTTAACTCTCCCAACCAAGATGGAATTGAACTAAAATTGTTTAGAGAAAGGTCAAGGTATTGAAGGGAAGTCAAGTTTGATAGAGCAATAGGAATGGGTCCACAAAATACATTTTGTGAAAGATCAAGAGAAACGAGATTCTTAAACTCTCCTAGCCATAATGGCATTAAACTAAGATTGTTGTAATAGAGCTCAAGAGATTCAACAAAAGTCCAATTTTGAAACATATGAAGGATTCGACCATCAATTTCATTCCCACCCAGATTCAAGACCCGAACTCTAGTATTATTTGTGAAATTGAATGGGGGAAGAGGAGTAGACAAGTTGCCAAGTCCACATCCTTTTAATTGGAGTTGTGATAAAGAAGGAAGCATGTGAAGTACCTGGAATAAGTTGTGAGTTTCTCCAAGGTAGACTTTACTAAGATTGAGGTGTTGCAAAGACTGAAGTTTAGAGATCCAACTCATGTCATTGATGTGCAAATCATTCCAACTAAGATCAAGAAACTGCAATGCTGTGAGGTTTCTACCAAGATTGGTAGGAATCTTCCCTGTGAAATTGGACCCAGCGATAGAAAGATATCTCAGCGTCCCCATAGAACCAAGAAAGGCAGGAATCGAGATGGCATTGAAGTTGTTTCCACTCAAATCCAAATAAATCAAATGTTGCAACTCCAACAAAGATGGATCAACACCAATAGCTTTTAGGGAATAGTAACTGAGATCAAGTTTGAGAATATGACCAGTAACATTGTGACAAGCGATGCCATCCCATTGGCAATAGTTGGTTTTGTGATTCCAAGAGGAAAGGTTTTTGTATGGATCATCATAAATAGATGCTTTGAACTTGAGAAGAGCCTGTTTCTCTGATTCAATGCATCTTCCACACAAACCTAATTTGGCAATTCCCAATAACAATAAGAAAAGCAACACAAATCCTAATATGGCATGTCTTCCCATATCGATGAGAAAAGCCCAGCAAAGTGAATTTTCTATATGGTGAATCTCTATGGAGAAGTGAAGTGTGGGATTTGTTCAATACACACAACTCTTATTTATAGATGACTTTTTTTAACCAAAAAATGTGATAAAAGATAATCATGAGTTGTATACTTTTAAAACAAACAACTATTCACTTGTGGTTTTCTTCAACCTTTATGCTCAAATTATATATTAAAAGAATTTAAAATATGAAAAATACGTGGTTAGCATCAAAGTACTGTGAGCACTAACAACAAACTAAAAGTAATTTACTTTCAGATTGCAATGATGTGTCAATATGGTTGTTGTATATTCCCATTGAATATTGAAATTGTTGAATATAGACTCGTTTAAGCAGGAAATTAAATTTTAAACTATTTAATTGTCTGGTCTATACAAACTTTTTTTTGCCAAAAAAAACTATACTTACACCTTTGGTCTTTTTATTTAATTATAATATTATACAAAATTTAAAAACAAAACAAAGCCATTGATATAATCGGCCAAGGAAATAGATTTAAACCTATTTTTGGGTAAAATATAAATTTAAAACTTTAATAGCATAAAATTATTAAAGTTCTCTGATCTTGTCAATTTTATACTTGAACATATTTCGAACAGAGAACAAATAATTTTGAATGACTACAATTAACAAAATCATTTATTTGTAATCTATTTAGAAAAATTTATTAGTTTCGTAAAAACCCGTCCTGTAATGTACTCAACAAAATTAATGTCGAATGGGTTGTTTTAAACATTTTAGCAGATACACCCGTTCCATCGTTCGTTCATTTTTGTTGTACTCACTCTAATTATATAAGAAGAATTTTTTGAGGATGATATAATCCTATTTATAAGAAATCTTAATAGGATGTCTGAAATTTCTAGTATTATTTCTTATTTTTACCTCATTAATAACATGTTATATAATTGCCTTGATTCCGCACCTTTTTTCTATTTCTCTCTCACCCATTCTCCACATAAATAAGATTATTTTTAACAAATAAAATATACTACTTCCGATTCTAATTATAAGAGCTAATTAACTAATTTGAGGAGATTAATAAAATAAGTTAAGTTAGTTATTTATAACAAATAAGTGTTATTTTTCCTAAAATATCATTGCTAATCAAGTACGTTGATTAAAATTATAATTATTAAAAGAACTATTTTAAAAAAAATTATATAAATATGAGAGATAAAATGAATTAAAATCTTATATTTAAGATTAAATTAAAAATCAAACGAGATTTTATATTAAAAATCAAAAGTAGTATTTGCATACATGTATTATTTTTAACCCATTTTTTGGTACACGCGATCTTGTACTTTATATCTTTACGCGCGCTGACACATGTAAGTCATCACTATCTACTGAATGACACGCAACAGCATTGACCGACTGGGGATAACTGTGTAGAATGAAGGAATTCTGCGAGGCCTACCAAATAAAGTGCAAAACTATTCATGATTGACCCTAACATTTTAAACAACTCAGACTACACACACATATATATCACTTTTAACATGTTTAACTGAAATTAAAAAAAAAATCTTAAATCTTATTAACTGTGCCTTAATTTTAATAACTTTTAATTTTACTGTCCAAGTAAGAAACTATTGATTGACTTATATATCATAAGTTCTTAATATGCTAATGTGACACTTTTTTCCTGAAGCGTCAATGCCTGTTCTATTTTTTATATATTTCCTTTGTTTTCTTGTACTTTTTATCTTTTTTTTTTATGACATACATTGTGTGAAATGTACCAGAAAATCTTTAATATCAGTCCTTTTTGTAAGTAAAAAAATTGTTCCTGTTTTGATATCTAAAAAAAAATATTTTTATTCTTTCCATCGTACCCTTACCAAACACTAAATGCCTAAAACGAAATTAATTGATAAATTAAAATTATTGCATTTTAGACATATTAATAAAAAATGAACAGATCAATTATATTTCTTAATAGGAAGCATCGCAGCAAATAAAGTAAACAAACACTGATTGCTATGGACTTTGGAGTTATATATATATCAATTATATATTTATATATATATTTCTAAAGTAATTAAATATTTCATCTTAAGTATTTAAAAAAATTTAAAATTGCTTGTTTAAATTGTAAGGATTATTTTTTAAATGACATGACATATAATAAAAAATATAAAAAGATTGACATGGCAAAAACCGTTAACTTTAACTATAATTTTAATGATAAGGGATTCATAATCAAATCACAAAATATTAGGTTCTTAATTTAATTTTTTAAAGATAAAGGTGGTTATACACAACTGACCTAAAATTAAGGGAAGTTCTATGTATTTTAGCCATTATTTTGTATATAAATGTTCAGTGGATTGAAATAACAGTCAGGGAAAAAGAAAATGCCGCGTATCATGTTTGTTGGCTGCTTCTCTTTCTCCGTTTTCTTTTTGCTTTTCTTTTCTTCCTTCTTTAATTATAGATAGTGGAATTGTTTTCTTGTCTTTTTTCTTTTAATTTTCTAGCTGGATTTGTTTTTTCTTGCACTGGGCTATTTTAGTCTGGCGAAATTAATTATTTAGTCATTCTAGGACTCACTGAATTCCAACTCAATTCCAAATATTTAATTTATTAGTGTATCTCAATTTATTAAATTTGAGACATTTAATTAATTGGTTCTTTTATTTTATAATTCATATTCAATTCATCCTAAAAAATTATTTGTATAAACTAACCGATTAAATGTCAAAATTTTCAGTAGTCTTAGTTTCAAGGATTGAATGGTAATCGAGTTGAAACTATATCTTTTTGAGTTATATGTTTACATGGAAAGAAATAATGTATTCTTTGTGATTCTCATAAAATGAGAAAAAACTTCAATTTGTGCTTTCCATAAAAAATTTAAAAAAAATAAATAACTCTTTTTTTGAAAATCACTTTTTTTTTAAAGCTTTCTGTGGCAGAGAATGAAAAAAAAAAACTTAATGAAACATTCCACCTAATCTTCTAATGTCATGTGAAATCATCAAATGACCAGGTCAACCAAATTTTTGGTCAACATAATTTTTTTTTTTGCATGTTTTATAGCTACCGACACAATGCTTAGTTTTATTCTTCTCTTTTCACGCACGTTCATGCTTTTTTGAAATATTGATGCTTATAGATACCCAACCTTCAATAAGTTCGTGGTTGCTAGAAAGGATCAGATCGTCCAGTTCAACTAGTTGAACCAGCAATCAGCCTTAGTCTTAGATAGAATGGCTAATTTTTGATAGAGCAAAATAATGTTATTTTGTATTTTTATTTTTGGATGATATATTCTCTTTATTGGTAGATATATTTGATGATATATATTAGTGATTTTGATAAGTCATGGAAGCTTGTGCTAAGTTTTCTTAGATAATGAGTAGTGGTGTGACATAACTGGTATTTTGGTGAATGCTAGTAGATAAAAAATAGCTATTATTTAAGTTGACTTTCTAGAGTCGTCAGTAAAAGTTGATTTTCAGCAACTTTTTTTTTTAATCAGCACTGAAATTGATTATCAAAAGTCTATTTTTTGGTAGTACTTAATACCATCTAGATGAAAAGAAACAAATTGCATCATAAAGGAAAAATAGATTATCCTCTTACCATGATTCAGGAAATCTAGAATATAATTTCTCTTTCAGATTATTACTTTTGATAACTTTAACTCCTTTTGGTCCTCTAAGGCTCTATTTGGATGCTCCAAAACCGTGGTTTCAGAAGCACTTTTCCGCAAAAACGAGGTAACCTCTTCCACATATTACTTCATAATCCGCAAAAGCACTTCTGAAACCATGGTTTGGTTTTTATCCAAACACTCCCTAAGTAGAACTTTTTTTGTGAATATTCTCGCTTAAGATTGAAACCATATGGTTGGAAAGTGTTACTCTATAAATATAAAAAAAAAATTAAGAAAACACTATTGCCACAACATTATTTGTTATGAGGGAATGCCTTTCAAAGAATTTTGATGGTGAAACCAAGCTACTATATGCTTTGCTTTTCCTTTAAAGTTTAGGCCACCCTTATGAACCAATTTTATTACATTAGGGGCAAAATTGCACTATATTACTAAATAACTTAGGGTATTGACTGAATTTTTCATAATATATAGTTTTGAGTGCTGAATGCACATTTATCCTAAACTTTATGTTATATATTAATCTCAAAATATTATATATTAACCATCATTTAAAAATTGATATTGTCCGACAAAGTCAATTTCTTTTATTCCCATTATTTATTTTCAACATAGTTGCCTTCAAGGCTTGTTTATTTATTATATTTCTTAGTTTATCCGATCCTGCTTAATTCCTGCTTCAGCAGCTGAAAATTTCTCTTGTAACTAGGAAGTTCCTGTCTCGATCCTTGTAATCTCATGCAGTTAATATCTACCAAATTAAATAAAAAGAAACAAATAATATACAACTTGCCGAAAAAACTTTTTTATCCTTTATTAATATTGACTTTAACTATTGGTCTATTGCACAGTTATTGTATTTATCTCAAGTCTGTTGAATTCTTAATAAGTTAATTAATATAAAAAAATGTCAAATTCTAAAGTCAGTCAACAATTACTTGTTCTTTGATGCTTTGCGAATCCTTTCGGCACGTTATACGTAGTATCAATGGAACATGTAAAGTGGGAGTTCTTTCTAATAGAAAATTGATGAACGAGGTATTCGGATTTTTTGAGAAAAATGAAGCGTACCAAAAAGATGAGGAATGGATAGTGGAGCATCATACTCATTATCCAAGAAAGAAATTAAATGTCTCTCATCAAAGACTTGTAAATTGGCAGCATTATTAGATATATGACTTTAATAATTTTTGGCACACCTTAAAATTATGGAACTATTAAAGCCCAGCCTTTTAACATGTGAGCTCAAGGTTTAAAAGGACTGACTTTTTTATGTTATTTTTTAAAATTTAAATTCTTTTCAATTATTTAAAAAAAAAGTAAAACATCTAAATTTTTTTATTCAAATTATAAATATTACTAAAATAAACTAATAGTGTATAAAAAACATTAACTACCTATAAGCTATTGTCCAAAATTAATTAAAAAAAATCAAAACCTAAAGAAACAAGAATAATAGAAAGATAGAAACCTAGCAGCTAAAGATTTACAATATCAACATGATTATTATCTTCATCTTTATCTTCATCATTATCATCATGATTAATAATATTTGATTGTTTTTTACTACAAGAAAACTCTTCTTCAGTGATAAAAATATCAATATTTTTGTCTTCATCACCTTTTTCTAAAGTAAAACAATACAGTACTTATAAGTGCAAATGAGAGCTTCAACATTTGTTAGAATAAGAAAATTTTTGTACTTTGTTAAGACATGTAAACTAATGGTAAAAGAAGATTTACTAGCTTCTGTAGTGATTGAAATGTTAAGAATATCAGTTGCCATTCTTGAAAGAATTGAAAATTGATATTAATTGTTCTTCCACCAGTCCAAGACATCTAATCCTTTTGAATTATCTAGTTTAAGTATTTGGTTCTTCTCAATATTCTTTTAGTTCAAACTTGTTCATAAAGGACTAATCCTTAATTGTATAAATATATTGATAATAATAAAAAAATATGCAGGTTTAAAAGGACTGGCCCTCGGTCCTAACAGGTTGGCCTTTTTATTTCTGAGCCCTACATGGCTAGCACTTTTAAGCCTTATAGGGCTATTCCTTTTAAGTTCAATTTCTTTTTGAACCTTCTAAAATACAAACCGACATTCACTTAAAAAGACTTAAACAGGTTAGCTTGATGGGCTTGATCCGTTTTGATGGCTTTAATAAACAATAGCGCACTTATATGTACAGATGATAATATGACAAATTTATAATTACAATTTAAATTATTTACATTTAAAATATAATTTTTAGTTATTCATCGATTTTAGAAAAAAAAACACCAATTTATGGGGTATAAACCGCGATTACAATTAATTCACTATTATAATTATACCCTTATAAAACTCTTTTTTTTTGTTCATTTTTAATTCTTCTCCTTCTCTTTTTTCCCCCTTCTCTTTCATCCAGTGCCTACAAAATGATGAAAAGTGTGAGTGAAAAATATCAAGAAATCTTAAACTCATCTTAGAAATTTGAAGTTCATAGCATGATTTAATTGCAAAAGTCTGAAATGCGTGGTTGGATTCATTTTAAAAGCTTTATGAATTAGATTATTTCCTTCCTTTATTCTCCTTTACATATATATATATATATATATATTCCTTTATTATTTTAAATATTTTAGCTATCGATATTACCATAATAAGTAAGTAATTACTGTCCCATATTGTTTTGTGTCTTGGAGATCATGACAACAATTAAAATGTAATTAAATAATTACTAGTCTGTTATAGTTGCTATGTAAAGTCATGTAACCATACAAATTTTAAACTAACTGAGAAAGGATTTGTATTTAGAAAGTGTGGAACAAACTTAACTGCTTATTATATTTTCATTATTAATTTTCTGAAAAAATAAAAGATATCTATGTAGCTTTTAACTAACAAGAATCTATGTAGAAAATTGTTGTCGATTAGAATTATTGACAATTGATCAATCACGTAGAGTTGATGCCCCTATAGACTAGTTCCGACTATTCATCAAAAGTCTCGGAACCAAGACCTATAATTGACGTGTTTGGCACACTAGAGGAAAAATTAGATAAAGTGTATTTGACGCTTTAGAACTTATTTAAGTCTTTTGACTGGATTGATGATTTCAAAGACCTTACCCTTTCCACACGATACTCAATTTATAATATTCTTTTTAGGTTTTAATATAAGATTCATTTTGTAGTTCAAATCAATTGGTTTTCATGTGGATACAACAACTTTCACACTTTTACCAACGGGGATTTAGTCTAGTAAAATGGACTAGTACCTCATAATGTGGTGAACTGATGTTCAAATTTTTGTTAGGAGGAATGTCCGCATTTAGTGCTCGATAATACATTAAACAGGATTACCTCCTATTGGAGGATACATGTGCCGAGCCAAAAAAAAAATTTCATACTTTTGAATTTATATATTAAAATAAGAATAATAGTAATATACCTAATTAATTAATTGATTGATTAATATATAAAAATAAAATCATTAGTTGCACAACGTATCAAATTCTAAAGTCAGTCCACATTTGCTTGTCTTTATTTTTGATGTCTTGCCAATACTTTCGACACATTATAATGAAATATTGTCAAAAGTAGAACATGAAGGGCGGGGCATATTTTTATTACATGACTTGGAAAAATCTACACAATTTCGCTCAAAAAAGGGGGAAAAAAAGGTTCTACACAAGCAAGTCAATATGAAAGTGATGCGGTTTTCTTAATCCTTGTGCTAAAAAAATGGCCCGTTTCTCCTGCATGAATAGAAAATAATATAGTTCTTTTTTTGTCAAAAATAGAAAAATAATATAGTTGAGTGAATTTTTTAAGCTTTAATATTTTTCTTAAAAAAATTTATTTATTTTATTTATATAAATCTAAACATGTTAAACAGATATTAAGAAATACAATAATCCGTTTGACTTTGTCAATTTCTTGATGTAAACTTAATTTATTTGTGTAATTTATATTCTCTTAGACTTCCAAAATTACTTAATAGATAAGGAGTATTAGTAGAAGTTTTAAAATTCTATTGTCCTAAAATTTTTAAAAGAACTTTTATAAAGAAATTGATGCATTTGTAATGATTATAAAGACATCCATCATATTCATATTCCACGCGTTATATGCAAAATTGTCAAAAAGTAGGACGCATATCATTAATAATGACTCATCTCATTTATCAATATTAAAATTATAAAAAATTGAGTAATCATATAGATAACCAAAGTATTTTTCTCTAGATAATATATTTCATATATGTCACTTAATATTTAGAATTTTTATTTTATGAATACATTTATTTATAGTCTTCCAAATTATTTATACACCAGACATTTAAACATATTGAGATAATCTTTATTATTTTCATTCACCAAAAAAAAAACTCAAATTGTTGTATACATTCCTCTCTTATATATTTAGGGAGGGGGTTTAAACCTTTAACTTTTATCCAATTGCATATGTTTTTAATACACACACCCCCGCGACAATTTTTCAAGGAAAAAAAAAATTTTGGACATTGCATTTTCTATATAATTTTGGTTTCATGACAATAAAACAGGTTAATAACACATTAAATCAAGTTTCATCCATGATCCAAGATATTTTAATTTCTATCTTTAAATTATTTCTGAGCAGTTTATAATGATTCAAATATTCCTAATTTTTCCTTTTTACTCAATTCCATTTGGTTTTTTTGGGGGGGGGGGGGGAAATTAGAAACAGGTCACAAATGCGGGACTTATAGTTTTTTTTGGGCCAAAAATGAGGGACTTATAATTAAGTTCCACAACTATACGTAAAATTATATGTCCCTGATCAGGATAAAATTACAAATGTAAAATACGAAATTCCATCTCTGTTGTCTTACAAGTAATCCTCACGAATTTCCAAGTAAAATTTTTAATTATATTTACAAATAATGTATTTTACAAATGCGGTGAAATTAAAAGGATAATTATGTAAATACCTATGGTCATTATAACAGCTAGTGTTTTTAGATTTAAGTGAAATTTAATATCTTATATTTTATATATATATATATATATATATATATATTTCTATCTACATATATAAAAAGAGGAGAGGCAATAATTGACTGCGGAAACCATGACTATCTCCCGCATGACGCACAAAAGCATTCACTAACTTGGGATGACCGTGTAGAATTGGGGAATTCTGCGGGTCCACTTATATTTATAAGTTACTTTGAACACATTTTAATAAAATTAAGAAAAACCTTAAATTTTATTAACTCTACCTTAAATTTAATAACTTTTAACTTTACTCAAATTTGATATAAACATTTTTCAAGAAAATAATGATTTGAGTAAGAAACCATTGATTGACTTATATATCATAAATTGTGTAGAGTTTTCCAAGTCTTGTAACGAAAATATGCCTCGCACTTGATGTTCTACTTTTGACAATATTTCATTATAACGTGTTGAAAATATTGGCAACACATCAAAAATAAAGACAAGGAAATGTTGACTGACTTTAGAATTTGATATGTTGTATAACTAATGATTTTATTTTTATATATTAATCGATCAATTAACTAATTGGGTATATTACTATTATTCTTATTTTAATATATAAATTCAAAAGTATGAAAGTGTTTTTTATTTTTAGTCACAAGTATCCTTTTATTTGAGACAATCTTATTCGAGATATTGTCAAGTACTAAATGTAGACATCCTTTCTAACAGAAATTCAAACTTCAGTTCGCGTGAGGAACTAGCACATTCTGTTAGATATAACACTTGTTGGTAAAAGCATGAAAGTTGTATCTACATGAAAACCAGTTGATTTGAACTATAAAGCGGATCTTATATTATATAAAGCAGATCTTATATTAAAAAATAAAGATAGTATTACGTGTAAAGGGTGAAGTCTTTGAAATCATCAATCCAGTCAAAAGACTTAAATAAATTCTAAAACGTCAAATACACTTTATTTAATTTTTCCTCCAGCGTGCCCAACACGTCAATTATGGGTCTTGGCTCGGAGACTTTTGATGAATAGTGAGAATTAGTTTATAAGGCATTAACCCTACGTGATTGATCAATTGTCAATAATTCTAAGGGACAACAATTTTCTTGGATAAGTTATAATTTTTAAGCTATACTCTACATAGATTCTTGTTAGTTAAAAGCTATATACAGATCTTATATTTTTTCAGAAAATTAATAATGAAAATATAATAAGCAGTTAAGTTTGTTCCACACTTTCTAGATACAAATCCTTTTTCAGTTAGTTTAAAATTTCTATGGCTACATGACTTTACATATCAACTATAACGGACTAGTAATTATTTAATTACATTTTTTATTGTTGTCACGATCTCCAAAACACAAAACAATATGGGACAGTAATTACTTACTTATTATAGTAATATTGATAGCTAAAATATTTAAAATATAGAACCGCAAAACAATACATATATAAAGGAGAAGAAAGAAAGGAAATCATCTAATTTATAAAGCTTTTAAAATGAATCCAACCATGCATTTCAGACTTTTGCAACTAAGTCATGCTATGAACTTCAAATTTCTCAGATGAGTTTAAGATTTCTTGATATTTTTCACTCACATTCTTCATCATTTTGTAGACCTTGGATGAAAGAGAAGGGAGAAAAAAAGAAAAGGAGAAGAACAAAGAATGAATAAAAACGGAGTTTTATAAGGGTATAATTATAAAAGTGAGTTAATTGTAATCCCAGCTAGAACACAAATAAGGGATTAAAGAGCTAATATATAATTATTACAACTAGTAAATCTTTAAACGTTATTCAAATATCATCTAAGTAGCTAGCTTTCTTGGCCAGTATATACCTAATACTACCCCTGGTATTTATTATAAGAACTAGATAAGTAATTTACAAAAATTAAGAAAATTAATTAAGTTAATTAGTTGTAATAAATTAGTAATTTTTTCCAAAATATTCTTTTTAATATTGCAGCTACCCTCAATAAAAACTATTAATATGTGTAATCACTATAGAGATTGCTTGGGAAGAAAGGGATAATATTGAAGACAAAGTAAATTGAAATGTTACATTTAGGATAAATTGAATTTTCACCTAACTCTTATATATTAAGGAATGCAAGTAGTATATGAAAGTTGAACAATAAGTGATATATACATAGTTGCTTTTCTTGGCAGTGACGTAAAAATACAAATATATGTTTTTATTGCATTAAAATTAACATCATAAGCATTTTATTCAATAGATGAATTAATGAGTCACGGTTTTATACCCAATAAATTGGTATTATTTTTTTCTAAAATAGATTAATAACTAAAAATATATTTTAAATGTAAATAATATAAGCTGTAATTATAAGTTTGTCATATTATCATCTATACACCTAAGTGAGCTATTGTTTATTAGAGCTGTCAAAACAGACTGAACCCATCAAGCTAACCCATTTAAGGCCTTTTAAGTGAAGGTTTGGGTTTGTATTTTAAAAGGTTCAAAAAGAAATTAGACTTAAAAGGGCTAGCCCTAAGAGGCTCAAAAATAAAAAGGTCAGCCCGTTAAGGCCAGGCGTCAGCCCTTTTTAGCCTGAATTTTTTTTTATTATTATTATTATCAATACATTTAGACGATTAAGGATCATTCTTTTATGAACAAGTTTAAACTAAAAGAATATTTAGAAGAACCAAATACTTAAACTAGATAATTCAAAAGAATTAGATGTCTTGAACTAGTGAAAGAACAATTAAAATCAATTGTCAATTCTTTCAAGAATGGAAATTGATATTCTTATCATTCCAATCATTATAATAACCAGTAAATCTTCTTTTATCATCGGTTGACATATCTTAATAAAGTATAAAAATTTTCTTCTTTTAACAAATGTTCAAGTCATTTGCACTCATAACTATTGTATTGTTTTACTTAATATAAGGGCGATGAAGACAAAATATTGATATTTTTATTATTGAAGAAAATTTTATTTGTAGTTAAAAAAAATCAAATATTGTTAATCATGATGATAGTGATAAAGACAAAGATAAATATAATAATCATGTTGATATAAATCTTTAGCGGCTAGGTTTCTATCTTTCTATTTTCCCTGATTTATTAGATTTGATTTTTTTATTTTGGACAATAGTTTATTAGTATTTAATGTTTTTTATACACTATTAGTTTATTTTATTAATTTTTATAATTTAAATAAAAAAAATTAGAATTTTTTGTTTTATTTTTATTTTAAAATAATTGAAAAGAATTTAAATTTTAAAAAATAACATAAAAAGGTCAACCTTTTTAAACTTTGAGCTCGTATGTTCAAAAACTAGGCTTTAATATTTAGATAATTTTAAGGCATGCCAAAAATTTTTTTGGCCAAATATGCCAAAAAGTTATTGAAGTCATATATCTCATAATGCTACCAATTTACAAGTCTTTGATGGGAGACATTTGATTTCTTTCTTGGATAATGAGAATGATCCTCCGCCATCTATTCCTCATCTTTTAGCTATATACTCCATTTCGTCAAAAAATCCAAATACCTCGTTCATCAATTTGCTACGAGAAAGAACTCCCACACTGCACGTTCCACTGATATAACGTATAACGTGCTGAAAGGATTAGCAACGCATCAAAGAACAAGTAATTGTTGACTGACTTTAGATTTTGAAATGTTTATATATATATATATATATATATATATATTAATCAAATTATTAAGAATTCAACAGACTTGAGGTAAATACAATAATTGTGCAATAGACCAATGGTTAAAATCAATAAGATAAAAAAGTTTTTTCAGCAAGTTGTATATTATTTGTTTCTTTTTATTTAAGTTGGTAGATATTAACTGCATAAGATTACAAATGCGATCGAGCCTGTAACTTCTTACTTGCAAGAAAAATTTCCAGCTGCTGTAGTGACAAACTAAGAAATATAATAAATAAACCTTGAAAGCAAATATGTTGAAAATAAATAATGGGAATAAAAGAAATTGACTTTGTTGGACAATATCAATTTAAATATATAATATTTTGAGATTAAAATATAATATTAAATTTAGGGTAAATATGCATCCAGTACTCAGAATTATTTTTGAAAATTCAGTCAACACCCTAAATTATTTAATAGTACAGTGCCATTTTGCCCCTAGTGTAATAAAATTGGTTTGTAAGGGTGGCCTAAACTTTAAAGGGAAAATTTCACTTAGTCCCAGCAGTAGAGATTTAATATCCAAAATATCCCCATAAAAGGATGAAATGTCACTGCATCCCGGTGAGGGTAAAGTAAAATTAATTTGTTAATATAAAAGACCAAAATGATCTGAAAAAGAAATAAGGGATATTAAGATAAGTTGTCTAGAGAAATGGTCACCTTATGCTGTGAAAATTCGTATTTGTCTTGTAAATTTGTAAATTCTAATTATCTGAGAAAATAGTAATTCTGTGTTGTGAAAATTCATATTTGTATTATAAATTCATAAATTCCAATTGTAAATTTATGACTAGTAGCAATGGCAAGTAATTATTTTGCATCTTCATGTGGGAGGAGAATATGAGAAGTCTTTAATGAATATCTCTCCTAGATGGAATAAGATTCTCTTTAAAAAGTAGTTTTGTTCCATCTACTAGAGCTTGAAGAACTTGAACAATTCAATTCAAATAAAATTATTTATTTATTTATTTCAATATTCAAAGTATTAGCAGACGATATATATATATATATATATATAGGTTCTGGCTTAGTGGGAGATAAAAATATGCCCACCGAATCTTTCTTAACAATGAATGAAGGTGAAATAAATGAAGTTTAACCCCCTCGTATTTCATTTGTAAATGTTAACTCCCTCACTTATTATCAATGGCAACTCTCTAATTTATTGTCAATAGTTGTAAATTCTCATATCCGTTTGTGAATCACCAATTGTGAATTTGATTAGTTTAATTAGACAACACCTATATTTACTATTAGAAATACTTCTGTTACAACGCTAACTGAAAAAATTTCATAAAGGAACCTGAATAGAATTTCTTACTATTTTATTATTTTATTCATACAGATTAATTAACAATGAGTAATTCTTTATTATTTATTAAATTAATGTACAAACCAAATAATAGTTAAAGACTAAAGTATAAATTCAATTCTTTAAGTCTAGTTTCATAGAGTGTTTCAATTTAGCTCCTTAATTTTAAGGAACATACTTTTAGTTCTCTAATCATAAAATTATCACCAAAAACATACTTTTAGTTCTTTAAGTATATATTTGAAAGGTCATATATGAGCTTGAAAGTATAGACTTTCAAGCATATTGAAAGACCTATATTTTAAGTATATCTTTAAAAAGGTTTCAGGTCTTGTCTTTTTGAAGGCTCAAATTCAAGCCTAAAAAAAGCCTATATGCAGGCTTAGGTCCAGGTTTAGGCTTAAAAAAAAAAAAAAGGCCTATATACAGGCTCTAACCCATGCTCAAGATTTAGATATTTGTTGCAGATCCATGCCTACTGAGCTAATGCCTAGCTTATTTCCAATTCTTATAAAAGATCCTGCATAAAGAGCTTCCAGATTAGTTCATTTTATTTTTATCTTCTATATAATTTTATTATTAAAAATAGTCAGTTTTTTTGTATTTAGTAGACTATTAGGAAGATTTGATATATAGGATATTATTTTGGGTAAATGTATTGCCAAATAGGGAGATCATATTATCTTGAGTTGATAAATTAATTGCATTTCTTAATATCTGCTTATCACGTTGAGACTTATATAATGAAATTAAATGAAGACAGATATTAAAAAAAAAAAGAATAGAATCTAAAATAAATTCACTCAACAATATTATTTTCTATTCACGGATGAGAAACGGGAATTATTCTTAATAGAAGGAGTCACATAAAACTTGTTAACAGAAACTCAAACTCACAGTGAAAAAGTAACATTAAGATATAACCAAGTCAAGTGAAAAATATCGAAAGCCTCTTTCTAGGTAATTTGCAATGTGGAGTATTTGATCAGTTTCATGAATAACGTGTTGATTAAGAAAGCATTAACTGGCTTGGGTAGAATTTTCCAAGTCATGTAATGATACTTGCTATGTCCCACACTCCGCGTTCTACAATTTTGACAATAATAGTATATTATCTTACTCCCTCCGTTATGTCTTCGTAAGAAATAATCTCTCTCATAGTAATATTCCTAAATATAAGAGACAAATTGTCTGAAATTTTTAATAATATTTATAATTTGAATAAAAAAATTTAGAAGTTTTCTTGTTTTTTTTAATAATTGAAAAAATTTAAATTTTAAAAAATAACATAAAAAGACCAGTCTTTTTAAATCTTGAGCTCGCATGTCCAAGACCAAGCTTTAATAATTAAATAATTTTAATGTATGCCAAAAGTTATTGAAGTCATACATCTAATAATGCTGCCCATTACAAGTCTTTGATGGGAGACACTTAATTTCTTTCTTGGATAATGAGTAATTGAGTATGATCCTTCACCATCCATTCCTCATCTTTTAGCTATGCCCCATTTCCTCAAAAGATTCATATACCTTGTTCATCAATTTGCTACGAGAAAGAACTCCCGCACTACTGGTGCCACTGATATTACATATAACGTGTTGAAAGGATTCGCGAAACATCAAAGAATAAGTAATTGTTGACTGATTTTAGAATTTGACATTTTTTTTATATTAATTAACTTGTTAAGAATTCAACAGACTTGAGGTAAATACAATAACTGTGCAATAGACCAATAGCTAAAGTCCATATTAATATAATGGCAAAAAAAGTCCATATTAATATAGGATAAAAAAAGTGTTTTCGGCAAGTTGTATGTTATTTATTTCTTTTTATTTAAGTTGGTAGATATTAACTGCATGAGATTACAAGTGAGATTTGGCCCGCAACTGCTCAGTTACAAGAGAAATTTCCAGCTGCTGCAGCAGGAGTTAAGCAGGATGGGATAAACTAAGAAATATAATAAATAAACCTTGAAAGCAACTATGTTGACAATAAATAATGGGAATAAAAGAAATTAACTTTGTTCGACAATATCAATTTTTAAATGATGCTTAATATAAAATATTTTGAGATTAATATATAACATAAATTTTAGGATAAATGTGTACTCAGCATCCAAAACTATTTAGGGAAATTCAGTCAACACCCTAAATTTTTTAGTAGTACAGTACAAATTTGCCCCTAGTGTAATAAAATTGGTTCATAAGGGTGGCCTAAACTTTAAAGGAAAATTTTACTTAGTCCCCACAATAGAGATTTAATATCCAAATGTCTCCATAAAGGTCTGAAATGTCACTGTGTGAGAGTAAAGTGAAATTAATTTGTTAAGATAAAAGACCAAAATGACCTGAAAAAGAAATGAGAGATATTAAAATAAATAGTCTAGAAAAATAGTAATTTTTTATTGTGAAAATTTGCATTTGCATTGTAAGTTAAATTTGTAAATTCCAGGAGTCTAAAGAAATAGTAATTTTGTGTTGTGAAAATTTGTATTTGTATTGTAAATTCATAAATTTCAGTTATAAATTTATACTCAATTTAATTTGTGGTAACTAACTAAAATTGACACATTAATAATATGCCATCATGGATGATATATGACTAGCAGTAGTAAAAAAATAATTATTTTGTGTCTTCATGCAGGAGGAGAATATGTGAAGATCTTGCTTATTGTCAATGGTAGCTCCACTTATAAATGGCCTTACTCCGGTTATAAATTCTTGTATCTCTCTTGCTAATCTCTTTATCTTAGTTGTAAATTATCATATTCCATTTGCGAATGTTAACTTCTTCAGTTATTGTCTATGGCAACTCTCTCATTTATGATCTATTGTTAATGGTAGTAAATTCTCGTATTTGTGAATCACCTATTGTGAATTTAGTTAGTTTAATTTAGTTGTCAACGCCTGTCTTTACTCTTCCATGTACTTCAGTTACCACGCCAACTAAAAAAACTTTCATGAAGGAACCTGAACCTAATTTCTTGCTATTTTATTCATACAGGTTAATTAATAATGAGTACTTATTTATTATTTATTAAATTAATGTACAAACTAAAATTAATATTTAAATACTAAGGTATACATTTAGTTTTTTAAGTTTAACTTTGTGGAGAGTTTCAATTTAGCTCCTTAATTCTAAAAACATACTTTTAGTTTTCTAATCCTAAAATTATTGCCAAAACATACTTTCAGTTCTTTATGTATACAGTTGAAAGGTCATATATGAAATTGGATGCATAAGCTTTCAAGCATATTGAAAGGCCTATATTTTGAGTAGATCTTTAAAAAGGTTTCAAGTCTTGGCCGGCTTTTTGAAAGTTCAAACTCATGTTTGAAAAAAGCTTATATGTAGGCTCAGGTTTTAAAAAAAAAAGGGAAAGAAAGAAAGAAAGCCAATATGCAGCCTCTGACCTAGACTCAAGTTTTAGATATCTATTACAGATCCATGCCTATTGAGCTAAAGCCTAATCTATTTCTATTCCTATAAAAGATCCTGCATAAGAGAGCTTCCGATTAGTTCATTTTATTTTTATTTTCCACGTAATTTTATTATTTAAAATAGTCAGTTTTTTGTATTTAGTAGACTATTAGGAAGATTTGATATAGAGGATATTATTTTGGGTAAATGTATTGCCAAATAGGGAGATCATATTATATTGACTTTGATAAATTAATTGCATTTCTTAATATCTGCTTATCACGTTGAGACTTATATAATGAAATTAAACGAAGACAGAAATTAAAAAAAAAAAAGAAACAATAGAATCTAAAATAAATTCACTCAACAATATTATTTTCTATTCACGCATGACAAACGGGAATTATTCTTAATAGAAAGAGTCATATCAAACTTGTTAGCAGAAACTCAAACTTACAGTTAAAAAATTAATGTTAACATCATACAAAATTTAAAATAGAACGAAGTAATAAATATCAAAAACCTCTGTTGAACTGATAATTCAAGAGAAAAGGGAATTATTCTTAATAGAAGGAATCACATCAAACTTGTTAACAGAAACTCAAACTCACAGTGAAAAAGTAATATTAATATCATACAAAATTTAAGATATAACCAAGTCAAGTGGAAAATATCGAAAGCCTCTTTCTAAGTAATTTACAATGTGGAGTGTTTGATCAGTTTCATGAATAACGTGTTGATTAAGAAAGCATTGACTGGCTTGGGTAGAATTTTCCAAGTCATGTAGGTAATGATGCTCTGGCTTGGGTAGAATTTTCCAAGTCATGTAGGTAATGATGCTATGTCCCACACTCCACGTTCTACAATTTTGACAATATTAGTACTCTTCCGGTCTTAGATATAAGACTTCTTTCTTATATTTAGGACTGGAAGAGTATATTATCTTACCCCTTCCGTTATCTTTTCATAAGAAATAATCTCTCTCATAATGATATTCCTAAATATAAGAGACAAATTGTCTGAAATTTTGAACTATTTTTATTTTATTTTTACCCATATTAATGCAATAAATTTTCATTAATTATCTCTCATCTACTTTCTTTACAAACAAGCATATAATTAAAAAAATTTGTATATATCTTACACATATGTTGCTTTTAATTAAATATAACTAATATTTGAAAACCCATTATTTTAGTAATTGTTTCTTAGAATAGGAGACGGAGGCCAGGAGTACATAGAAACTTAGAAATTGTTGAAAGTATTGGGAATACATCAAACATTTTTAAAAAAAAAAAAGCCAATTTTTTTTTCCAAATTAATTTCAAACTGTGATGGTAGACAGATGACACTGCAATTGTGAAGAGAGTTGGCAAGGTGTTTTGGTGCTATATCTATCATACGGGATTTCTCAGGTAAAGTGTTTTGAAGTCTTAAATTTAAGCCTAATATTAAACAAATCTCTCATTTAACTTCTCGAAACCTTTTCTTGTCTACTTTGGTTTTGAAGGATGGATTATATAAATTATCACGTATTTGTAAAACCTCAGAAAATAAAATAAATATTTTTATATGTATCAAGAGAAGTATAGTAATATATTATGGTAAACTGATTATGTTGGTTGTAATTTAAAACTATAAATTTTTATCTGTTGGCTGGCCAAAAAAAGTTCTACGAGGTCTATTTTTTTAAAAAAATAAAGCACTTCTAACACATTTTACTCGAATTAATACAAATAATAAACCTCATTAATTCTATCTTAAAATTTAAAAACTTTTGGATCTTGTTTTTCCTCCATTAACATTATTAACATTCTAAATTCACCGCCAAATATCACTAGCTCCGTCATGGGATGAAGATTTTTTTTTTTTAAATACATTCTTATTTTTTTTTAAAAGAAAGTTCTCGATTTGTTATACTTTTAATTTTATCTTCAAGAAAATAAATTTTAGTTGCCGTTCAAAATAACAATAATTATGGCCAAATTACCCCCCCCCCCCCAAAAAAAAGAGGAATTCATAGCAACGCTCGTTGCAATCAATAGTAAGGAATTCCGTTTTCAAGAAGGCCCATTGAAGCCCAAATAACTCAAAACGTTTGCATAAACAATCCATATCGTTTCGCAACAGTCGCGACCCGTCACACAATCCAAGGCTTATATATATATATATATATATATATAATACTCCAATCTTTAATGTAAGACGTAATTAATTAATTAATTTGAATAGATTAAGAATAGTAGTTACATTAGTTAATATGAAACATCTTTCTTAATTCCCTCTCTCCCTCTCCTACTTGATTATTATTAGAAAACTATCAATAGGGTTAATTTGAGAAAAAATTGATAAACGTGTGCAATAAGTCTTATATATAGAAGCAACATTAACTCTCCAATTAGGTCCTAAATTAAAAACCACAAGAGTCCTCAATTTTATTCTACAAGAGTATAAGTTTGAACAATGTAGTTTATTGTTGATTAAAACAAATAATTCAGTTTATTTTCTTTGATTGAGAATTGTATCCAATAAAAAAAAACGGTATAATTAAAAAAATAACACTTGATGTTCTTGGAAATTCTAAAGTAATAGACCAATAAATCATTTTTTCTTTTTTCCCCACAAGAGTGATAGATAAAAAACGGAGGAAGTAGATATATACAGGTTGGGAAAATTTCGTCTTTCTAAATGAGTATCGATTTCAATGAATTATCAATGTAAACTTAAAATTCATGCAAAATTACATTTTTATAAAATTATAAATAATACGACTTATTTTTTCAAAGCTTCATGCATTATACATATCGAATCAAAATAGCTAGTGATCTCCTTACCCCAAAAAATTGGTAGTGATTTAGAATGTAATGTGATTTTTGGAGAACTAACTTAATTAAAATGGTTAAGATTAATATTATGGTATAATTATTCCTACATTATAACTTAAAGCATGTTTTAAATAACAAAACAATGTTTTCTTTTGACTTGAACAGAACAGCATGTTCGTGGTTGTTATATGTTGTAGTTTGACTTTTTTCGGAGTACATAATATAAAAATTAATACAAAAGTATAATAATTTTATTATTTATTAATGTGAATGTTAAATTTTTTATTATATTTTTAAAGCTTGTCTTCGAAAATCTAAATTCCATGCAATTGCACAAATTTATATCCTTACAAATCATTTTTATTACAACTTTAATTAACTAAGGGGGAAAATCTCATAAACGAACCTGAACCTAATTTCTTACTATTTTATTTATAAAGATAAAGTAACAATGAGTATTTATTTATTATCTATTAAATCAATATGGAAACAAAAAATAGTAGTTAAATTATTATTTTTCATATAAATTGGTTAAAAAACTTGTACATAAAGAAACGGAAAAGAAGTCTATCATGAAGGTATACATTCTATAACAAGAGAGCCACCTGAGGAACTCAAGCTACATTATGAGAAGGGGATATAATGGGTAGAGTGATTCAAGCGGTCTTCCCTTCCTTGTTTTGAAGTAAAAGAAAAAACAGAGAAAACAAAGATCAACCACGGACATGGTTGGTGAGCAGCTTCCTCAGTTTTGTTATTTTTATTGAAATGTACACATATATCTCATTTGCTACATCTTCTACTCATTGGAAACAAGCATATTTCCAACTCTTCTTCAACATTAAATTCCCAATAACTCCCCAAAAGCCAACAGCAAATCCAGTTGCTAGGACAAAATAAAACCACACTTTTTCTGGATCATTCTCATCTTCAAGTTCTTTGGTTTTACGAACTTGATGAACATCATCACCTTTGAACTTATTTGGTAGTGGGATCCCACAAAGATAAGGGCTGCCCACATAAATGTATGGATAATTCAAAGTCAAGAATTGATTTCCAGTCAGAATTGGCCCTTAAAAGTTATTGTATGACATGTTTAAATGGCTCAATGTCTTTGGTTTTGACATGCTCTCTAGAATTGTGCTTGAAATTTGGTTACATGAGATGTCAAAGGATTCAAGGGATCTCATATTCCTAATAATCTCTGGAATCTCTCCTTCCAAATGATTGTGTGAAAGGTTTAAGCCTATCAATCCAACAGGTGATGAGAATAACTCAAGAACTGACCCTCTCAAATCGTTATTTGACAAATCTAAGTTGACAAGAAGCTGCAAGATTCCATAGATGTCAAATTCTCTACCTTTGATAAATTGTTTGACATCTTTATCATGCCACATAACTCCCACATCAAAGTTGATGAAGTGAGCTTCAATGACGTCATTGAAAAATTTTCCTATATGAGCACTATCTTTAGTCATTCCTGTAAGATTGCCAATGCAATGGGGTATTGAGCCACTTGAATTGTTATTTGCAAGGTCCAAAGTCTAGAGTGATTTGAGTTCACACATTTAAAGGAATGTTACCATCCAACATGTTACTACCTCCGGTCCTTAATATACGATCTATTTGACTAATTTGAGTATATTAAGAAAATTTGTCAAGTTAATTATTTGTAATAAATAAGTCTTATCTTCTCTAGAATAATACCCTTACTAATCATTTGTATTAGCTAGAACTACCATTTGATGAAATCTTTAATATGTGCAACTACTACAAATACTACTTTGGAAAAAAAATAGATAAATATGAGAGACAAAGTGAATTAGAATCTTATATTTAGAACCAAATTAAAAGTCAAATTAACTATATTAAAGACCGGGAGTAGTATCTTGCAATCTTAGAATTTGCGGTGTCAAAAAAGTGTTAACGGTCCATGATGATATTGTACTTCCATAAAACTTATTGTCACCCAAATCTAAAATTCTCAGTTGCTTCAAATTTTTAAAAGTCAATGGAAGCTTCCCTTCAAGATAGTTACTATTCAAATATAATGCAACCAAAACTATATGGCAAGATTGCAAATAGAGATAGGGAAGGCATCCAACAGTTTGTCAAATGAAAAATTTATTTTATCAATACACCTGTTGGTTATCTCCCCAACAATTTGGGATTTCATCAAATAAATTGTCATGAGAAATATCAATGCTATTTAGATTCACAAAGTGACAAAGGCTCTAAGGGATATTGCCACTAAAAGAGTTATTTGATAGATTGAAGATAGTTAGATTCACAAGTTGACCAAGACTTTAAGGAATAATGTTGGCCATATGAGAATTACTTGAAAGATCAAGGATATTTAGATTTGAAAGTTGACCAAGACTTAGAGATATTACCACAGAGAGAATTAGTGGAAAGAAATAGGTATCTTAGATTTACAAGTTGGTCAAGATTCTGAGGAATCAGGCCACTCAAAAAATTATTCGATAAATCAAGGCATTCCAGATTTATTAGTCGACCAAAACTATGAGGAATATTGCAACAAAAATAGTTTTTGAAAGATCAAGACACATTAGCTTTTCAAGATGCCCTATCCAAGTTGGCAAATGGCCATTGAGTTCATTATTACTACCCAAGTCCAGTTCTTTTATATCATATTTGATGCATCTAGATAAATCAGAGTCGCTGAACGTTTCTCTTTGAAGATTGCTTTGGCCAAAATAGAATACTTTTAAGGATTAAGAGTCAAAAATACCTATGAACTTATACCAAAAGTTCACATAACACCATAAATTTTTGCTGGGCTCAAATTTACCAATGCAAGTTCAAAATAGCCCAATAATGACAATGCCATTAAATTGAGAAAATGTCTGTTACTTTTGGTAGTGGGACTCATGGTATTTTTAATGAAAGTATCAAAATGCCCCAATTAACACAAAAATGTTAAGAGTCTAAGATACCCATGAATTTATACCAAAGGTTCATCAAAGACCATATAATTTTTAATGAAAGTACCAAAATGACGCCAATTTCGAAGTCTATTGTGTTAGAGTGTATTAGAGACTATGAATTATAATAAATTTTTATAATTAAAATAAATTGTAAATAGATTTAAGCTGGAATTGAATTGATTTTCAACAATAGGCTGTGTATATCCCCCAATCTTTTTTTTTGTTTGACATTAAGGGTATCTTTTAAAAATAAGTTTTTCACATCAGCAACATATGAAGTTGTCTGTTTATCTTCTGTTTTATTTTATCAAATTTAATAGTCAATCTGAATTTTTTCCCCATTTATGTTCAATTTTTTAAAAGAATTTAAAACTACTTTTGATAGTAGGACCCTCAATATTTTTAATAAAAGTATCAAAATACTCCCAGTTTAAAAAAAGAAACCCCAATATTCTTTAAAAGAATTCAAAGCCACTTTTAATACTTTTGTTAAATATATTGTGGTTTTTTCTTTTGATTGGAGGTATTTTGGCACTTTCATTATAAATATTGTGCGTCCTCCTACCAAAAGTGCCTTTAAATTCTCTTAAAGAATAGAACATAAATGTAAGAGAAATTTCAAGTTGACTGTTAAATTTGATAACATAGATTAGAGGATAAACACATAGCTCCATACATTGCTAATACAAACAACTTATCTTCAAAAGACATTCATAATGGACTCATTTGGAACAGCTTATAAGTAGTTTTTCAATCGTGCTTTACAAAATACGAGATAAATATGTGAGAAAAATTGTCTCAGCTTACATGAAAGGTGCTTATGAGTGATTTCAATCATGATGGCAAACAAAGCCAATGTCTACTAAGAAAAAGATTGGGGATATAAATAACTCATTGTTGAAGAGTAATTCAATTCAAGCTTAAACTTTTTTACACAAGTTATTTTAATTATAAAAATATATTATAATTAATCATCTCTAACACACTTTAATACAATAGCCCTTCAAGTTTGGTGATATTTTGGTACTTTCATTAAAAATTATATGGTGTTTGATGAATTTTTTGTATAAATTCAGAGGTATTTTTTACCTTAAATTTTTGTTTTAAATGGGGGCATTTTGGTACTTTCATTAAAAATATCATGGGTCCCACTATCTAAAATAATGTGCGTTTTCTTAATTCAACAGTATTGTCATTATTGGGCTATTTTTAAACTTACATTGGTAGATTTGAGCCCAATAAAAATTTATAATGTTGGGTAAACTTTTGGTGTAAGTTCATCAATATTTTTTACCCTTGATTCTATTTTTAAATGACACGTGTTTTTTAAAATTTGTGACACATAAGTTTCCATTGTAGCTATGATTTGATGACTAGAAACAGATAGATAGCGAAGGCTCTTTAACTCTCCCAACCAAGAAGGAATTAAAATAAAACTGTTTGAAGAAAGGACAAGGTCTTCAAGGAATGTCAAGCTCGGCAAAACAGTAGCAATTTCAGATAATAGCAAAAGCAACGCAAATCTTAAAAGGAATTGCCTTGCCATATTCAGATCGAGAAGCTTAAACAAGTAACTTTTCTATATGATGAAGTGGGGCATTGTGGCTTTTGTTGAATATGCACAACTCTTATTTATAATATTTTGCGGCTAAGCTTAAACAAGAAACTCATGGTCTTGGATTTTTTTAAAAAAATGATACTCCTCCGGTCCTTATTATAAGACCCTATTTGACTTTTTATTTGGTCCTAATTATAAGACCCCAATCCATTTTGTCTCTTATATTTATGCATTTTTTTCCAAGATAATCCTTCTAATAATGATAGTTTTAGCCAATATACTTAATTAGCAAGGATATTTTAGGAATGACAACACTTATTTATTATAAATAACCAACTTAACTTACTTCCTTAATCTCCTCAAATAAGTCAATTGGGTCTTATAATTAGGACCGGAGGAGTATAAGACAATTAAGAGTTGTATACTTTTAAATTCAACTATTCACTTGTGATTTTCTCCAACCTGTACGTCGAAACTATACATTAAAAACAATTTAAAAATATTAAAAATAGGAGTGAAGAACACTTGAATAACTTGTTAGAATCAAAGCCTCTCATGAGCACTGACTTTGAAATGACCCACTTGGTTATAAATTTTAATAAAATGTTGAACTGCTAATGATAAATAAACAATATAAGTGAAATTTGAAATATATACAATATTTTTTATTGATTATAAATTTGGTTACATTTAAATTGGAGACGGTCTGAGTAAAATATTGTAGTCATTATTTTCGGGCTCATGCATTCACACACAACATATATATATTCATATTGAATTTTGAAATTCTTTAATATAGAATCAATGGAGGACCAAACCTAGGTCAAGTTAGTTTAGCTTAGGTATATCCAAATGGCAAATTAGGTTTTGCCATGTATTTGAATTAGATACGTAATCATTTAATGCCATTTAACTCTGTTAACGAACATAGACAAGCAGCCAAGGAAGGAAAGGATGGTCGATTGTTTTCATTTCAATTCTAAAACCCCAGAACCATACGTGCCTATCAACAAAGCTCAAAAAATGGTGGTAAGAATTCAATTCTCAAGGTTTGGGTACAAGAACAAGCCATTCAATTGGCTTCTTCTTGTTCTTTAAAAATGCACAACGTGTTCCCATTGAATGAGTGTTTTAATTTCTTTGATTTCACTCTCTTTCATTATTCTTTGTTTTCTCTATCTCTACACCAGCAAACAGCTTCCTACAATGAAGTTCGTCATCGGGCTTCTCTGCCCCTAAGTCACAATAGGCATAAAAATTTTGCATAGCTTGAAGTTATGCGCTCATCCCTTCAATTTCAATTTGTTCAATCAATTTCGAGGGTGTGAGTTGTGGTGCAAGTGATCTCCAGATAATTTTCACATGCAAGGGTTCTTAAGTTTTCCAACTCTTGATTGATTCTGATTGCTATTGATTGGTGCAAGTCCTTGAGCTTATTATGAAACAAACCAAATACGAAACAATCCTTGCATCACTAAATTTTCAATCAAGTCCTTGGGTTATTGAATTTCACACTTTGAATTTTTGGCCACGCAAGGGTTATTAAGTTTTAGGGATGAAAACAATCCGGATATGAAACAATCAACTGCCCTCTAATTTCTTTGGTGCAGGTCTTCAATAGCAGTCTCCTTAGAGAACCGTGGCTAATGGAATTAGGTGCAGTTAAGTCATGATGTGTCTAATTAAAATACTTAGCAAAAGCTAATTTGCTACTTGGATGTATTTGACATAACTGATTTGACCTAAGTGTAATCCATCAAGAAAAATAAAATTTGAAATAAATCATTCTTTGGGCTCTAGTCTTGTGAATATCAATCAATATATGATCATGAATAAGCCGTCAAAATTATAAATTCAAAACTTTGACATAAATCAAATATCATATGAAGCCCGAAAACAATCTGTCACAAATATTATAAAACGTAAAATGCTTAATTTCAATATTATTAATTATGCATATGAAATTTTTTAAAAGTATCACATCATTGATTTTACTTGTGAGATCAAATTTTTTAATAAAAAATTTAGGTGAGACCAAATGTGTGGGAAAAAAGTAAATTCACTTACCGGAGATCAAACTGATCGAGAAGAAAATTCTATAAACGTAAATTATGAAATAATTATCCTTTTGACTTCCAATGCAGTCGCAAAATATGATTATTTCACTTGTAAATTCTTGAAAATTAATTGTAAATCTAAGAGAACCAATTGTTAAGGATTCAAAATTCTACTTGCAAATTCGTAAGGATTAGTACTCACCCAACTAGATAAATAATATGCAAGTCCGCGGAAGGTTAGTTGATTTTTACATATTTGTTGAACTTACTTATAAGTCCCTAATTTGTGACCTGTTTTTAATTTTTCCCCCAAAAAAAAAGTCATATATTTGAGATATCAAAGTGGAAGTAAGTGAAAAGGAAAAATAGGAATATTTGAATGATGCTAGCAAATATTAAGAGACACCACAAGTATACAAGCCGTAAAAATAGATAGTAGCAAATTAAGATCAATCCCACAAAAACTCAATTAATCAGTAATTAGGTAATTAAAATCCTCTTTTTGTTTAAGTTAAGAAAATCAAGATTGAATGAAATTGGGAGAAAAGAAATTAAAATAAGGGAAAACTAATTTGGATGTCCTTATAGTTTTCATTGATTTTGAATTAGATCCTTGAGGTTTTTTTGCTTTTTATTGGATCCTTAAACTTTTCACTGTTAAAACCGTTAGTCTCTACTGGTAAATAAGTAGTAACACTGTTATAAGTTTTTGTTAAGAAGTAGTGATAGTACCTCTAAAATATCCCCTCCCCCTTCCATTCATGCCACTATGCCTCAACCCTTCCGCTCATATTGGAACTTAATTAGAGACAGAAGGACCCAACCCCAACATCTCTGTGTGTGAGGAGTGAGATAAAAAAAAAATGACAAAAGTATGAGAGCCTCCTCTGTTTTAATACTAAAAAAACAGAGTGAACTGAACCGCCCACTGGCAAAACAAGGCTACTGCTAATGATCTGACTACTATTGCTATCTCCCACAACTTCAAGAATCAATTAATATTTCCCGAAATCTTGGGCTTGCTTTTGATTTCCCAGTAGCAATTATATATATTAAAAGCTCATGTAGGCTTCTCAACATTTTTCATGCTTCGCCTAAGAAATCAATAAACACTGTACATACTCTAATTAAGTTCCACTATGGTGGAACGGTAGGGTCGAGTTGCAGTGAAAGGGCCGAGTTACAGTTACAGGAACTGATGAGTGTGGGGATGTTGTTAGAAAACTTTTGTGGGTGACCCTCATTGTGTCGCCTGGGTAAGGGATGACTCAAGCATCAAGATGCTCCAAACAAGTTCAAGCTGAATGGTGAGGGAGATGTTTCGGAATTGTATCGCTGCGCTTTAAACGGAAATTTTTAACAGAGTTAATCCTTATTTAACGGCAAGGATTAACAGATTTGACAGTTGAAAGTTTAAGGACTCAACAAAAAGAAAAAAAAAGTTTAAGGACTTGAATCAAAATCAATGAAAACTACGAGTTCTAAATTAGTTTTCCCTTAAAATAAAACAAAACAAAACTTTTTCAAATTAACTAGACAAATATTAAAAAAAAAAAACAATTTAGAGCTATTAATCTCTTGCTAGCTTTTTAAATCTTGTTTTACTGAATTGATTAGCTTTAATATCAATTTTGTTAATTTAGAGTATAATTAGTTATAAATACCTGTCGGTTCATTCATAACCTTCTCTTAAATTAATTATATAATCTCTCACATAATTATCTTAGAGTCTAAACAATTAGGCTCACTCATCAACAATTATACAGGGTAATTAGTTATATTTCTATCCTAATCGCAAATTAGATTATCATCAAATCTCATATTACTTAATCTAAGAGCTTTATTAAAATCTTTTTTGTTAAGAAAAACTTTAATTCCCAAATTCACACTTAACGATGACCAGTTATTAAATAGACAATAAAAATAAGATTAAGTAACCAAAATTTAACATTAAGTATCTTTAACTCAGTGAAAACAAAGCCCAATCCATGAACAAGTTTATAGTTCCTCTAGGCTGTAAAAACAACTGGCTACACATGACTTTGAACAGAACCATCACAGTAACAACTAAATCTAGATTCAAAATCATAATTAAAATCAAAAGGAACGGAGAAAAAAACTGAAACAGTGAACTGGAAAATGAAGATGTGCTCTGAATGCATTGGCAATGAACCCGGCTTTCTTCTTCCTCAATCACGTTACAGGTCTCCTCGCCAGTGTTCTCCAAGTTTCCCCAGTTAGTCAGCGTCTCCGCGTGCCAGGAGTATCCTCCTCAAACGACACAGCAGCTCGCGTTCTCCTCTGGTCTATCTCCTTACTCAGATTGGCGTCTCCTCCTCTATCCCCAATGATTCAGAACCAGCGTCGTCCCTTCCGCAGAACCAGTCGGCGTTTCTCCTTAGAACCCAGCGAAGAAGAAGATGATACAGAACAGTCCGGCGCCCCCCCCCCCAAAAAAAACGTCCGGCTTTTTCCTCCAAGACGATTATGAACAGTGTCCCTAGGTCTCCAAAACGTTCTCCCAAAACGCTGCCGTCTTGATCTGTGGAATTCCCAAAACTTCATTCTCCAAACGGTGCGTTGATCTCTGCCTCCCATACTCTTCTGCGGCACGTGAAAGCTAATGGAAGAGAGAAAATAAAATAAAACAAATAAAAAGGAAAAGCAGAAAAATGAAATAAAAGGAAAGGAAATAAACTATAAGAAATTGAAATAAGATAAGATAAAATCAGCTAAATCTTAAACTTAATATAAATTATTTTCATTTATTTTAGACTAAGGTATTTATAATAAAATCTCCCAAATAATACTCAAAATCAAATCTTCCAATTAACTCTTGTAAACCTAAAATGCATTGATAACTCTCCAAAAATCACTCAAAATATTCTTTAAATATATTAAAAATAGAGAGTTATCGTTGAATCATTATAAATTGTTGAAAAATAAGTTAAAGATAGAAATTAAAATATTTTGAATCATGCATTAGACTTGATTTAATGTGTAACTAACCTTTTTTATTGTCATGAAACTAAAATTATATGGCGATCGAATACATTGTCCAAAGACTATTATTAATGAATGACCCATAAGAATAATCACTCTCCAAGAAACTTCTTTGGCTTCATAACACAAAACCATTGATTGACTCGGAAGTTGGTATAACCATTATTTTTGTGCTCATGAGTACCCTTTTAACGCACTTATTTTATTTTATTAATTAATGTTGCTTTAGAATTTTAGTGTTTGGTAAGGATATATAAAAGAAAGATGAAAAGAAAAGGAAAATAAAAATGTCAAAAGTAGAACATGAATAATTGACGAAGAAAATGACTCGTTAATATTTTATGATATTTATATGACCAATAACTCAGTTTTCATTTTACAATTTGTTCAAGATTTTGCCTGCTTTCACATAGTTTAGTTATATGTGCCAATTCTTATCAATGCGTGTTCTGTTATAATTGCGAGAATGACAATATAAATATATAATCATATCAACGGCAGTCTTGAAATTTTAAAAAGATATGTAAATGACATGAATTTTTTTCTTGAAGAAAAAAAAAGACTTACATAAAGAAATAGAGATGCTAGATAACCTTAAAAATTTCTTTGAACACATTCCACACGTTATTGTCAAAACTGGATGCATAATTGACTTAGATGGTGACACATTATATATTTTATAATATTCATCATCAATAGTTTGGCTTTCATTTTATTTGTTAAAGGACTACTGCACAGTTTCTTTTCTTTCTTTCTTTTTTAACCAAATACAAAATGTCCTTCGCAATAAATAAGGTTATTATAAGTTACAAGTACTTGACAATCCTATTCTAGCAGAATTAAAATTAAGAAAACAAGGTTTAAGAATAAGACCAGTCTTAAAAGAAGAAAAATTGTGGGTAAGAGCAAGTATTTCTTGTCAAATGATATTGATGACAAAAGAAGTATTGGCAAGAATATGGATAAATCTCCGTTTTAACATAGTGAACCTGTATAGAGAGCTTACCTATAGCAAATTGGAGTTATGAATCTATAAAAAGAGCGGCCGTAAGCATTTGCAATGAAAAGCAAAGCCTGTAGTAGCTTGGTTTCATCATGAGCGAGAATTCTTTGAGAGGTATTCTCTCATAACAAATAATATTGTGGTAGTAGTGTCTTCTCAATTTTTTGTATTTATAGAGCAGCACATCCCAACCATCTTGATTCAGTCTTAAACGAGAATCTCAGCAAAAAAGCTCTACTTAGAAGAGCAAGAGGAGTTAAAGTTATCAAAAGTTATAATCTGAAAAAGAAAGTATATTCTAGATTTCCTGAATCACAGTAAGAGGATAATCTATTTTTCCTTTATGATGCAATTTAGTTCTTTTCCTCCGGATGGTACCAAGCACTACCAAAAAATGGACTTTTGATAGTGAATTTCAGTGTTGATAAAAAGTACACCACTGACTTTCAATGACATCTCTAAAAAGTCAACTTAAATAGCTATTTGTTGTCTAATAGATTCACCAAAACTAAAAATTTCTCCCTCGTGTAATACACATATTAGCATATTTGATTAGATCTAAAATTCTAATAAATTATATTATTTACAGTTGCTCAAGATTTATTTTTTTGTAAAAGTATATTTTTTTATTCATTCAAATAGAATTTGAATTAGAGATGCAAAATTTAGGAGGAAAAGATGAAAATTTGAAATTATTTATTTATTTCTCCATTTAAACTCCAATTAACATGCTATTAATTATGATGCTTCCCATTTAATTCAACACATTCAAATCCCAATTAAGATATTATTCAAATTCAAAATTAATTATTAACCTTTTCATTTGAGCCTTTGATTGAAATTTCATTCATTTATAATATTTCCCATTTAATTTAATATATTGAAATTTTAATTAAGATGTTATCCAAATCTCATTAATTAAATATATTTGGATCAAATAATGTTATATTTGATCTATTTTTAAACAAATAGGGTATTATAAGTTTTCAAGAATATAGTTGATAATTGATTGATTGATAGTTGATGATTGACAGTCAAAAAGTAGGACCCATCTCATTAATAATAACTCATCTCATTTATCAATATTAAAATTATAGAAAATTGAGTAATCATATGGATAACCAAAGTATTTTTCTCTAGATAATATATTTCATATATGCATGTCACTTGATATTTAGAACTTGCATTTTATGAATACATTTATTTATAGTCTTCCAAATTATTTATACACCAGACATTTAAACATATTGGCATAATCTTTATTATTTTCATTCACAAAAAAAAAAACTCAAATTGTTTTATACATTCCCCTCTTATATATTTGGGGGGGGTGGGTTAAACCTTTAACTTTTATCCACACTAAAAAAAACAAGGCATTAATGACGAAATTTAGCGACAAAATTTTATTCATTCGCTAATTCATCGCTAATCCCTCACAAATTCCATCACCAAAATTAGTGAAGAAAAATTTTTGTTGCTAAATTAGTGAAGGATTAGTGACGGAATTTTATTTCGTCACTAAATTAGAGACGAAATTTTATTCCGTCACTATATTCTGTCACAAGTCCGTCGCTAATTCTGTTTTAAATGATTAGTGAAGAAAATTAGTGATGGAAAAATTCTGTCACTAATTTTCGTCACTGTGCCGGAAATTAGTGACGGAATTTTTCCATCACTAATTTTTGTCGCAATTCCATCACTAATTTGTGGCAAAAAATATAATATAAGTATATAATAATTATTTTTTAAGCTTATTATTAAAATAAAAATATAATATATCATAATTTTTAAATAATATATTATATAAAAATGAAAAATACAAATATTATAAAAGAAAATAAAAATAAAAATATATAATATACTTACTATTTTGTTGAATATTTGAATAAAAATATAAATTATTAGAAATTTTTTACTAAAATATAAAAATTAAATTCAAATAAAAAATAGTGTATTAAATTATATAATATATATTAAATTATGTATATAATATTTATTATGTTAGGATTAAGGTTTTGATAATAACAAAGTAAGTAATATGTGTTTCAGTATGTTGATCGATCATCTGATCGATCAAGGACTTATCGATAAGCTGATAAATAATATCTCTGTACAATCAAGTAACTTAACAGAAACTTTGATCGATAACTTGTTAGATAATGTGTTGATCGATCAATTAATCAATCATTGTTAACTTAGTTATGTATAAAAGTCTGGAGTAAATTATCGATCACTTGATCGATAATCAAGATGATCGAACATCAGTCAGATAAAGGGATACAAATCTGATAGGCATTTATCAATCACATGATCGATAAACAGATTATCGATGAGAAGACAGATAAATGGTAATACACTCTACTTATTCTATGTTTTGCTTTAGCCACCATTTATCGATTAGTGATTTATCGATAGCGTGATCGAACATTGCTTCATAACCCTCTCTACATGTAGGTACTTATCCAAGTAGCTTATCAATCACCTGATCGATCAGTAAATCATCGATCACATGATCGATCATTGGTACATCAGTCTTAAATCATGGTTCTTTGATCACTGGATCGATAATCAAATTATCGATAATATGATCTATCACTGCACTTCATGTTTGTCTTGTTTTTCACATAACGTGATCGATAAATCAGTTCTTTGACTTTGCAGGATTAAATCTCTGTGTTCTATTTTATTGATCACTTGATCGATCATTCATTAATCGATCACCTATTCGATTAAGCTACATAGTTTGTGTTTTTCACTGAACATATTTTCACTTATCATTTATCGATAAAGTTACCCATAATCTTTTTATCGATAAAGTGTTTGATCATTATTGCTTTAAAATCTGTTCTATAACACTTTGTTTATCGATAACATGATCGATCAACAAGTGTTCGATCATTTGTTCGATCATGGAATGTTTTTCTGTTTAAACTTCAATCAGTTACGATGGTTCTCAAATTCAATTATCTACTTCATTCAAGCTTTTCTCAGCCTTCATGCTTATACTAATTATCTTTTTAAAGTGATTCAAAATCAAAAGCGATCTTGATCTTCTTTTTCTCTGCATACCAGTATGATGTTACTGTGTCCTTTTATCGATCACTTGATCAATAAGTCATTAATCCATCACTTGGTTGATAAACTTAGTTATCTGTTTCAAAAGCTCTTACTCTGAATAATCGATAACCTGATCAATCAACCAGTAATCGATCAGTACTTCGATCAAGCATGTCTAGTTATTACTCAGCATATTTAACAACTGATTGATTCTACTTATAAACTATGAATGTTCATTTTATCATTTGTTCGGTTCTACTTTAAATCTTACTCTGCAAAGAAAAACTTATTGAGTTAAAGTATTATTGCAGATTACGAAGAAAAACCCACCAACTCTCCAATGGTTATCTAAGGAGCCTGTAACTTACCTTGTCAGAAGTATTAATGGCGAAAACCGTTGCAACTGGGAAAACACCCAACCGGACTCTCAACGGCTAGAAGCTCTTCCGCCTAACGGTTACTAAACTACCTCAACTATAAAAGGCATGAAGAAGCATTAAATGAATAGATTGAATACGCGAGCTACCCTCTGTTGATCATTTACTGTTACATTCAATATTCTATTCTTCTATACACCGAGCTTCAGTGATTATCACTTATTCACTTTGTAAGAGAGTTTGTATCTTTTATCATTAATCACGTCTTGTGTGAAACTCAAGAGTATGGACTCTTGAGTGGGATTGTAACCTTACAGGTAGTAAGGGGGAGTGATTGAAAGTATCAATTACTGTACTGTGGCACCAAGAGCCTGATCAATCTTGGAACATAGTGGAATACTTAGAGGTGTTCTGAGGACTGGATATAGGTCAAGTGGTTGAGACCGAACCAGTATAAATTCTGTGTCTACTTTCTACGGTGAAATCTCTCCTACTCACATTCTCTATTTCTGTTAGCTTATTGTTTTAAATTCACAAATTTTTATAACTCACCCAATTCACCCTCCTCTTGGGTGAGACTGCCACTAACATATTATATATATTTGTATTTGTTATTAGAAATATTTTATATATTTATTTTTGTATAAAAATTTCAGAGGTGCTTCTTAGGTCAACTGCTTCTTCACAAATTGGCTCAATTTGTGACATGGCGATGATGTAAGCAAGGTGATGATGCAATGGCTCATAATGATGGACACGTGGCAATGACATGGGCACTATGGTGACGTGGCTGCATGGGAGAGAGGAGTTGAGGTGGCGTCTGGTGATGACATGGTGGATCACAATTATGGACACATGGCGATGACATGGACGAAGGGATGATGTGGCAACATGGGAGAGGGAAGAGTTGGTGAGGTGGTAGCCATTGATGGTGTGGTAGCTCATAGTGATAGACATGTGGCAATGATGTGGATGAGGGGATGACATGGCGACATGGGAGAGAGAGAAGAATGTGAGGTGGCAATCGGTGATGAGATGGCAGTCATAGACATGACATATGGCGGCAAGCAATGGTTGCCATGTGGTATTTTGAAATTTACATTTAGTGACAGATTACTGACAAAAATTTCTTTCACCAATTTGTGATAGAATTTTTTGTCACAAATCTATCACTATTTTGTGACAAAATTTTTGTATGACATCAATCACTAATTAGCAATAGATTAGTGATGAAAAATTTCTGTCGCTAATCCGTCAATAATCAGTCGCTAATTAGCGACGGCAAAATTAGTGACAAAATTTAATTAGTGACGGAAAAAATTCCGTCACTAATTTCACTCCTAACTAAATTTCATCACTAATCCGTCGCTAATCCTTTACTAATTTTGATTAGTAACGGAAATTCCGTCGCTAATTTGATTTTTTTTGTAGTGCCAATTGTATATGTTTTTAATACACACATCCTTGCGACATTTTTCAAGGAAAAAGTCTTAGACATTGCATTTTCTATATAATTTTAGTTTCATGACAATAAAACGGGTTAATATATAACACATAAAATCAAGTTTCATTCATCAAATTATTTTAATTTCTATCTTTAAATTATTTTTGAGCAGTTTATGATGATTCAAATATTCCTAATTTTTTCTTTTTGTCATGAATATAATAATATCTTTGTGGATGTCCATATATTTCTCATTATCTCCAATATCTCCTATAATCTCCAATATTATCTTCTATTATCTCTATATCCCATAATTATTTCTTATTATTATGTAATCTATAGATTCTGTTAAAGATGTAAAGCTGTGCCTATAAATAGAAGTCATGTATCATGTATTTAGTACCATTGAATGGAATGAGAGATACTCTCTTCTGTTGATCTTTTCTTCTTTTTTATTATTCTTCTTTATTTCTTCTTTATTTATAACACGTTATCAGCACTAAGCTTTAATCAAGGTATGTATGATATACTTTTGATCTTAAGCATAACTTTAGAATATAGTCTCTATAATTTTCTAGAGTACTCTTTGCTCTATACAAATGAAAATATCTCGAATATCATATATAGTGTGTTTCAAAGTATATGTATCTTCATTCAATTTCTCTGGGATAATCTGAGCTATCATATGAAATTAAAAGAATTATTTATCATTGTTTTAAATATCGGGTTCCATGGATAAGATTAGATATCTTTATACTTTTGCACTATAATTTAATTTTGATATGATTATTATACGTTTCAAATTAATTGTGATACGAGGAATTTGTTTTTATTCCTCAATGACTTAACGTCACTATTTTTAATGAAACCGGAAGTTCCAATTGATATTTTTATATATCCCTCAGTGACTTGATGTCATCAATTTTGATAGAACATAGAGTTCTAATCAATACTTATAATTACATATGGCTATTGTCCAAATTGAGAATTTGAGAGAGTAATAGTTACAGTATGGCTAAAAGTCATATTTAAACAAATGGCTATGAATATAATTATTCCAAGTAAATGACAACATTTATTGTAGAGTGAGCTAAAAGGTCACAGGAGGTGGGGGTAAATCTTTAGAAAGCTCAAACACTAGCCATTAATATAAATCTAATTGACACTCATGGTCTACTCAAAGGATTACCATTTGACGTATTATACTGATAAGACATAGATTTGTACATATCAATTTGATTTTTTATCTCCTTGAAATTAAATGGCCATTAGGCATCATACTCATATTATGGCTAGAAGCTATATAACTTTGATTTTCTATATTATGGCCTGAAAGTATACAGCTTTTAATTTTTAAATGGCCAGATGTCATATAACTTTGATTTTCTATCTTATATGGCCAAAATCCATATATATATATATATATATATTTGATTTTCTTTCTTGAGATTAAATGGCTAGAAGCTATATATATATATATAATTTTTTTATCTTGAAATTATATTGATTTTCAATCTAATTAAATAGCTAGAAACCATATAGTTTTGATTTTGAAAAGAATGACGTGGCTTGTTTATAAAGGAAAAAATGATAATTAAACTTTTTGAAGATTAGAAATAATATAGCTCAGAAAGCTATTGGTTAAAATATCTTATATCACAAGAAACTCTTAACTATAATGAATGATTACATGCTATATTTGTTTATGACATTCATGTTTCAACACATAAAAGTATGTGAATATGTATTTTATCATTACTTTTATTAGGTTTTTTTTTATGTAAAGCTTTAGTTTTATTCTTATGATTATAATAATCTCAATTTAATATTAATTGACTTAATGTGTTTTAAGGCATAATAATAATGTAGCAAGTAGCTATATTAATTCAATATAGGTCCAATTTGTTGAGAGAAAATATGATTTTGCAGTAGAGATTCATATTCTTTGTTATGAATATTGCATGAGTGGATGTCCATAACCCCTAACCCTTAGAATTCTTATAGGATTCCTTACCTTCAAGTGTCATAAACTACATAACCTCCCTAATGAATGACTTGGGAGGAGTTTCTCATTGTTAATGCTATTATGATGTTCTTTATTCCTTTGTAACCTTAGTATAGGACTTCAATGCTTGGAGGCCTATAAATAGAAGGCATACATGAGACATTTGTACCTTGAACCAAAGTGAATGAGAAAAGGCCATTGTCTTCTCTATCTCTTGCTTTCTTTTCTACTCTTCATTCTCCTTATTTCTTGTAGTTTTATAACATTCTTCATATAATTTACAAGAATTTACTTGTTCTTATTATTTTATGTTATAGTCATATTTTTTATTTTATTAATTCAAAGTTTAAATGTTTGTCTTATTCTTATATATTTGTCATAATCAATTTGATATATAGTAATGTTGTAATTTTATGAAAAATGGGTCACTTATTAGATTTTAAATTTTCGAAAGGAGAAAACATAGGTCCATTAGGCCCAGTACACCAACAAATTGCTCCCAAAAATCCTGTTAAACGCCCCATTAGCATTGCCCACCGTCTCGAGTTCATCCATGGCCGCATTGCTCTTCCTCAACATCTGAACGCCACCGACGCTCTTCTCCCTTTCGCTATTCTCCGACTTGCTACCTTTCAAGCTGGATGCGCTAGAGAAAATCTGGACTTAGCAAGCTTCCGATTGTCCTTACGCAACGACGTTGCTGAGGAATTTAGCACAAGCTGAGCAAGAAGATCGTTCCTATCCTGCTCCTGCGTCAGAGCCCCTATAAACAATTTCCATGATGACTTTGTAGCGACGGCTACATCATGGAAGGGGAGAGGTGAGGAGAGAGAGCATCACCATGAAAGGAATGAATGCAAGGGGAAAAAAAAAAAGGTGTTTTGCTGTGAGCGTAGTTGGGGAAGAGAGAGAGAAATTAGAAAATAATTATGATCTCGGGGTTCCGGGGTTCAGAGGTTCAGAGTGCGAGTAATGGAAAAGAAGAAATTCATTTTTCACTCCAAAAATAAAAATTTTTTATTGGTGCACTGGACCTAATGGACATAAAGCACTCCGCGCAGGTTTTCTCCTATTTATATTACAAGAGAAGACATAGGCTCTATTTGCCATCATGATTATAATTACTTATAAATATATTTTATGTAAATTGAGATAAAATTTTTCTTACATATTTATCTTGTATTTCATAAATTATAATTAAAAAGTTATGTATAAATTATTTCAAATGGGTTCATAGTCAATCACTTGAAATAGCTATAATATACTACCTCCAATCCTTAATATAAATCTTGTTTAACTTTTATTTTAGTCTTAAATATAAGATCCTAATCCACTTTATCTCTCATATTTATACATTTTTTTTTCAAAAGTAATCCTTCTAACAATAGTAGTTCTAGATAACAAATTTGATTAGTAAAGATATTTTAGGAAAAACAACACATATTCATTATAAATAACTAACTTTACTAAGTTTCTTAATCTCTCCGAATTAGTCAATTGGATCTTATAATTAGGACCGGAGCTAGTATTATATCAGTGGACCAAAATCCTTCAGATTCTGGCTTTGATTTATTAGATATTTTTATCAACTTTTTTTTTTTGGTTTTTGATAAAACAACATATCCATGATATGTTGATGTTTTCACTTAATCTTTACTATACCCATTTTCCATTTTTTTAATCGTTATTATGGTTATGTGCAAACTTTTTAAATCAACATGTCTATATCATAAAATATTAGTTTTAGGTTGTATATTAAATTTTTTTATCAGGAGGTTATATATTAATTTAACAAATAATAAATATGTAGCCATTGTTAATTAATCTGTATGAATAAAATTGTAAAAACTTAGGTTCAGGTTCCTTCGAGTTTTTTCCAGTTAGCGTTGTAAAAAAAGCATTTGCAAGAGTATAAAGTTGCGCAATGGGATAGAATTTAAATTTTAGATCACAATCTTTAAAATTATAAAAATAAAACGATTATACTTTTATATTAAATTTTATATTACATATTAATCTGAGAGTAAAAAATATATTGTATATTATCCATCATTCAAAAATGTGAAAATGACAAAAAATAAAATACCTGTTGAATTTCAAAAAAACAAATAAGTAATACTAACTACCCTTACAATGGTTTTGACTACTCTTGTAATGATTTTCATATGTCAAAATCAGTTATTTGTCATTTTAAAATTCAACAGGTATTTTTTTGTTATTTTTTCTTCAAAAATTGATACTGTCCAAAAAAAAGTCAAACTATAAGAGCAACCCCCACATTAAAGCTATTTATAATAGATTAAAATATACATTTGGTATTTAACTTTTTATAGGACTTTAGTTTGATCCTTTAATTTTAAAAAATATATTCTTAGCCATCTAACTATAAAATTGCTAGTATTAAATAATAAACTTTTTGTAATAATCATGATGGTTTTAAAAACATATATAAGTGCAATACATAACTAGGGGGATACATTATAACTTCCCAAAACAGTCAAAAGTTATTATACGGAAAAGGGGCCTTTAAAAGGATATTCCGAAAAGAGTGGATGGGGTTTTTGGGGTTTTGCCCCTATACAACATTACGCTCAATAACACCTCTCTCCCAAGGCCCAATGGGTATATGAAGATTGCGACCAAGTTATTCTGAATTCATTTGAGGGCAGAGTGAGGTGGATCATGATGTTGGCCCATAATTATGAGTAGGATAACTTTCTGCCTAACTACAACGGCCCGAGCGACCAGACTGGACATAAATGTAACCACTGGAGCCATTCTTTTTTAGGGCCTGTTTGGTTTGAGGGGAGGGTAGGGGAGGAGAGAGGAGAGGAGGTTTTATCCTCATATTATTTAGTTTGATTAAAAAGAAAAAGAGGAGAGGATATTTAATAATACCTTGTTTGGTTCAAGGAGAGGAGGGGAGGGCTAGTAATAATCAATTTACCATTTTACCTTTACATATTAATTTATATTTTTTATTGATATATTATATAAATTAATTTACATCTTAATTTAAATTATATAATTTAATGAAAATTTAGTCTTATCATGTTAATATGTGCATTAAAAAATTGTCACAGTAATTTTTTATTCTAATTAATATAATAATATATTTAAAATAATCAAATTAACAAATTTTATATGCTCTAAGAAAAATGAAATTTTATTTTCTTTAGGCTATCCTTTTTTTCAGCTTTAAAATATATTTAATAAATAATATATTTATAAAAAACATTTAATTTTATAATATTATAATTTTTATTTTAAATAATTTTTTATAATATATTTTTAATTATAAAAATTTATATTTTTTATTTTTTACTTAGAATAATATATTTTTTATTTGAAATAAATATTATAATAATATATTTTATGGGTAGTAGTGTAATATTAAAAAAAACTATAAGGGTATAATGGTCCAAAACTTTAGCTCCCCTCCAAAAACCCTCAATTTGGAGGGGAGCTAATGGGGGTAGGGGAGGGACATTTTGGCTCCCCTCCTCTCCAAAATTTTTAACCAAATGAGGGGAGGGGTTCATTTGCCCTCTCCTCCCCTCCCCTCCAACCAAACAAACCTTTAGAATCAATTTCAAACCCCCTGCTGGAGCCTGGAGGCTGTAACAATCCAAATGATCCCATTAAGAGTGTTTGGAATGCCTTAAAATCACTAAGGGTGTGTTTGGATGAAACCAAACTATGGTTTGGAGAATAGCTTCTGGAGAATAGATTCTGAAAAAAATAGATTTTGGGAAGAATAGATTTTGTGAAAAAGTGATTTTGAGAAGTGTGAGTGTTTGGATAGTTGTTACTAGAAGTATTTTTTATATATACAAATTGGCATAAATTAATATGATAATTATAGAAAAAATATATTTTATGATATATTTTAATTTGAAGGAATAAAATTGTTAATAATATATTTTTTATTAACATATATTAATAATATATAAGATAATATAATTAATAAATAATTAATATGTATATATATTTATAAGATATAAGATTAAATATGTTTATAAAAAATATGTTTATAAAAAAAACAACAAGATACATATATTATAGGCTCTCACACTCTCCCTTTTTTCTCCAAAAGTAAAAAATTTCTGCTTTTCTCAAAACCATGGTTTGGATCCCAAAACCATGGTTTGGATCCCAAAACCATGGTTTGGGGTGCTTGTCAAACACACCCTTAAAGAAATATTTTTATGTAAGTTGAGAAATTTTTTTTTATATATTTATTTTTTATACTGTAAAATTATTTTTAAAATTATAATTTGATTTCTAACTAAACACAAAGATTTTTTTTTACTTTGCACGGAAGCAATTACTTTACGTTCAGCATGCCTACCACCAAAAAAAAAAAAGTGATTTCAAATTGGTTGGGATAGAATGCTAAATTTCCAGCATTTTGATCCCTTTTATTCTTATTTATTTATTTACCTCTAGTCTCCCCCAACCCAGGCGTTTCTTTTTTTTTTGGTTGATTATTCTTCTACTTTCTATTCTTTTCTTCTCCCTTTTTCTCTTCCTCTTTTTGTAATTTTACATCCATTTTCATTAAGATATGAAAACATTTATTTTTATAAAGATTTCTGATTTCTTTTAAAGATTTTTTTTTTATCATTTATAATCAACACAAACCACTTTCCATAATATGTTCCTCCACTTCTCTTCGATACGTTTGGATATATCTATTTTAGACAAAAAATATACTTTTAATCTGTTGACTTTATATAAAATTTTAATTTAGTCTCTTAACTTTAGAAAATATATTTTAAGACTTTTTAACCTTTCAACAAAAAGAGATGATATTGAGATCTTAAATATTGATAAAATATTATTAAATATTAACATATTAAGTTAAAACAACCGTGATTTTTATAAAAGATCATTTAATAAGACAAATGATTTTAAAATTAAAAAACTAATTATATCTTTTAAAATTAAGAGATAAAAACGAGGCATTGTATAGAGTCAAATCACCAAATGAGTACTTTTTATTTATTTTATCTGTACAGGTTTCAAAAATATGTCAATATTTATATAATTCATTCTACAAAATGGTTGCTCCCAAACCAAAGCGGATGTGCATTAATAGTAATGAATAAACAAACAGAAATATAGAACCTCTCAGAAGGGTTAATGATTATCCCAAAAAATTATTATATATTATCCATCATTCAAGAATGTGTATATTTATATGATCCATGGTCCAAAATGAGAGCTCCCAAACCGAATTGGATTAGCATGGGCGTGTTATATTGATAAACAAAGCAATAAATACATAAATAAATAAATAAAAAAATAAAGGGACTCAGTTTCTTCAAACTAAGCCTAAATAAGCTTAATAATTGAGACAAGTAATATTTGTGCGATGCTGCAGTCACCCAGTATTCATCTGCCGTTAGATGCCCTTCTTTCATCTTGATACTCATTCAGGCTATAAAAACCTTCCTTCTCAAGTTCATATTCACAAGAAGTAAGTGAATTCACAAGAACAATATACGTTTGTTCACTGAATCAGGGGAATCCCATAAAGGCAAGGACATCAACTCTTATTAATGAGACAAAACATAGGAATTATTAAGACCACTATTGCATCTATCCAAACCGATGACCACAATGAAACTAACAAACTTAATTTCTTAATGTAAACTTAATTTGTTTTGGTAATCAGAATTTTTTTAAGTACGAATGTCCTAAAATTTTTGAAAGACATAAACAGAAAGAAATGTGTTATTCCTGAAAAATTAACTTACGTAAAGAAATGAAAGTTTTAAAATTTAGTGACTACAAAAGACTTCTGCATCATATTCCACACATAACATGTAAAATTGTAATGCATTATTGAAACTTCACAAATAGTGATGGCATCCGCAGTCAATTACAACACATCTTCATTAATATTAAAATTATAATTAAGAAAGTCAATTATAACTCTAATAATCAAGTTAGTTTAGCACTTCGATTTGAACAAATCATTCAACCATCCTGCACTCGTACTTTTCGTCTTTAAAATTTTTTAATGTGTAATTTCAACATAAAAGGTTGAAGATAACCACAAGAGAGTTGTGTTTTTGGAAAAGAAAAGTCATGGGCCACATGTTTCTTTGTCTCAAAATATAATAAATACGAGTTGTGTAGACACACTCAACTTATCTCAAGAGATTAGTCACAATAGAAAAGTCACTTTTTTAAGCTTCTCTAAATATAAAAAGACACATAAGATCAAGATTTGTGTTGCTTTTCTTGTTGTTGGGAATTGTCCAATTGGGTTTGTGTGGAAGATGCATTGAATCAGAGAAGCAAGCTCTTCCCAAGTTCAAAGCATCTATTCATCATGATCCATACGAGAGCCTTTCCTCCTAGAATCCCAAAATCAATTGGTGCCACTGGGATGGCATCGTTTGTCACAATGTTACTGGTCATGTTCTCAAACTTGATCTTAGTGGCTACGGCCTACAAGCTACTAGTGTTGATTCATCTTTGTTGGAGTTGCAACATTTTATTTATTTGGGTTTGAGCGAAAACAACTTCAATGCAATTTCTATTCCTATCTTTTTCAGTTCTATAGAGGGCCTGAGATATCTTTTTATTTCTGATGCTAATTTCACAAGAAAGATTCCCACCATTCTTGGAAACCTCATAGACTTGCAATTTCTTGGTCTCAGTTGGAATAATTCTCACACCAATGACATGAATTGGGTCTATAAACTTTAGTCTCTACAACAACTCAACCTAAGTGTTGTCTACCTTGGAGAAATTCACAAGTTGTTCCAAGTACTTCACATGCTTCGTTCTTTATCAAAACTCCAATTAATTAGTTGTGGATTTGGCAATTTGATGATATTGATGGTTGAATCATTATTGCTTTTCAAAATTGGACTTCTATTAAATCCATCCACCTTAGTTCCAACAATCTTAGCTCACTGCCCTTATGGTTTGGAGGGCTTAACAATCAGGTTTATCTTGATCTTTCAAGGAATGCACTTTGTGGATCCATTCCTATTGTTTTGCTGAACTTGACATATCTTGAACTTCTACACCTTTCTTCAAACCATTTTACTTTAATTCCATCTTGATTGGGAGAGTTACAGAGCCTTCGCTATCTATCCATTTCTCAAAGTCAAATCTTACTTATAATGGAAATTTCTATATCACAAATTTTACAAAATATGTCATTTAAAAGGATTATATTTTGAAAAAATCAATCTTCAATGAAAAGCATTTAATGACTTTGATTTTTCTGGATGCATCAAACATGACATAGAGGAATTGTACTTGAGCATTAACAAACTCAATGGCAATTTGCCAACTTGGATAGGGCATCTTCAAAAACTAGGTAACCTTGATCTTTCAAGTAATTATTTTTGTAGTAGTATTCTTCAAAGTCTTGGTCAACTTGTAAATCTAGAAAGCCTTGATCATTCTTATAGCAATTTCTTTGGTGAAATTCCAAATTTTTGGGGAGATATATAGTGATCCACCACTTGGATTGATGGCAATAAATTTCTCATTCAACAAATTGTGTAGTGCCTTTCCTATCTCTATGGCCAAACTTTCCTCATTGTTTTGGTCGCATTTGTATAATAACTATCCTAAAAGGAAGCTTCCATTGACTTTTAGAAATTTGAAGCAACTAACAATTTTATATTTGGGTGAAAATAAGTTTTTTGGAAGTACACCATCATACTTTTCCTACATTGCAAATGCTGAGGTTGAGGGATAACATGTTAGATAGTAACATTCCCTCAAACCTGTGCCAACTCAAATCACTCCAGATTTTGGACCTTGCAAATAGCAATTTAAGCGGCTCACATATACCTCCATCACATTGGCAATCTTACAGGAATGACCAAAGACTGTGCTCATGCATTGAATTCAACCAATCAAGATATTGTAGATGAAAGGCCATTTTATGCTGAAATAGATTGGCAGAATCAGGATGTGAAACAAGTTATGAAAGGAAAAGAATATGATATTGCTAGAATCTTGCGTCTTGAGGTTAACTTTGATTTGTGAAACAACAATTTGGTTGGATCAATTCCTCTTGAGTTGTTCTCGCTAATTGGATTGATAGGCTTGAACATTTCACACAATCATTTGGAAGAAGAGATTCCAAAGATTTTAGGGATATGAAATCATTTGAATCCTTTGACATCCCTTGGAACCAAATTTCAAGCCCAATATCCAAGAGCATGTCTAAGCTGATGACACTAAACTACTTGAACATGTCATAAAATAATCTTTTAGGGCCAATTTCAACTGAAAACCAATTCTTAACTTTCAATGAGCCATCCATTCACACTAGCAACCCTTATCTTTGTAGAATCCCATTACCAAATAAGTGCCAAGGTCATGATCTTCATCAAGACACTGAAACTGCAAAACTTGAAGATGAAAATGATTCAGAAAAAGTGTGGTTTTATTTTGTTATAGCAGTTGGATTTGCCATTGGCTTCTGGGGGACTATTGGGACTTTAATGTTGAAGAAGAGTTGGAGATATTCTTGTTTTTGAGATGTAATAGATGAGATATTTGTATACACTTTAATAAAAATAGCAAAGCCAAAGACGCTGCTCACAAACTATGTCCATGGTTGATATTTGTAGCCGTGTGTATCTTTATTATCTATCTTGTTGTCTGTATGGTGCAATGTTTCAGTATGTGTGGAACAACAATGACAACAATATTAATATTAACTTAGGTTTTCTTTTTTTGGGTACAAAAGTTTCAGGTAAGGGTTTCAGCTCAACCCAACCAAAGGCGGTGCATTTAATCTGCTCCTTCTAAGTGATACTAATGTTATCAAACCCCCTTCCTTATAGATGAGAGGGTGCAGTTCTGACCTCTGTATCCTTGGACAACAAGTAATAAAGGATTATTTTCATATATAGTGTAGTCTTCATGATTTTTCACTGTGAACAAGAGAATTAAATCTCTAATTAAGGCCCAATATGACAAGGCCCAACAGATATAATAAGTTTGAGTCCAAAGATGTTATCGTATATTAATATTGATTTTAACTATTGCACAATTAATGTATTTATCTCAAATTTGTTGATTCTTGAAGTCAATTAATATAACAAAGATATCGATGCAAACAATATGTCAAATCCTAAAGTCAGTCAACAATGACTTTTTCCTTTCGTCTTTGAAGCGTTGCGAATCCTTTCAACACGATAATTGGATTTTTTGAGGAAATAAGGAATGGAGGTGGAGGATCATGCTCATTGTCCAAGAAAGAAATTAAATGTCTCCCATCAAAGACTTGTAATTGGCAGTATTTTTAGATATATGACTTCAATAACTTTTCTGGTTCCATAAGCAATGTGACATTATCAACAATAGCACACTTACTTGTAGGTGATAGTATAACAAATTTATAATTACAATTTATATTATTTACATTTAAAATATATTTTTTAGTTATTCATCTATTTTAAGAAAAATAACACTCATTTGTTAAGTATAAAACCGTACTCATTAATTCATCTATTGAATAAAACACTTATGTTTTTAATTTTAATGTAATAAAAACATATATCTGTATTTTTATGTCACTGCCAAGAAAAGCAACTAATTATATATCGCATATTGTTCGGTTTTTGTATACTAACTATATTCCTTAATATATAATAGCTAGTTGAATTTTTTTTTTAAATGTAAGACTCTAATTTACTTTGTCTCCAATATTTATCCATTTTTTCCCAAGCAATTCCTATCATGATTACACATGTTAAATATTTTTATCAAAGGTGTAACTCTAATATTAACAAGAACATTTTAGAAAAAATAATACTAATTTATTACAACTAACAAACTTAATTATTTTTTAAATTTTTATAAATTAGTAATATAATTCTCATAGTAAGGATTGGACATAAAAATGTGTATAGGCCAAGGAGCCTAGCTACTTAGGTGAAATTTGAATTACGTTTGAAGATTTACTAATTGTAATTATCGTATATATTAGCTCTTTAATCCGTTATTTGTGTCATAACTGGGATTACAATTAATTCACTATTGCAATTATACCCTCATAAAAATCTGTTTTCATTCATTCTTAATTATTCTCGTTTTCTTTTTTCTCCCTTAGCTTTCATCCAAGGTCTACAAAATGATGAAAGTGTGAGTGAAAAATATAAAGAAATCTTAAACTCATCTTAGAAATTTGAAGTTCGTAGCATCACTTAATTGCAAAAATCTGAAATGCTTGGGTGGATTCATTTTAAAAGCTGTATAAATTAGATTATTTCCCCTTTTTTTTTCTCCTTTGTGTGTGTATTTTGTTTTGTGGTTGTATATTCTAAATATTTTAGCTATCAATATTACTATAATAAGTAAGTAATTACTGTCCCATATTGTTTTGGGTTTTGGAGATCATGACCACAATAAAAACGTAATTAAATAATTACTAGTCTGTTATAGTTGATATGTAATGTCCTGTAGCCATACAAATTTTAAGCTAATTGAAAAAGGATTTTTATTACTTCCCATCCTTAATATAATAGTTAGTTTAAATTTTAATTTAGTATTAAATATAAAATCTCAATTCATTTTGTCTCTCATATTTATATAATGTTTCTCAAGTAGTCCTTATAGTAATTGCATATATTAAAAGGTCCATTAAATGTTGTTCTAATTAATACACATGATTATCAAGGGTATTTTGGAGACTACAACATCTATTGATTACAAATAACTAATTTAACAAATTTTTTTAATCTATTCAAATTAATCAACTAGCTCTTACATTAAGAATTGTAGGTAGTATTTTGAAAGTGGAACGAACTTAACTGCTTATTATATGTTCACTATCAATTTTCTGAAAAAAAAAAATAAGATACGTATATAGCTTTTAATTAACAAGAATCTATACAGAATATAGCTTAAAAATTATAACACTTATCCAAGAAAATTGTTGTCCATTAGAATTATTGACCATGAAGTGTATAAGCGCGCACAATTAATAATCAATCGCGTAGAGTTAATGCCTATAGACTAACACTCACTATTCATCAGAAGTCTCCGAACCAAGACCTATAATTGACGTGTTTGGCACGCTAGAAGAAAAATCAAATAAAGTTTATTTGACACTTTAGAACTTATTGTCTTTTGACTGGATTGATGATTTCAAGGACTTCAGGTTTTCCAAATTAATCCCGCGGATGCATGTAATTCAGAGGAATATGTGAGTGATTCATATACAGCGTCTTGTTCTTTTATCAAGGGTATACTCAATTTATTACGCTATCTTCCATTTTTAATGTTTTGTAGTTCAAATCAATTGGTTTTCATGTGAATACAATAACTTTCATACTTTTACTGAGGGGAGTTTTTTTTTTTTTGGTTGGAAATACTGAGGGGAGTTAATCTAACGGATATTGTCCGAAGTAGGATATGCAGTGTGGGGGCATATTTGGTAAACTTTACCGAAGCTACTAAATGCTTTGGTCTTTGTTTAATACGTCTCAATAATAGTTTTTAAATCTTGTATGATATTGATTTCAATTTCTTAACTACAAGTTGTCCCGTAAACAAGTTTGATGTGATTTTTTCTCTTATGAAAAAGGCCCGCTCATCAAATAGGAAAAATCGTAAATAATGACTCTAAAAAATCAAAAAACTGTGATTTGAGTTTTGAATTCAAAAAATTGTTATTAGACCCGCTTGTTATATGAGCAAATATTCTGTAGAAGATCAAATTGCCCTGCTGTTTGAACTCGTCATTTTCAATTGCAAACTTATTATTTAAAATATTTAATTGTAATTTTTAATATTGTACTCGTTATTTGGTAGTATAGACTTGTTATTTGAAATGTATAACTTATAATTTTTAATACCATATTAGTTATTTCCAATAGTTAACTTTTTATTTGTAACATGAGGGCAATTTAGTCTTTTAAACAATATTTGCTAATTCAAATTTAATATCTTATCCTAACAGCAATTTTTTAAATTCAAGAACCTAAATTGTAATTTTTTATTTTTTTAAGGGTATTTATTTGCGAGTTTTCCCATCACGTATGAATATAAAGAACAAAGCTGAGTGAATTTATTTTAACTTTCTTCTTAAATTTCCGTCTTCATTTAATTTCTATATGCAAACTTAATTTATTTTATAATTAATATTGGCTTAAGCTTTTAAAATTACAATGGATAGGAGTATAGTTAGAATTTTTGAAATACTAGTGTCCTAAACTTTTTAAAAGACACATAAAGGGAACTTACACAAAAGAATGGATATGGATTTAAATTTAATGACTATAAAAACTTTTCCACCATGTTCCACACGTTACATATAAAATTCTTAAAAGTAAACTGTACATCGTGATTGATTAATTATACATGCTCATACATTTCACTGCAATATTTCTAATGGACTACTATTTTCTCGGATAAATTATAATTTTTAAGTTATATTTTATATCTATTCTTGTTAATTAATAAAAGCTATATATAGATACACATGTCATATTTTTTTCAGAAAAAATTAATAATGAAAATATAACAACGTTATGTTTATTCCACTTTCAAGATTGCTTTTCAGTTAATTTAAAGTCTGCACGGCTATAGGACTTTGCCGATCAACTATAAGGATACCGGTAATTATTTAATTACATTTGGCTAGAATATACTCCTTCGATCCTTAATATAAGATCTATTTAATTAATTTAATTAGATTAAGAAAGTTTGATAAGTTAGTTAATTAAAAGATATATGACATGTTTTTCTTAAAATACCATAATCATTTTTCTTGATATCCTTCCTCCTTCTCCTACTTGATTATGGCTTAAGGAGTATCAATAAAGGTAATTTAGAAAAAATTGATAAAAATAAAAAACATGTCTTATATTTAGGATCAAGATCAACTCAACAATTAGATCCTATATTAAGAACCAAAGGAGTCTTTAACTTTATAAAAAGTTTCTATTTAATCCTTTATTTTTTTAAAAATACGCCTCTACCTATTTATATGTTACTTCCAACATGTTTCACATAGATCAAGAAAAATCTTAAACTTTATTAACTATAATTTAAAATTCAATAACTTTTCAACTTTATCCCTATTTAATATATATTATACCTCATATAAATGAAGTCAACATAATAATAAATAAAGGATAAGATTGTACATATATACAAAAAATTTCTCTCAGTACCCTATAAACAGTACTTAAAAATGTCTTCTCTCTCTATCCTATAAATAGAACCAGAGGAGGATATTTTTAGTCATTTAACCTTAAAAATAATAATATTGAGATTTTCAATATTGACAAAACATTCTCAAATGCTAACTTATTAAATTTAATTTTCAAAATAATTATGTTTGCTGCAAAAAAATGTCATTATTTATGATTAACAACTTTAGGGTTAAATGACTAAAAATACACTTTTTAAAGTTAAGAGATCAAACAAAAAACTTATATAAAATCAAGGAATTAAACGTATACTTTACCCATTTCGTTCTATTGTTGTCGTTATGCAAAATCCAAATTAATAATAATATTGATAGCTAAAATATTTAAAACATAGAGCATGCCAACCACAAAACGAAATATATAATAAATGATAATCAGGAGTTGTATACTTTTAAAACACAACTATTCGCTTGCGGTTTTCTTCAACTTGTATGTTCAAATTACTGTTATATATTAAAAGAATTTAAAAAATGAAAAATATGCCATTGGCATTAAAGTACCTTGAGCACTGACAGAAATCTGAGCAACCTCCTTTCGAATTGCAACGATGCATTAATGGTTGCGGCATATTAAATGAAAAATAATTTAAAATTGAATCTCGTATAATTTTTTTTTATTTCTTATAAATTTCACATTAAATATAGACTCGTTTGGCAGGAAATTAGGTTTTCAACTATTCAATACTTACACTTTTGGTCTATTTATATTTAATACCAAATTAAAAGTTAAACTAATCTTTAAATACCGGAGGTAGTATTATACAAAATTTAAATGCGAATCACAATCTCCATCTCCCATAACAAATCCATTGACATAAACAGCCAAGGATATAGATTTAAAACAGTTTTTTGGTAAAATATAAATTCAAAACTTTAATAGCATAAAATTATTAAAGTTCACCCACCTTATCAATTTTATATTTGAACATGTTTTAAAGAGAGGAAAATAATTTGAGTAGAATAGTCAAACTACCTTTTTAATTTGCATTAATTATACAGAATTTTTTTCTATTTTTAAAACATACAGTTTAATACAATCAATTAATATCGTTAGGAATATTCTAAAAAGATTTTAAAAAACTATTATTTTTAACTGAAATTTATATTAAAATAAAATTTATTTATTATTTTACCTCTCATTCTAATAAATCCCTAAATTTTTTTACAGCTACATGAATTTCACTCAGTTAAGACAAACATAAAAAGACTTACTCAAAAATTCAATTAATTTTTTTCAATAAATATATATACACTTGGCTAAATATGTTTATATCAAAATTAATAAATTTTAAAACATATTAGAAATTTTAAAAATATATGTACTAGAATTATTTTTTGATTTTATAAAATTTATTTTTTGAAAAATATAAATGTCTAAATTAATTACTATGTTAAAAAGAGGCATTTTGATCAAAAAATAATTTTAAGTCAAACTTAATGATCAACTAACGGTTTTGATAGATGAAAATGAAATCTTAAATATAGGATAAAAATTTTGTGTAATATACATTTTAATTTTAAGGGAGACTTATATGCGTTTTCAAAATAGATGAAGTGTTTTTGTAATGGAGATAAAATAAAAGGGTCATGGGTTTAATTTACTCAAATAATTTTGAATGACTACAATTAACAAAATCTTTGAATATTGATCAAATTTGAAGTTAAAACAATGTCAAAGCAACAAAATGTAAGAGTGAGTTAGCTAATTCACATAGATTAAAAAATTAGTCCAATTAATTATTTGTGATATATTTATAAAAATGTATACTCAACAAAATTAATGTGGAACAGGCTTTTTAAACTTTTTAGCAATGTACCCTTTTCCATTGTTGGCTATTTTTGTTATACTCACTCTAATTATATATGTAATTATATACAAAAGAAGAATTTTTTTAGAATGATATAATCTTATTTATAAGAAATCTTAATAAGATGTCTGAAATTTATAGTATCATTTTTTATTTTACCTCATTAATTGCATGTTATATAATTGTGTAGATGCCACATCTTTTTTCTATTTCTCTCTCACCCACTCTCTACATAAATAATCATAAATCAGAGTTTTTTTAAAAATAAAATATATTTGTATACATGTATTATTTTTAAACAATTTTTTGTTTCACATGATTTTGTTATTTATATCTTATATGTATATTTATATAAAGAGGAAAGACAATAATTGACTGCGGAAACCATCACAATCTCCCGTATGACACACAAAAACGTTGACTGACTTGGGATGACCATGTGGAATTGGGGAATTCTGCGAGGCCGACCAAATAAAGTGACAAAACAATCGTGATTGACCCACTCTATATTTAATATCATTTATATATACTTCTTAATAATTCGTCCTTACATTATTCAGAAGATTTATATTATGATTGCAGCCTAACATGTTAAACAACTCAAGTAACAAAGAGATATTCATCCAATTATATTTATAGGTCACTTTGAACACATTTTAATAAAATCAAAAAAACCTTACTCATATTTAATATAAATATTTTTTAAGAAAATAATGATTTAAGTAAGAAACCGTTGATTGACTTATGTATCATAAATTGTCTATGAGTTTTCCAAGTCATGTAACGAAAATATGCCCCGCACTTGACGTTCTACTTTTGACAATATTTCATTATAACGTGTTGAAGGTATCGGCGACGCATCGAAAATAAAGACAAGTAAACGTGGACTGACTTTAGAATTTGATATGCTGTATAAGTAATGGTTTTATTTTTTTACATTAATCGATCAATTAACTAATTGGGTGTATTACTATTATTCTTATTTTAATATATAAATTCAAAAGTATGAATCTTTTTCCCAATCATAGAGATTCTCCTATTGGCGGCAATCCTGTTCGAACTATTATCGGGCGCTAAATGTGGATATCTCTTCCAACAGAAATTTGAACTTTGATTCACTATATTTTGAGGAACTGACCTATTCTGCTAGATCTAACTCTTATTGGTAAAAGTATGAAAGTTGTTATATCTATATGAAAACCAATTGATTTGAGCTAAAAAGCGGATCCTATATTATATAAAGCAGATCTTATGTTAAAAAATAAAAATAGTATTATAAATTGAGTATCGTGTGGAAAGGGTGAAGTCTTTAAAATCATCAATCTAGTCAAAAGACTTAAATAAGTTCTAAAGCCTCAAATACACTTTATTTAATTTTTCCTCTAGTGCCAAACACGTCAATTATAGGTCTTGGCTCGGAGACTTCTGATGAATAGTGAGAATTAGTCTGTATAGGCATTAACTCTGCGTGATTGATCAGTTGTCAATAATTCTAAGGGACAGTAATTTTCTTGGATGAGTTATAATTTTAAAGCTATATTCTACGTAGATTCTTGTTAGGTAAAAGCTATATAAATATCTTATATTTTTTCAGAAAATTAATAATGAAAATATAATAAGCAATTAAGTTTGTTCCACACTTTCTAAATAAAAATCCTTTTTCAGTTAGTTTAAAATTTGCATGGCTACATGACTTTACGTATCAACTATAACAGAGTAGTAATTATTTAATTACATTTTTATTGTTCTCATGGTCTCCAAAACACAAAACAATATGGGACAGTAATTACTTACTTATTATAGTAATATTGATAGCTAAAATATTTAAAATACAGAATCGAAAACAATACACACACATATAAAGGAGAAGAAAGAAAGGAAATAATCTAATTTATAAAGCTTTTAAAATGAATCCAACCAAGCATTTCAGACTTTTGCAATTAAGTCATGCTATGAACTTCAAATTTCTAAGATGAGTTTAAGATTTCTTGATATTTTTCACTCACATTTTTCATCATTTTGTAGGCCTTGGATGAAAGACAAGGGGGAAAGAAAGAAAAGGAGAAGAATAAAGAATGAATAAAAACGAAGTTTTATGAGGGTATAATTATAATAGTGAATTAATTGTAATCCCAGCTATGACACAAATAACGGATTAAAGAGCTAATATATAATTATTACAACCAGTAAATTTTTAAACATTATTCAAATTTCATCTAAGTAGCTAGCTTCCTTGGCCTGTATATACCTAATACTAACTCCAATACTTATTATAAGAACTAGATAACTAATTTACAAAAATTAAGCAAATTAATTAAGTTAGTTAGTTGTAATAAATTATTATTGTTTTTTTCTAAAATATCCTTATTAATATTGCGGCTACCCTTAGTAAAAACTATTAACATGTGTAATCACTATGGAGATTGCTTGAGGAAAAATGGATAAATATTAAAGACAAAGTAAATTCTTACATTTAGAATAAATTAAATTTTTAACTAACTATTATATGTTAAGGAATGCTGGTAGTATATGAAAGGAGAACAATAAGTGATACATAAATAGTTGCTTCTCTTGGCAGTGACATAAAAATACAAATGCATGTTTTCATTGCATTAAAATTAACATCATAAGTATTTTATTCAATAGATGAATTAATGAGTCACGGTTTTATACCCAATAAATCGGTTTCATTTTTTCTAAAATAGATGAATAACTAAAAAATATATTTTAAATGTAAATAATGTAAGTTGTAATTATAAATATTTCATATTATCATCTATACACAGAAGTGCACTATTATTCATTAGAGCTGTCAAAACAGACTAAGCCCATCAAGTCAGCCCGTTTAGGTCTTTTTAAATGAAGGTCTGAGTTTATATTTTAAAAGATTAAAGAAAACATTGGACTTAAAAGGGCTAACCTGTTAGGGCTAAGGGCCAGCCCTTTTAAGCTTGCCTATTATTATTATTATTATTATCAATATATTTATGCAATTAAGGATCAATCTTTTATGAACAAGTTTGAACAAAAAGAATATGTAGAAGAACCAAATACTTAAACTAGATAATTCAAAAGAATTAGATGTCTTGGACTGATAAAAGAACAATTGAAATCAATTTTCAATTCTTTAAAAAATGCCAACTGATATTCTTAGCATTCCAATCATTACAGTAGCTAGTAACTCTTCTTTTGCCATCAGTTTATATGTCTTAACAAAGTATAAAATTTTTCTTATTCTAACAAATGTTTAGGCTCTCATTTGCACTCATAACTATTGTATTGTTTTATTTTAGATAACGGTAATGAAAACAAAAATATTGATATTTTTGTCACTAAAGAAGAATTTACTTGTAGTAAAAAACAATCAAATATTGTTAATTATGATGATAGCGATAAAGACAAAGATGAAGATAACAATCGTGTTGTAAATCTTTAGCCGTTAGGTTTCTATCTTTCTATTTTTCTTGTTTCATTAAGTTTTGATTTTTTGTTATGTACTGTTTTGGACAATATTTTATCGGTATTTAATTTTTTTATGCATTATTAGTTTATTTTACTAATATTTATGATTTGAATAAAAAATTTAGAAGTTTTATTTTTTTATTTTAAAATAATTGAAAAGGATTTAAATTTTGAAAAATAACATAAAAAGGCTAGCCCCTTTAAATCTATGTTCAAAAACTGGGCTTTAATAATTATATAATTTTAAGATGTGTAGAAAATTATTGAAGTCATATAATGCTACTAATTACAAGTCTTTGATGGGAGATATTTAATTTCTTTCTTGGATAATGAGCATGATCCTCCACCATCCATTTCTTATCTTTTAGCTACGCTCCATTTTCTCAAAAAATCCAAATACCTCGTTCAATTTGCTACAAGAAAGAGCTCCCACTCTACACGTTCTATTGATATTACAAATACCGTGTTGAAAGGATTTGCAAAGCATCAAAGAACAAGTAATTGTTGACTGAATTTAGAATTTAACATGTTTTTTTATATTAACTAACTTATTAAGAATTCAACAGACTTGAGGTAAATTCAATAACTGTGCAATGGACCAATAGTTAAAGTCAATATTAATATAGGATAAAAAAGCTTTTTCGGCCAGTTGCATATTATTTGTTTCTTTTTATTTAAGTTGGTAGATATTAACTGTATGAGATTACAAGTGAGATCGGACGGGAACTTCCAGTTACAAGAGAAACTTTCAGTTGCTGAAGCAGGAATTAACCAAGATGGGATAAACAAAGAAATATCATAAATAAACCTTGAAAGCAACTGTGTTGAGAATAAATAATGGGAATAAAAGAAATTGACTTTGTTGGACAATATCAATTTTTAAATGATGGTTAATATATAATATTTTGAGATTAATATATAACATAAATTTAGGATAAATGAGTAGTCAGCACCCAGAACTATTTCGAAAATTTCAGTCTACACCCTAAATTATTTAGTATTATAGTGCAATTTGGCTCCTAATGTAATAAAATTGGTTTATAAGGGTGGCCTAAATTTTAAAGGGAAAATTTCATTAAGTTTTTATTCATTCTCTGCCATAGAAATGCTTTAAAAAAAGTTATTTTCAAAAAATTTATTTATTGTTTCCAAAAAATTTTTTATCAAAAGCACAAATTAAATTTTTTCTCATTTTATGAGAGCCGTAAAAGTACATTTCTCTCCATCTAAACATATGCCTAAAAGCGATATAGTTTCAACTCAAAGACTATCGAAAATTTTGACATTTAATTGGTTAGTCTATACAAATGATTTTTTTAGGGTGAATTGCATATGAATTATAAAATAAAAGAACCAATTAATTAAATGTCTCAAATTTAATATATTGAGATACACTAATAAATTAAACGTTAGGAATTGAGTTGGAATTCAGTGAATCTTAGAATGACTGAATAATTAACTTCGCCAAACTAAAATAGACCAGTGCAAGAAAAAAACAAACCCGGGTAGAAAATTAAAAAAAAAAAAAAGAAGAAAGAAAGAAAGAATTTCACTATCTATAATTAAAGAAGGAAAAAAGAAAAGCAAAAAGAAGACAGAAAGAGATGGAGGCAACTAACATGATTGCGTGGCATTTTCTTTTTCTCATGACTGTTTTCTCCAAGGAACCAAAATAATCTGATTAGGCACTAAACCAGTTGAAAAAGTGACTCAAGAATCAATTAGTTGAACTAGGATCAATTTGGAGACAAACCGGTTATATTAAAATACTATAATTTAATTAAAAATAATAAATATAACAATATTAGTAATCACTAATAATAAAATACAAAAAAATATAAAAATAGTTTAATTGTAACAATAACAAAATACAACAACATTGAGAATTTTAATCTTTAAGATTTACCAGTAATTAAAGACTTCTTTGGTGCATTTCGCACACTATATGTGAAAAGAATAAAAATATTATTTTTTAGTTATCAAAACAGGAGCAATTTTTTCCTTACAAAAAAGACTGATGTTAAAGACTTCTTTGGTGCATTTCACACACTGTATGTGAAAAGAAAACGAGGAAAAGAAAAGAAAGGAAAAAAAAAAAAATAGAACATGCATCGAAGTTTCAGGAAGAAAGTGACACATTAATATTTTATGATATTTATCACCAATAATTAAGTTTTCTCTTTATTTGTTAAAGACTTCGTCTGCTTGGACTTTGTGTCCTTTAACTTTAATTTCTTATTGTCAATCTTTTTTTTTTTGTTGCCCACCCAATTAACCAGAGCTTTACTCCGACTACATCTGAATCCGACCCGCGTCGTGCACCGGCTGTGGTGGGTGAGTCTCCCAATAGGGATTTCTGCATATGCTGAGGCTCGAATTCGAGACCTTACTTAAACGGTACCAAGCCACTTACCACTTAGACCAACTCCTGTTTGTCTTATTGTCAATCTTTGTTTCCTTGTGTACACTATTTTGAATAATAAAACTTCTTTCACTCAAAAAAAAAAAAGACTTCCTCTGCTTTTACTCAATCAATTGTAGAACATTAAGAATTTATGATATAAGAGTCAATCAATGGTTTCTTAACTAACTAGATCATTATTTTCTTGAAAAATATTTATATTAAATACGAGTAAAGTTGAAAGTTATTAAATTTAAAACAGAGTTAATAAGATTTATTTTTTTAAAAAAGTTTTAGTAAAACATATTAAAAATGACTTATAAGTAGAAGCAGATGCTTTGTTGTTTGAGTTGTTTAAAATGTTAGGGTGCAATCATAATATAAATTTTCTGAATAATGTAAAGACGAAATATTAAAAAGTAGAATACATAAATGATACTAGCTCTAGTTTTAATTATAAATTTTTTTTATAGATTATAAATAAAATTTTATAATTAAGACCGGTGAAAAGTAATATTAAATATAAAACGGGTCAATAATGAATGGTTTTGCACTTCATTTGGTAGGCCTCATAGAAAAACCCATTTCCACACGGTTATCCTGAATTAGTCACAGCTTTTGCGTGTCGCACGGTAGATGGTGATGACTTATAAATACACACACACACATATATTACAAGACTAGGTGTGCCAAAAAGTTGGTTCAAAATAATACATGTATACAAATATTTTTATTTTTAAAAAATAATCTTATTTATGTGGCGAGTGGGTGAGAGAGAAATAGAAAAAAGATGTGGAATCAACGCATTTATATAATATGTTATTAATGATGTAAAACTAAAAAATAATACTAGAAATTTCAGTCATCCTATTAAGATTTCTTATAAATAGTATTATATCATCCTCAAAAAATTCTTCTTATATAATTAGAGTGAGTATAATAAAAATGAACCAACGATGGAAAGGGTGTATCGCTAAAAAGTTTTAAAACAACCCATTCGACCTTAATTTTGTTGAGTACATTGCCAGGAGGGGCTTTTTACGAAAACTAATAATTTTTTCTAAATGTATTACAAATTAAATAATCAATTTAATTTAATTATTTAATCTATATAAATTAGCTAACTAAATCCTATATTTAACTATTTTAACATTTTAAAACATTTTTCAACAATAAATTTTGTTCAAAAGATCGCCAAGAAAGGTTCCTAATTTTTATAATATTTGCAAAATCGTTACATTCATGATTAATCCAGAAATTGACACATTTTGCATTTTATAATTTTTTCACACATATTTTTCTCGCCAACAATATTTTGTCACATATTATTTTTGATTTTTTTTTCACAGAATGATCATCCTGGTCTAGCTATTGAACTTCTAAGTTGATTAACATTCAATGATTTTACTGATTGTAGTCATTCAAAATTATTTGTTCTCCGTTTGAAATATGTTCAAGTATAAAATTGACAAGATGGGTGAACTTTAATAATTTTATGCTATTAAATTTATATTTTACCCAAAAAAGGTTTTAAATCTATATCCTTGGCTGCTTATATCAATGGCTTTGTTTTGTTTTCAAATTTTTATAATATTATAATTAAATAAAAAGTCCAAAGGTGTAAGTAGACGAAAGGAGTAAGTATAGTTTTTTTTCCCAAAAAAAAAGTTTGTATAGACCAGACTAGCTGGCGGCCAAAAAGAATTGAATAGTTCAAAATTTAATTTCTTTCTTAAATGAGCCTATATTTAACAATTTCAATAATCAATGTAAATAAGCAACAACCACATTAACGCATCATTGCAATTTGAAAATAAATTGCTTTTAGTTTGTTAGTGCTCACGGTACTTTGATGTTAACCACATATTTTTCATCTTTTAAATTCTTTTAATATATAATTTGAACATAAAAGTTAAAGAAAACCACAAGTGAATAGTTGTTTGTTTTAAAAGTATACAGCTATAAATATGAGTTGTGTCTATTGAACAAACACCACACTTCACTTCTCGATAGAGATTCACTATATAGAAAATTCACTTTGCCTGAGCTTTTCTCATCGATATGGGAAGACACATCATATTAGGATTTGTGTTGCTTTTCTTGTTGTTGTTGGGGATTGCCCAATTAGGTTTGTGTGGAAGATGCATTGAATCAGAGAAGCAAGCTCTTCTCAAGTTCAAAGCATCTTTTCATGATGATTCATTTGAGAGCCTTTCCTTTTGGAATCCCCAAACCAATTGTTGCCAATGGGATGGCATCACTTGTCACAATGTTACTGGTCATGTTCTCAAAATTGATCTCAGTGACTATGTGCTACAAGCTACTGGCCTTGATCCATCTTTGTTAGAGTTGCAATATTTGATTTATTTGGATTTGAGGGGAATCAACTTCAATGCCATCTCGATTCCTGCCTTTCTTGGTTCTATGGGGAGGTTGAGATATCTTTCTATCTCTGGGTCTAATTTCATCGGGAAGATTCCTACCAATTTTCTTAGAAACCTCGCAGCATTGCAGTTTCTTGATCTCAGTTGGAATGATTTGGACATCAATGACATGAGTTGGATCTCTAAACTTCAGTCTTTGCAACACCTCAATCTAAGTAACGTTTACCTTGGAGAAGCTCACAACTTGTTCCAGGTACTTCACATGCTTCCTTCTTTGTCACAACTCCAATTAGAAGGATGTGGACTTGGCAACTTGTCTGCTCCTCTTCCCCCATTCAATTTCACAAATAATACTAGAGTTCAGGTCTTGAATCTTGCTCAAAATGAAATTGATGGTCAAATCCTTGATGTGTTTCTAAATTGGACTTTTGTTGAATTCCTTGACCTCAATTCCAACAATCTTAGTTCAATGCCATTATGGCTAGGAGAGTTTAGGAATCTGGTTTCTCTTGATCTTTCATATAATGTACTTTATGGACCCATTCCTATTGCTTTATCAAACTTGACTTCCCTTGAATACCTTGACCTTTCTGTAAACAATTTTAGTTCAATGCCATTATGGCTAGGAGAGTTTAGAAATCTGGTTTCTCTTGATCTTTCATCTAATGCACTTTGTGGACCCATTCCTATTGGTTTATCGAACTTGACTTCTCTTGAATACCTTGACCTTTCTCTAAACAATTTTAGTTCAATTCCATCTTGGTTGGGAGAGTTAAGGAGCCTTTGCTATCTACACATCTCCATGAATCAAGTCACAGCCACACTAGAAATTTCTGTGTCACAACTTTTAAAAAACATGTGCCGCTTACAAAAATTATATATGGAAGGTGGCAATTTTCAAGGAGAAGCATTTGGTGACTCTGATTTTTCTAGATGCATCAAATATGACATAGAGGAACTGTATTTGAGGAATAATAGACTCAATGGCCATCTGCCCACTTGGCTAGGGAATCTTGAAAAACTAACTACCCTTGATCTTTCATGGAATTATTTTTCTGGTAATGTTCCTCAAAGTCTTGGTCATCTTGTTAATCTAGAATACCTTTATCTCTCAAGTAATTCTTTTAGAGGCAATATTCCTCGAAGTCTTGGCCAACTTTCAAATCTATATGTCCTTGATCTTTCAAGTAATTCTCTTAGTGGTAATATCCCTCAAAGTCTTGTTCAACTTATAAATCTAAAATACCTTGATCTTTCAAATAATTCTTTTAGGGGCAACATTCCTCAAGGTCTTTGTGAGTTTGTAAATCTAACAACCCTTGATCTTTCTCATAACAAATTCTCTGGTGAAATTCTGAATTGTTGGAGATGTAATCCACAATTTAGAATAAGTGAAATAAATTTTTCATTCAACAAATTATCTGGTGCCTTCCCGGTCTCTGTCGGTGAGCTTTCTTCATTATTTTGGTTACATTTGAACAATAACCATCTTGAAGGGAAGCTTCCATTGACTTTGAAAAATTTGAATCAATTGATAATTTTAGATTTGGGTGTAAATAAGTTTATGGGAAGTATACCATCATCATGGACTAGTAACACTTTTCCTATCTTGCAAATTCTGAGGTTGAGGGATAACATGTTAGATGGTAACATTCCTTCAAATCTATGCCAACTCGGATCTCTCCAAATTTTGGACCTTGCAAACAACAATTTAAGTGGCTCAATACCCCATTGCATTGGCAATCTTACCAAAATGACCAAAGATAGTGTTGATATATGGGAATCATCCAATCCAGTTGTTATCAAGGACGTGTTGGTTAAGCAGTGGTATGATCAACATGTGGAACAAGTTATGAAAGGAAGAGAATTAGACTATACTAGAATCTTGGAGCTTGTGGTCAACTTGGATTTGTCAAATAATAATTTGGTAGGATCGGTTCCTCTTGAATTATTCTCGCTTGTTGGATTGATAGGCTTAAACCTTTCACACAATCTTTTGAAAGGAGAAATTCCAGAGAAAATTGGAAATATGAAACAACTTGAATCCTTTGATATCTCTTGCAACCAAATTTCAGGTGCAATTCCAATGAATGTGTCCAAGCTAACTGCATTGAATTATTTGAACATGTCATATAATAATCTTTCAGGGCCAATTCCAGCTGAAAATCAATTCTTGACTTTGAATGATCCATCTATTTATGCTGGCAACCCTTATCTTTGTGGAACTCCACTATCAAACAAGTGTCAAGGTGATGATACTCATCAAGTTCCTGAAACCAACAAGGACTTGGAAGACGAAAATGGTCCAGAAAAAGTGTGGTTTTATTTCGTTGTAGCAATTGGATTTGCCTTTGGCTTTTGGGGAGTTATTGGGACTTTAGTGTTGAAGAAGAATTGGAGATATGCTTGTTTCCGACGAGTGGAAGATGTAGCAGATGAAATATATGTGTTCACTTCTCCCAAAATTGCAAAGCTAAGGAGGCTGCTCACGAACCATGTCCATGGTTGATCCTTGTAACCATATGTATCTTTGTTATTATCTCTCTTGTTTGTATCACGTAATGTTTTAGTATGTTTGTAAAAACAATATTAATAAAGGGTTATTTCAATACATATACACAGTGTATGGTCTTCATTGTTTCACTATAATTGAATTAAATCTCCAATTAATATTCAATTCTTCAATTTATTGTTTGGTTATGAGATAGTATTTTAGTGCCACCTAAACTCATTACATGATTATTAAACTAAACTATATATGCTAATTCAAATATAGATCATATGAAGCCAATATATATTAGTAGAGTCCAAAGACTTAAATAAGTTATAAAGATGTCAATTATACATATTGTATTTTATTTGCAAATAATATAGATTTCTTATATTATTATCTAAGAACGTAAGTGCACTATATATTCTGGGTAATGTTACATAACGTGTGGAACCAGCGTAGTCGTTGAAGTCACCCAATAAAACTAAAAGACTGAAATAAATTCCAATTTCAAAGTGTTATGTATAATTTATTTCTGTTTTTTTTCCTAATTGCCAAACTTGTCAATTATAATCCTGGATTATATTGGAGACTTTTCTTCATCGATAATAAGTACAAGTCCATATGTACTCTTCTAATCCTTAATATAAGACCTATTTAATTAATTTGATTAAATTAAGAAAGTTATGTATATTAGTTAATTATAAAAAATATGACATGTTTTTCGTAAAACACTATAATTATCTTCCTTAATATCTTTTCTCCCTTTTCTACTTCATTATGATCGAGAAAATATCTATAAGGGTAATTTAGAAAAAAGTTAATAAATATAATAAATAGGTCTTATATTTAGGACCAAAATTAATTAAACAATTATGTCCTATATTAAGCACTGGAAGAATATGTAATTTACGCACCAAGTTGAACACTTCAATTTGAAGTGGCTATACAATTTTCATTGATAAATGTATAATTGGAAAATTTAATTCTACATCTTATTTTTTTCCAGAAACAAATTAAAGCAATATTACAATAATTCGAATGTCATTTTTATTTAATTATTATATTTTCAATTATCTAATATTGTGCGTGTCTTATAATCTTTTAAATTTTTGTTCTATTTTTATTTTGTTCTATCTTTCTCTCGCTAATAAACATCCTTATAATAGGTCTTCAATTGGAAGATTTTTGAGCCCCTCCTATTAAATAATTTGCAATAATTATAGATATTCTCGCAGTATCAAGTTATAAATTAATTTAAAGGTTAAAAATTGTCAGACTTTGAATAATAAGAATGGCGAAAATTAAATAAATTAAGAATTTTTATCTTTTAATGTGATTTTTTAATATATATTGAGAGGGATCAAAGTCTTGACCATCTGATTAAATTCGCATAAATGTATTTTCTTTCGTCAATGAAACATGTCTTTTTTATCTCATTCTTTCTACATTTGAATTTTTTTTTTTGTTTGCAAGAATATAAATGACATACTTGCTGGACACTCACGCTGTAATAATGTTCGCAAGTGTATATTGAGTTGTCAATGTCAACTTGTTCCAGTAATAATGCTACCCGTTATGGTTAAATAAGATTCTCAACTCAAGCTGAGCGTTGATATGTGCGTGCGGGTTTAAATCGTGTAAAAAGATATTTCATTTTTAGTCTTTGATTTTTACGCATAATTTCAATACTATCCTTAATTTTATATAATATTTTTTAATCACTCTCTAATTTACTAATTTTAATACTGTTAATTTATTAATAGACGTTGCTAACGCTACAATTTTGAATGTTGATAAAAATTCTTAAATGTGATATTTTGATCCCCTCTTTTTTTTTAAAAAAAACTTTTGACAATATTATGTTAGCAGTTAAAGTGGTAATATAATTTCAATTTATAACTGTGATTTGTGTTTACTGCTAACAATTGTCTGAATTGATATTTGTAATTTATCTTCACAAAATGTTTTGGAATAAAATTGTCCTTGATTTAGCCTTTCTTTTCTGACTTTAATGTTATTCGCCCTAAAAACATAAACTAAATATTCAATTATTTTTTATGAGAATAAATTACAATCTTCCTAATGCAAAAAACCCTTAAATTAACACAAATAAGTAAATTAAGAAATGAGACAAAAAGAAGCAAATCAAGCCCTGCATTATGACAGAAGCAGGATAAGTAGTCCCATCCGATTCTTCCCACTTGAATTTATCACACAAAATTATATTTTGCTTAAATTGATATTGTAATTTTTTAATATAATTCATTACATATAGAAGCTTTCACTTGGGATGGGTAGAAGAAAGACACAAGAACATCATAGCAGAGAGGTAGGGGATACACTTCTCATCAACATCAAGCTCTCTCGTGATATTAATTTGATAAGTATATTTAGTGTTTTCTTCTTGCCGGATATGCTTTTGTTTTAAGTAAGGAGTAAAAATTTCCTACTTGTTCTTTGTATATATGTACGATTTGTGCTCATGATCAACTTAATTTGTCCAAGGCATTTGAGTTTAAAGGGTAAGTTAATTGCGTATATAGATCTCACTGTGTTGGCAAGGTGCAAAGTGGTTAATTTGGTTAAAGTTAATTTATTTGTTGTGTATTAGGCACGTCACTATAGGTTTGGTAATTAATTGTTTAACCTATTACCAAACGAGTCTTGCTTATTTATTTGAAATTGGCGACAAATATAAGATTTTTTGACTGTTTTTTACCCAAAAAAAGTTGAAATATTTATAAATTTCTTAAAATTTTTAAAAAATACGACAATTTAATTGTTCTTTTAAATAACCATCAAATATTTGCCATGTTTATCCAACGGTCTACATAATAGTCATCAAATAAATCTTTGCTCAATCCTTGCTTGACGTTACTTGTCGGGCTTTTTTTTTTTTTTTTTTAATTAACTGATAGGCATGAAGGGTCAAGTAAGTCTAATTCTGTAACAGTGACAACAGTCTTGCTTAGTTATAGGACTGGGGTATTAGATACCTCCCTCGGCTGCACTCCTAGCCGCCTCTTAATTTTTGATTTCTTCCCAAATTTCTTTTAGTTTTTACATTATTAAATTCTACAAAAAAATAAGTGACATCACTATTAGAAAAAATAGTTTAACACTACTATTTTATAACGGTTAAAAGAACAAATGCCATAAAAAAATGCAGTAGTATTTTCGTAATTAAGTGCCAATAAATTACACTTTTTATAGTAGTTATTTAAAAAATCGCTGTGAAAGCCATATCCTCTAGTAAAAATAAAAGCGGAAACCTTTCAACTTACCATAGTGCAAACGCTGTGGTAAGCTCTTTTAACGGCAGCTTTTTACAATAATCATCGTAAAAAGTTTTTGAATTTTAACTAGAACTCTCGCGAGTTTAGTTTCATAGTTTGACCTTTTCTCCCAAACCTTTCTGTCATTGTGGTCCCCACCTTTGCCCCGCTCTGGACCTCAGTGATTTTAACGGTGATTCCCTCCGGCTTCCGATGTGACCAGCCTCTCCGCCGTCATCGCTGTCGAGTTCTCTCCATCGCCATCTATAAGTTTCTTTCTTTTCTTTTCTCTTCTCTTCTCTTTGCGATTTTTGCTCCTCTTTGGTTTTTTTCGTTGTTCTTAAACTTAAATAGACGATATGTGCTATGTTTCCAAGTGTTTAAGACTTGATTTTGATAGAGATGTTGGTTGTTTGATTGGTTCCTATTTGTATATAGTTTTTTATGCAAATTTTGAGTAATTTGTTATTGTGATTGGAACCTTTTGTTATTAAATAGCATGAATAGCCTTTTTACTTGTCATGGGTATCATTAAAATAGTTATGGAACTTTGGTTGTGGGATTATTTTTCATGTTATATTGGATTTGATATCTTGCGGCTAAAAATGGTTTAGTTTTCAATTATTTACAATTTTTTAAAGATTTAATCCTCAAAATTAAGAACAAACTGCCATTTAGTCTCCGTATAGGCATATATAGGCAGCAGCAAGTTGGTAGACAGGGCTACTAATAATCAACAAGAGCATGAAGCGGAAGAGGATTTTGGACACCAAAAAGCAAGAGAGACGGGTAGTGATATGCGGACTGCCTTGCTCACCGTCACCGTTCCGATGGCAACGGCGACCTATCAGGCGGTGCTGAGTCTGCCGGGTGACCTTTGACAGGAAGGCACTAACTCAGTTCCCACACATGAAGCCTGTCCATCTATCTTGGCCACCAAAAGGAAAGTTTCATTTGTGTTGTTCATAATTGGGAACACCATGGGATTTTTATTTCTCAGTGTACTTGATTGACGCCCTTACTGGTAACTTTCCTCGCAAGTTTGAGCTGAATTTCACCATGTTCGCACTTGGCATCACTTATCGTATATCTGTTTATACGATTACACCTCAGGAATATCAAAACGTGGGTTTTATCTCTATAATGATTGTTTTTCCCTTTATAGTATCCGCACTATGTCGATGTAAAGGCCCCATTCGTCGAAGCTTGGATGTAACAGTACTCGACGATGGAATTGATTGTACTGTGTCTTTTTTTTTGCTTTTGGAATGAAAAGGCAAGCACAGGCTTGAAGAAATTACAAACTAAAACGGACTAATCAACAGGTAATGATTGTACTGTGTTTTACTACCATCCGTTACTAAATATGTACGTTGTGTTTTCATTCTCAACTGTCTAATGCTTTCTAAAACAGGGAAATGGCCTCTAATTAATGACCCACTTTTTAATGCCACTTTAAATGTCCCAATCTTTCAACCCTTTTTTCTTTTTTTCTTTTGCCTTTCTATTGATCATTAGATTCTACATAAAATTAGTGATATTTTGACATTTACAGGCATGAAATGGTAAAGTTTTGAATTGTTTATGATTCTTTTAAAAAAAAGTAAATCAAAGTAAATCAAAGCTATCCAATTTTAGAGTATTTTTGTTTGAAAAATCGTTAAGGAAAAAAGAAATTCAGAATTACACCGTTTCATATCTAAAAGATATCAAAATGTCACTACTTTTATATAAAATCTAATCTAGTTAATAATTAATTAAAAAAAGGGAAAAAAAACATTTTAGGAGTTGGGATATGACAAGAGGAATTAGAGAGTGGGTTATTAGTGGCCCCCTGCCGGTCCAAAACATAGCTTTCGTGCTGAGTCCTTATCACTCTAGTGTACATCAAACTTCATCAAACAACTATATGGTAAATAAGCTTTGTGTATGTGTGTGTGTATAGTGCTGTTATATGAGTGAATGTGTATGAATTTATTAAAGTCTTATCCCTACCATACATCTTTTATCATGTTAAGTTTCTCTGCTGTGTAATTTTTTCATCGTTAATACTGTCATTTTGTTTACCTATTAAAAAAACAAATTCATATATCAATCTTATCAGTGATTTGTAATGAAACTTTTCTTTATATCTATGACTCCGTTTGGCTACTATTCTAATTGGTGGATTTTGGGTTCGGATCCGCCCTTGATGGCCTGGACTATTTGACTGGATATTAAAAGAATATACTGGTGAAATATTCAAGTAATATTATGATATGTTTGACTCAGTCAAACATCTTGAATCAAATCCAATCCGTTATGATATAGATTAAATATATATTGAGTATATATATTTAGAATTAATTGTGATTGATTCTAGATTTGAATTCAAATATTATGATATTATAAGATAAAGATATATTTATATATCCAAATTCAGATTCAAACTGATGGGCTTAGTGGATATTTTGGCTTTTCATAATAGCCTTGGCAAAAGCTATATATAGAGGCTTCCACCCATTAGTTCAACTTAGTCCAATAGTTGAGCTTTGCTACTATCTCTCTCTCTCTTATTCTTTCTTACAAAAAGGTGCTCTGTTGTGTACTCAAAGCTTAGACTTTTATAGTCTAGCTTATAGTGTGAGCTAAGAGAATCCGTCCGACCTAACTCGAGATCCAACCCAGTACGCTTCCTGATCCATTCTTGATTTCATTTTACACTAATGAACAACTTTATCACAGCAATTTCATAACTAACCTTTTGAAATAGATAACTGTAATCATTTAATGAAAAGTTTGGAGATTAAGTTTTTCATATAAATATACTATATATGTAATATTCAATTAAATGATTCGCTGTTGGACAAATTCCTATCAAGGCTGAACATGGAACAGACCGGGCCGGGCAGGGCATTAGCCCGTGGTCTGGTCCATTTGGTCTTCGGGCTGGTCACCCCAGCCCGAAGACCGGTCTAGCCCGGCGAGCAACCCGCTGGTCCTTGGGTTGGGCGAACTAGACCGAGTTACTGGTCCAGTAGGTCCAGTCCAATCCAAGTCCATATCCCTTGTCTTATTTTTTTTTTTTAATTCCTAATCAATAATTTCCAATCTGTTACATAAAAAATTCCTATCTACTTGTCCTAAATAGAGTAACATCATGAGAATACCAAATTCCAAATAAGAATAACTTTAAAACAATCTACAAATTAAAATCAAGTATAAACAGCTGTAAACAATACAATAATAAAATAAAACTGTAAAGCAAGCAAGTAACCATCAAAGTCCATAATATACTATCAAACAAGTCCATTACACAACCTTAACAAGTCCATTACACAGCCTTGAAAGCTTACATCTTGCTGGTTTGTGTGTGCTGCACTTTTCAACAAAATGCAAGTTCAAACTTCAAATAAGCAGAAGTGTAAAACCACAATGTAGAAAGAAAGTCCATTACTCCATTACACCAAAAGCAAATATCAAATAAGAATATAATCAGTCTCAAAGTTTGCTGATTTAAAGGCTACAAGCTAATCAAATGTCATAGCTAATAATAAAACCAAAATGCATGCCAATATCAACTATTATAGGCCCATCACACAACAACAAATATGAAAACATGGAATGATCATCAGTGACACAGCACATGGCAGCAAACTATGAACTCAATCCTTGCTTTACTCTATTTCCATGGACATAGCAGCATCTCCACCATCAGTGACACATGAAGCATCTAGGAAAAAAAGACACAAAACAGAAACATTATAATTTTATAGTGATATGATAAATTTAAATAAAAGCTTGTTATGTTTAAAACATTACCAGACTCCTCAAAATTATCAAATTCACGAAGCTTGTCAACAAGTTCTGGTAGTGATTGACCAGGAAGAAGCCAATTTTGTGAACAAATTAATGCTTCAGTCATCCTAGGTGACAATGAGCTTCGATATTGATCAACCACATGACCTCCTGTGCTAAAAGCAGATTTAGAGGCAACTGTTGAGACTAGGATGGCCAACACATCACATGCCATGCATGAGAGGATTCTATACTTAACAGAATTTGCCTTCCCCCAAGCTAGTATATTGAAATCAGCAGGGGTATTATCAGAATCAGCAGCAAGATACTTATCCAACTCAGTTTGAGAATCATTTGAATTTCTTTGCTTGACTGTTGCCAACCATTGAAGGCCTGGATCATGATCATCCACATTTGCTATAGCACTTACTGAAGATGAAGGCATAGCAGGAGATGAAGCAGTGTTGGATTCAGAAGATATCCCAACAAAGGCAGAATATTCTTCAAACATACGATATAAGCAATCCTTAACCCTATCCTTCATAGCCAAGCAAACTTCACTGTCATGGAACAAATTCTCAAATATGTGATTGACATATGCTAGCTTGCAACGAGGATCTAGTATAACTGCCACAATCGACAAGGGATTCATAATTTCAGCTTTGCCCCAATATTTTTCATATTTCATATTCATGTTGAAAGACATATCAGATAAGAGGGAATCTAAATTCAAAATATTTCTTTCCAACATCTGTTGAATACGGGCAATTTGATGGAAGCATGAGTTTGATGTCACACTAAGGGAAGCTGAGAACATCAATGTGATATCATAAAAAACCTTCAAGAATTTTAAGAAGACCTGTGCACGATTCCAATCTTCTACCACTGGGGGGCCATCACGTTTTTTCTCTTTGATATCATGTGCTTCTGATTTATGCCTTGGAGGGGGGCTAAAGTGTGCACAGTAGTCATCATCCTCATCATTCATTCTTTCAAACACTTTTTGAAACTTCAATGCTGCCTCCAACATCAAGAAGGTTGAATTCCACCAAGTTGACACATCCAAACAAACAAGGCTTTTTGTGTCAATTTTTTCAGCCTCAGCAAAAGACTTAAACTTTACAAAACGTGCAGGAGATGAGCGCACATATTTAACAGCACTTCTAATGCTTTCAAAGTTCTCTTTCAAATCCTTTAGGCCTTCACAAACAATCAAGTTAAGAATATGAGCACAAAACCTAATGTGTAGGTAATCCCCACCACAAACCAATCCCTTCCAATTCTTTAATCGCTTCTTCAAGTATGACAATGCTGAGGCATTTGAAGATGCATTGTCCATAGTAATTGTGAAAACCTTATCAATTCCCCAATCCAGCAAACACTTCTCAATTGTCTTCCCTATGGTTTCTCCTTTGTGATTCTCAACCATACAGAAATTGAGAATCCTCTTGTGTAGATGCCAATTAGGATCAATGAAATGAGCTGTCAAGCAGAGGTAATTGAAATTCTGATTTGAAGTCCAGCAATCAGTTGTGAGACAAACACGAGATGAACAACTCTTTAAAATCTTCTTTAAAGTCTTAACCTCACCAAGAAACAGCAGCCAACAATCCCTACCAACAGTCATTCTAGATGGGATAGGAAATCAAGGCTCTAATGCCTTTACAAATTTTTTGAATCCTGGCTTCTCAACTATTCTGAAAGGTAGCTCATCACAAATAATAAACTCAGCCAAGGCTCTTCGTATTCGTTTCTCATTGTACACATAAGGGACTAAGGCATTTTCTTGAGAAGTATTTGAAAGGTAACCCAATATTGATTGCTTCTTATCTTTATCGGCCTTATGTGGGTTCTTTGTACATTTAAACAAATGCCTTTTCAAAGAAGTTGTACCATGCTTATTAGGGTCACAGGCATAAGTTAGGTTGCAGTACTTGCAAGATGCTCTAATCTCTCCATTAGTTTCTTCCAATGGTAGCTTCACAAAATGGTCCCAAACATGAGATGTTTTTGGAGGCTTTCTTTCTGGTTCTTTTCTCTTCCTAGGATTCTCACCCTCAATTACTCTAGCTTCTTGTGTTAATTGGGTAGTGGGTGCTGCAGCAGCAGTAGGGGCAACAGGAGGAGTTGATAATGTTGGTGTGGGAGAAATAGGACTTTGAGAAGGAATTAGTGAAGGTCCAGAGCTACTTTGTGTTAGGTTATCACCCAATTGGGGAGTCACTGAGCCCCTTTGTCTTGACATGGAATCTTGCTCCTCCATTTCAAAGTAATAAATGGATAATATATCTATAATAAATTGAACAAGAAATAAGAATACAATCACAATGAGAATAATGAAGTAGACAAATTATTTCAACTTTAGGAACAATAATTAACTATGGCAAGCCTATCATAATTGTTCACAATAATCAGATAAAAAAAGATACATAAATTGGACAAGTTAGTTCAGCAATTAAGTAGACAAATTTTGACAATTTTCTGCTGCAATGGTGTTGATAAAATGAACTGATTCAGCAATAAAATGGTGTGCTATCTTGGAGTAATTTACACTGTCCCTGCCTCAATTATGTGTATTAAGATCCTTTCACTACTGTCAATTTATCACAGATATAGTATTTGAATCTGGACATAGTATTTGACCGAGGAATCGAGGATCACATAGCTTCGTTGGTAAATAAAAAAAAACACATACAGTATTTGACCGAGGATCACACTCACAGTATCACACGAAGCTAAGCTGGATAAGGAGAATGAAATATTAATAATAGAAGAGGAGAGGCTCGAACTTACCTGACGGTGATGGTCTGACGAAGCAGGAGAGTGGAGAGCAGAGGTGAGCCGGCAACTGGCGAGCAACTAGTGAGCTGCAAATCGACAGACTAGGGGCAAGCTTGGATGCTAGCTGCTCGGGAATGGGGTCATCAGCGCTGGGCGAATCACAAAAGGCTGATACGAATCGAGTTAATCAACGGACTAGGACCGAATCACTCTGAGATGCAGACGCTGACGCTGACGCCGAGTGAGGACCGAATCGACGGACTAGGACCAAATCACAAAAGGGTAGGGCTACGCGAATGAGGTTACCAATGGCCACTTCACCTGTTCATCGTCTTTGCTAATCGCGGAGAGCCTGAGAGTCTAAGACGCGGACACTGACGTCGCCGCTAGGTTTGGAGGGAGAGGAAATTTGGGAATGAACTGGGTGCCTGATGAAGTGATTACTCAGATTAGGCCATCGCACCATCGCAACATCACTAGTTACTCTGAACTCTGATAGTCTGATCACTCTGATGGACATTCGGTTCGGGGAACGGGTGAAATCAGAATTGGATCTGGGGGAAAAAAAAAGCTTCAACATGGGCCTAAATCAGAAATGGACCGACTTGGTAGGAAAAAACAAAAAGAAACTATAACAATATAACTGTAACATGGGGTCATGTGCCTATGCAGTATTTTTTTTATGCCTCACAAAAAAATCACCGGGTAGGACCAGGTTATCAGTCCAACATGGCAACCCGTAACCCGGTCCTACCTGGTCTTCGGGTCAGACCTGGTTTGGCCCGATTGATACTGGGTTTTTTGGATTGCTTCAAAAAATTGACCAAGTGAGGCCGGGTTGGACCGTGTTTACCGGGTTACTGGGTTTCATGTGCAGCCCTAATTCCCATAGTTTCTTTATGGCTTCAATATATTCAATCTCATCTGCAAAAGAAGATTCTCCACTGCCTCAAATTCCACATATGGAATCCAAGTGAAGAATAATGTATTCTTGAATCCATCTTCCTTTTCGGCTGAATTGGACATAGTAATCACCTTAGGTCTGTTTAGTATGAGGCATATCGAAGAAAGGGAAGGAGGAAAAATTTTAATGAGCTCGATTTAAAAAATTGAAGAAGTGATATTAAAAGATTTTAATTAATTGTTATTATTATTTTTTATCTTAAATTTTTTTTCTTTATTAAAATTGTAATAACTGTGAAAAAAATAGTAGTGCAAAAATATGAATGGAGAAAAAAAATAATAGTTATGAGTTAATTAACATCTTTTACTATTAATGGTAATTTGGTAACCAAGAGAAGTTAGTGAAGGGGTGGCATTGATGGCAGTATCATGGGTACTTACTTCGAACCTAGTTGTAGCATCATGAGAGTTTTATTTTTATTTTTTACTTCTTGGACTCTATAAATTTCTTAAATACCCTCATGAAAAAAAATACATAATAAGCAGAAGAGGGGAGATTTTTTTTCTGGAGGGGAAATTCCTAGTTGCGGCGAGAGGGAGGAACAGAGAAAAGGGAAGTTTCGAGACTCTAAAATGAGGGACTCCAGCTGTCATTCAGCTCCAGTTCTTGACCTTCGTTGTCTTGGTTGTCATCAGTGTTCACTGCTGCCATCTCCTCTGTCGTTCAAGTTTCCATTTTACTATTTTCTCTCCCCTGTTCAGCACTAATTTTTTTTCTTCTTCTCTGTTACTGCCTTGCCCAGATTTTGGAAGTTTCTCTCTTTTTGACTGCTGCAATTTTTGTCTCCCTCCTTCCTCTATTCTGTGCTAAAAGCATCAGCCTTCATCTTTGCTTGTCTAAGTGTGCTGATGTGGTATGGTTGAAGCTTTCTTCTGTTCGGCTTGTGTTGATGCGTTCTAGGTGACTAGAAGCTTTGGTCATTCATTCTTTTTTTCTTTTTCCCCATTTGTTGTGTGAAAATAAGAAAGAGCAATTGGGGGATGTTCTTGTAGGAAATTTGAAAGAAGTTATTTACTTTGTGTTGGCCTAGGAATGCCCTTAAAGTATTTGATAAAATCTTTAAATGAAAGAGGCCTACTTGAATATATGTTTCTATAGCATTTTCTGGTAGAGCATAATTTCAATTGTCTTCAAAGGAGTTTCATTTAAATCTTTCTTGAAGATAAAGTTGGAAGCAGTGAAATTTTATGATGTTTTGGGATGAAGTTGGACGATAATTCAAGAACCCAAATAAGCTTTGTGAAGAAATTGGATTGAGTAAACTTAAGAGACTATATTGATATTAATGCTTGGGAGTGCATGAATGGCAGTTTATGAATTAAGATATTTGTTTATAATTTAATTTTTGAATGCCCATAAAGCGTTTGATGGATTGGGTGAAAGAGCTAGAATCATTAAATGTTCTATAAATTGTGAAGAACTTGATTTGCCTTACTTGAGCATGTTAATGTTAACATTGAATCCCCTATGGTGTAAGAATTATTTGTTATTGAAATTAAAACCTGGATGACATGAATAACTTTATGAATTCAATAGGTTTATAAAGAAGAAAAATAATGGTTTTTGTTCTGGTATTAGGAGATTAGGAGTGTAATGGAGTCAGAAGCTGTTTAGTAGAGGCAGGTTATACTTTTGGGTGCCCAACAAGTGAGTGAATACCATCCCATAATATTTTTCACAAATGATATTTTTACTGCTTGTTACCAATTTAATTAAATTATCAACTTTCTCACCAAATAGTTATCAAATAATTTTTTTTATTTTATTTCATCATTTGTCCTTTTTATTTATTGGATATTTTTAATGTTATAACTCTTGGAAGATGTTATTTATTGCTTGCATAGAACAAGAACTTTACTTGAGAATATTTCCTCTCAATATTTTGTTTTTATGAACATTCATACCTGGACTTCGAAAGAAGAGTTGATGAGATGTGATTTCAAAACTTGCATACTGGGATCTTTTGTTACAAGGTATTGCTTTTGAGATTTTATCATTAGAAAAGGATCCTTTTCTATTTGTTAATGGTAAAATGATCCCATGCATGCTTGGAAATGTTTTTTAGAGGGCTAGATACAGAACGTTGGTTGCTAACAGCAGTACTATTAGCCCTTGGCGTGCTAGGATTAAGTTCGAGCTCGCTTGTTATTCATGGTTTTGGCTGCGTTTGTTATCTGTGGCTTCAGCCGTGCTTGTATTGGTGCGTCATGGTTAGCATTGAGCTCGCTTGACATTCGTGGGCACTGTCCCCACACTTGTATTGGTGGTTTCAACCGCGCTTGATGGTTGCTTGCCGTCATGGACCGTGTGTCCATGCTTATTGCTCATTTTGTTACAGTCCTCAATTGAAGCGAGGTTTTCACGCTATTTCGTGATTTGGTTTTATAAAAGAGTTATTTAATTAGTTTTGCATATCAAAACTACTTTACATATTTTCTTTGATGTTTTTTTACTCAGAAATTGGAGGCAGTGGTAAATCATTTATTTGATAGAATTAAATATGCATAATTTATTCTTTCAACATTTGTTTCTCTTCTCTTACTAATGGGACATTATTCACCAATAAATTATTTTAAGCCTTAGATAGTGCAATTGACCTTGTTCCTCCTGCCTATCATTGAGTTTAATGTTAGAGTTAAAGCATCGTTTGGAAGATTTCTAAATTAATTAGAATTGATAGATGTATTGTGAAGATTATTACATTAATTGTAATATTAGAAATCATATTATAATTATATCAAGTGTTTAATAAGTTGTTTTAAGGCTTAAGAAATGTGAGTTCTCTCATATTCTGTGCCAGTCATCTCTAAATTTTTGCGGCGTGACAAAAATTTTAAAACCTCATTTCTCTAATTTTTAAAATAGAGATTATTAAAATTTTTGAAGAGGAAACATGGAACCCTATTGTTCTAAGTACTCATGGGCCCCCAATCTCTCATTTGTTCCTCGCTAATTACTTGATACTCTTTGGGGGAAGCCTCAAGCCTGCAGGTTGATGTGATGCTAGATTGTATGAATATGTTTTTCAAAGCTTCGGGACAGAAAATGAATATAGCCAAAACAAAAGTTTGTTTCTTTAGGAATGTGCAATGTTGTTCCCGAGCAATAAACCTGAGAAGCAAATGGCAATGGGCTTGACGTATCTTACAATTCCCTTCATTCACAAATGAGCCTCTTACCTGACCTTTGCACCGTTGCTGGAGAGAACTAGAAAGAGACTGTCTGGGTGGAAGAAAGGTTACTTGAACCCTGTAGGGTGGACGACGCTTATCAAGGCTGTCCTATCAGTCTCGCCCACTTATTGCATGCAAACGATTCTTTTGCCTAAAAAACTGGTGAAGGAACTTGAACAACACAACAGAAGCTTCCTCTAGGGAGACACTAAAGAAGAAAGGAAGATGATTTTAATATCCTGGGACCAAGTGATGCGAGAAAAGAGCTTGGGAGGCTTGGGGATAAAAAATTTGAGGAAATAGAATGAGGCTTTCATCATGAAACTTTGTTGGGGACTTATCAGCAATAAAGAAGCCTTATAGGTTAAAGTGCTAAGAGCAAAATACAAGTATGGGAAACAGGATATGCCTGCTGTTATCAAAAAATAAAACTCCTCACTTACCAGGAGAGGGACTTGTGCTGTCTAGAAGAGGTTCAGAGAGGGAGTGGGAAGAAAGATAGGGAATGGTGCTTCTACTTTCTTTTTTTTGGTTTGATAATTGGTCTAAAATGAATACCCCTCTTATTAATCTAATCCCAGGGTATGAGGATCGAATTGAAATGAATGAACGGGTAACAGACTATGTGACAACTGATGGCGAGTGGGATGGGGGGGCAAATAGGAATATGGTTTCAACAACAAATCATTGATCGCATTTTCTGTGTGCATCCACCTTGTGAGGAGAGAGGAGAGGATAAATACTACTGGAAACCGTCCACTGACAGCTATTTTTCTGTTAGGTATGGTTATAATTTTCTTTTTGTGGGCAACTAGCAGCAGAATGATAGCGTTTGGAAAATTATATGGAGATGGGGTGCTCTAGAAAAGATCAAGTCATTTATATGGCCCTTCGCATGTGGGAGAGTTCATATAGCGGAGCTCAGGATGCAAAGAGGGCTTGAGACGTCAGCCTCATCCCTTTCAAATGTGAAGAAGACTCGATGCATCTTCTAAGGGATTGCCCAAGTGCCTCTAATCAATGGAGATTAGCAGTCCAAAGCAACAAATGGGCTACCTTCTCTTCACTTCAGGGTGCAGATTGGGTAAAATGGAATTTAACTCATGACATCGGGTTGGGCTATACCAAAAAAGTTTCTTGGGGTGCTCTGTTTAGATATATTTGCTGGGAAATCTGAACCACACATTGTGAAAAGCTGTTTAGTGGTGAGAACACAAGTATGGATCTCCTTGCTCAATCTGGCTCTTCCAAGGCGTGCTAGGATCAGGATCTTTTAAAGAGTGCGATATCAACCCAAGGGAGAGGATCAACATCTAGGCAAGGAACCTATAATAGAAAAGAGTACTTCAAAGTTGCAGTGGACAGTTCAGTGTTGGAAAGCGGAAGAAGCGGGTGCAGAGGATTCATAAGAGATACACAAGATAAGTGGATTTGTGGTTTCAGTTGTAAACTAACAGCGGCCCTGTCAGTCATTGCCGAATTAATTGGGTTAATACATGGCCTAAACTTATGCTGGACCAGAGGTATCCAAAAATCATCTTATTCTCTAATTGCATCAAGGTGATTGATCCTTGCCTCAGTGGATGAGATTCAACCCACCCCTTCAAGGATGTGGTGGATGAGATTAGGCTTAATATTCATAGAGACTGGCAAGTTAACACTACTCGTGTGCAGAAAGATTTAACTATTGCAGATAGACAAGCTAAATTAGCTCATAGGACAAAGGGAAATTTTATACTCCCTGATCAACCTCCACCTTTTGTTATGGAGGCGGATGTTGATGAAGGATAGGCTCATTTCTGATTTTGCTGTACTATTGCTGCTGTTTCAACAAAGTTTTCAGTATTTTATTCAAAAAAAAAAAAAAAAGAGTGATCACTCTCCAAGAAGTTTCTTTGGCTCTACAACCCAAAACCATTGACTGACTTGGGAGTTTGTATAACCATTATTTTTGTGCTCATGATCCTTTTAATGCACTTATTTTATTTTCTTTTATTAATTAATGTTGCTTTAGAATTTTAGTGTTTGGTAAGGGTATATAAAAGAGAGAGGAGAAGAAAAGGAAAAGATAAAACGTCAAAAGCAGGACATGAATAATTGACGAAGAAAATGACTCGTTAATATTTTATGATATTTATATGACCAACAAATCAGTTTATACTTTACAGTTTGTTAAAGATTTTGCCTGCTTTCACACAGTTTAATTATATGTGCCGATTCTTATCAATGCATGTTCTGTTATAATTGCGAGAACGACAATATAATCATATCAACGTCAGTCTTGAAATTTTAAAAAGATATATGAATGAAATGAATTTTTTTCTTGGAAAAAAAAGACTTCCATAAAGAAATAGAGAGACTAGATAACCTCAAAAATTTCTTTTAAGACATTCCAATCGTTATTGTCAAAACTGGATGCATAATTGACGTAGACGGTGACACATTAAATATTGGGAAAATTTCACTGAAGGACCGCTGAAGGCAATTAATTTCCAATAGCCCCCAAAACAATCTGACAAGCCACTGCAGGACCATGGGGGTGAATTGATATTAATTTCAAAACTAAAAAGACAGTGTTGCCCCTCAAACTATTACTCTGAAATTTGAAGTCTCTCTCTCTCTCTCTCTCAACTCCCGATATCTGAAACCCCTCTCGCTCACTCTCTAAAAATTCCAGTTCATGCAGTGAAGGAGATCGTTCACCTCACTGTCGCTACTGTTGTGCTGAGGAAAGATTTTGCCATCGTCATTGCTCTGCTGCGGAGAGCCTTCGTTGTCGCCCTTGCTCTAGCAACGAGAGCCTCCATCACCGCTCCTGCAAGTGTTGGACGAGAGCCTTTTGTGTAGATATGAAGCTGGTTAAACTAGAAAAGCTTGCAGGAACGCGAACTCTACATGAATTTATTGCTGAATACAGTTTGTTTTTATTTTAATAAACAACTATTTTTGTGTACATATGAACCTCAATATGTATTTTTGGAATGGTTCATGAAGTGGCTATGACAATCCGTGAGTTGAAATCTATTTTGTATGGCTATGAATAGATGGAGAATTTCATGATGGTACTTAGAGGTAAACTGCCTCAAGTACTGAACTGAAACTAGCTAGCAACTATATAAATGTATGAACAAATTAATCGACTTGCAAATGGACGTATTTTTATTGTTAATGCGTGTATTCTTATTGCAAAGTTCCTAATTCCACTTGTAAACAGTCACTTTCAGATTTGTGAATTGACGTGTTCAACTTTTTAAATGAAATAAATCTACTTGCAAAAGGACATATTTCTATTGTTAACGAGTGTATCCGTGTTGCAAATTTCCTAATTTCACTTGTGAACCCTCACTCCTAGGCTTGTGATAAACTTTTTCAATTGAACTAGCTTATTTGTAAATGGATGTGTTATTCTTATTAATATACAAATCCTATTTGCAAATTTTCTAATTTCAGTTGTAAATGATCCCTCCCAGTCTTGTGAATAATTATGTTCAACTTATTGAATTCAACTAGCTCACTTGTAAACGGACAAATTCTTGCTGTTAATATACTTATCCTTCTTGCAAATTGCCTAGGAAGCACTAGTCACAATATCCTTTGTGTGATAGTCATTTTCTATTACTCATGAGTTCATTCATTATTTTGAGTTTGCATTGATGCGCTTGTGTTAATCTATTGACAGTACTTATTGTTGTGTCACAAGAATAATACACTTCACTAAAGTCTGAGTTGTGGTGACTCATTACTCCAAAAGAAATACACAATCAGTTGCTATTGCAAACTACTTCAATGGATAAAGACAATAAAAAACAAAACAATGACGTAATGTGTTAAAATTTGTGTATGGAGAATTTGCACGACTTTTGTTTTAGGGAATATACTGTGAGTAGGTTACATGTCAATTAATTACAATTTGTTGTCTTTCCCCGCTAGCTTACAAGTATGTGATGTACTATTGACAACTCGAATTAGAAAATTTACAATAAGAATATGTTGATTAACACTTTGATGTCATAGGTATTTGGTTGTCATATTGGCAATTAGAATTAGGAAATTTGCAATAAAGATACATTGATTCACAAGAGAAACTTGTCCATTTACAAATGAACTAATATAACTAAAAAAGTCATACATGATTATTCACAAGTCTGAGGAGCACTAATCACAAGTGGAATTAGGTAATTTGCAATATGAATATGCATATTAACAACAATAACCCGTCTATTTGCAAGTGATCTAGCTGAATTCTAGAAGTTGGACATGATAATTCATGTTTGGGAGGGACTATTTGCAACTAGAGTCAAACAATTTGCAAGAAGGATAAGTATATTAACAATAAGAATTTGTCTATTTAGAAGTGAGCTAGTTGAATTTAAGAAGTTGAACATGATTATTCACAAGTCTAGGAGGGATCATTTGTAACTGATATTAGAAAATTTACAAATAGGATGTGTATATTAATAAGAATAACACATCCATTTGCAAGTGAGCTGGTTCAATTGAAAAAGTTTATCACAAGCCTAGGAGTGAGGGTTCACAAGTGAAATTAGGAAATTTGCAACACGGATACACTCGTTAACAATAGAAATACGTCCTTTTGCAAGTAGATTTATTTCATTTAAAAAGTTGAACATGTCAATTCACAAATCTGGAAGTGACTGTTTACAAGTGGAATTAGGAACTTTGCAATAAGAATACACGCATTAACAATAAAAATACGTCCATTTGCAAGTCGATTAATTTGTTCACACATTTATATAATTGCTAGCTAGTTTCAGTTCAGTACTTAGGGCAGTTTACCTCTAAGGACCATCATGAAATTCTCCATCTATTCATAGCCATACAAAATAGATTTCAACTCACGGATTGTCATAGCCACTTCATGAACCATTCCAAAAATACATATTGAGGTTCATATGTACACAAAAATAGCTGTTTATTAAAATAAAAACAAACTGTATTCAGCAATAAATTCATGTAGAGTTCGCGTTCCTGCAAGCTTTTCTAGTTTAACCAGCTTCATATCTACACAAAAGGCTCTCGTCCAACACTTGCAAGAGCGGTGATGGAGGCTCTCGTTGCTAGAGCAAGGGCGACAACGAAGGCTCTCCGCAGCAGAGCAATGACGATGGCAAAATCTTTCCTCAGCACAACAGTAGCGACAGTGAGGTGAACGATCTCCTTCACTGCATGAACTGGAATTTTTAGAGAGTGAGCGAGAGGGGCTTCAGATATCGGGAGTTGAGAGAGAGAGAGAGAAGACTTCAAATTTCAGAGTAATAGTTTGAGGGGCAACACTGTCTTTTTAGTTTTGAAATTAATATCAATTCACCCCCATGGTCCTGCAGTGGCTTGTCAGATTGTTTTGGGGGCTATTGGAAATTAATTGCCTTCAGCGGTCCTTCAGTGAAATTTTCCCTTAAATATTTTATAATATTCATCATCAATCGTTTGGCTTTCACTTTATTTGTTAAAGGGCTACCAGATGGTTTCTTTTTTCTGTTTAACCAAATACAAAATGTCGTCCGTAGTAAATAAGGTTATTATAAGTTACAAATACTTGACCATCCCTATTCTAGCGGAATTTAAATTAAGAAAACAAGGTTTAAAAATAACATTAATATTGAAGGAAGAAAAATTATGGGTAAGAGCAAGTATTTCTTGCCAAGTGATGTTCAGGATAGAGGAAGCATTAGCAAGAATATGGAAAAATCTCGTTTTAACACAGTGAACTTTATACAAAAGGCTTATCCACAGTGAGTCTCAAATTAGAGTTATGAACCTATCAAAGAGCGGCTGCAAGCATTTGCAATGAAAAGCTCATCATGAGAATTTTTTGAGAGGCATTCCCTCATAACAAATAATATTGTGACAATAGTATCTTCTCAGTTTTTTTGTATTTATAGAGCAGCACATCCCAACCATCTTGTTTCAATTTTAAGCGAGAATATTCACCAAAGAAGCCCTACTTAGAGGAGCAAGAGGAGTTAAAGTTATCAAAAGTCATAATCTGGAAAAGAAAGTATATTCTAGATTTCTTGAATCACAGTAAGAGTATAATCTATTTTTCCTTTATGATGCAATTTGTTTCTTTTTCCTCCAGATGGTATTAAGGACTATCAAAAAAATAGATTTTTGACAATAAATTTCAGCATTGATAAAAAAGTATACTGCTAAAAGTTAATTTTTAGTAGTGACTCTGGAAAGTCAACTTAAATAGCTATTTATTGTCTACTAGAATTCACCAAAATACCAATTATGTCACACTAAGATTAATTATCTAAGAAAACATAGCACAATCTTCCATGATTTACCAAAACCACTAATATATCTAACAGTAAAGAGAATATATCAGCCAAAAATAAAAATGCGAAATGACATTATTTTGGTTCTAGACAAGAATAAGGCTGGTTCCTGGTTCAACTAGTTGAACTGGACGATCCAATCCTTTCTAACAACCATGAGATTGTTAAAGGTAGGGTATCTACAAGCATCAATATTCCAAAAAAGCATGAACGAGCGTGCAAAGAGAAGAATAAAACTAAGCATTGTGTTGGTAGGTATAATACATGCAAAAAAAAAATGTTTTGTTGACCAAAAGTTTGATGATTTCACATGATATTAACAGATTATAGGTGGAATGTTTCATTAAGTTTTTCTCCATTCTCTGGCACATAAATGCTTTTAAAAAAGGTGATTTATTTTTTAAAAAATTTTATTATGAAAAGCACAAATTAAATCTTTTCTCATTTTATGAGAATAATAAAAAGTACATTTCTCTCCATCTAAACATATGCCTAAAAAAGATACAGTTTCAACTCAAAGACTATCGAAAATTTTGACATTTAATTGGTTAGTTTATAAATTGCAAATGAATTATAAAATAAAAGAATCAATTTATTAAATGTCTCAAATTTAATACATTGAGATACACTAATAAATTAAATATATGGAATTGAGTCGGAATTCAGTGAACCCTAGAATGACTAAATAATTAATTTCGCCAAACTAAAATAGCCCAATGCAAGAAAAAACAACCCCAGCTAGGGAGAAAAAAAAGAAGAGAATTCCACTATATATAATTAAAGAAGGAAAAAAGAAAAGCAAAAAGAAAACAGAGAAAGAGATGCAGCCAACTAATATGGTACGCGGCATTTTCTTTTTCTCATGATTGTTATCTCAATTCATTGTAGACTTCAACATTTATATATAAAACAATTTATTGATTCATTGATTCAACCGTGTAGCACACACGCATGTATAATTGATATATATATGTGTGTGTGTGTGTGTGTGTGTGTGTATAAAATAAACTCCAAAGTCCATAGCAATCAATGTTTGTTCATTTTATTTGCTGCGATGCTTCCTATTAAGAAATATAATTGATATGTTCTTTTTTTTATTTATTAATATGTCTAAATACAATTATTTTAATTTATCAATTAATGTTGTTCTAGGCTTTTAATGTTTGGTAAGGGTATGATTGAGAGAATAAAAATATTATTTTTTAGGAATCAAAACAGAAAAAAAAATTCCTTACATAAAGGACTGATGTTGAAGACTTTTTTGGTGCATTTCACACGCTGTGTGTGAAAAGAAAATGAGGGGGGAAAAAAAGTAAAAGAAAAGAAAGAAAAAATATGAAAAATAGAACATGCATGGACACCCCACGAAAAAGTGTCACATTAATATTTTATGATATTTATCACCAATGATTGAGTTTTCACTTTATTTGTTAAAGACTTTGTTTGCTTTCACGTTATTTTCCTGAAAAATATTTATATTAGATATAAGTAAAATTCAAAGTTATTAATTTTGAGACAAAATTAATAAGATTTAAAATTTATTTAAGTTATTAAATTTAAGGAAGAGTTAATAAGATTTAAGTTTTTTTAAGTTCAGTAAAACATATTGAAAGTGACTTATAAATAGAATGAGATGAATATCACTTTATTGTTTGAGTTGTTTAAAATGTTAGGGTGCAATCATAATATAAATTTTCAGAATAATGTAAAGACGAAATATTAAAAAGTAAAATATATAAATGATATTAAGCATAAAGTGGGTCAATCGTGAATGGTTTTGCACTTTATTCGGTAGGCCTCGTGGAATTTCCCCATTTCACACTGTTATCCCTAGTCAGTCAATGCTTTTGTGTGTCATACGCTAGATAGTGATGACTTTTGTGTGTGTATGTGTGAGAGAGAGAAAAGATCAGGTGCAGAAAAAAAGTGGTTCAAAACAATACATGTATATAAATATATTTTATTTTTTAAAAATAATCTTATTTATTTGGAGAGTGGGTGAGAGAAAAATAGAAAGATGTGGAACCAACGCAATTATATAACATGTTATTAATGAGGTAAAAATAAATAATAATAATAGAAATTTCAGACATCCTATTAAGATTTCTTATACATAGGATTATATCATTATCAAAAAATTCTTCTTATATAATTAGAGTGAGTATAACAAAAATGAACCAACAATGAAAAGGGTGTATTGCTAAAAAGTTTAAAACAACCCATTCAACCTTAATTTTGTTGAGTACATTACTAGGAAGGTTTTTTTTTTTTTACGAAAACTAATAAATTTTTCTAAATATATTACAAATTAAATAAAACAATTTAATTAATTTTTTAATCTATATAAATTAGCTAACTGACTTCTACATTTAATTATTTTAAAATTTTTCAACATTTTTCAACAATAAATTTTGTTCAAACGTTCTCCAACAAAGGTTCCTAATTTCTATAATATTTGCAAAATTGTTACATTCATGATAAATCTGGAAATTGACACATTTTGCGTTTTATAATTTCTTTTCACACATTTTTTCGCCAACAATATTTTCTGACATATTATTTTCAACTTTTTTTTTTTTTGCAGAATGATCATCTGGTCTAGCTATTGAACTTCTGATTTGATTTACATTCAATGGTTTTGTTAATTGTAGTCATTTAAAATTATTTGTTCTCCGTTTGAAACATGTTCAAGTATAAAATTGACGGTAAACTTTAATAATTTTATGCTGTTAAGGTTTTAAATTTATATTTTACCCAAAAAAAAGTTTTAAATCTATATCCTTTGCCGCTTATATCAATGGCTTTGTTTTGTTTTTAAATTTTGTATAATATTATAATTAAATAAAAAGACCAAAGTGGTAGGTAAGTATGGTTTTTTCCCCCAAAAAAAATGTTTATACAGACCAAACTAGCTAGAAGCCAAAAGGAATTGAATAGTTTAAAATTTAATTTTCTGTTTAAACAAGTCTATATTTCACAATTTCAATAATCAATGTGAATAAGCAACAACCATATTAACACATCATTGCAATTCGAAAGTAAATTGCTTTTAGTTTGTTAGTCCTCACGGTACTTTGATGCTAATCATGTACTTTTCATCTTTTAAATTCTTTTAATATATAATTTGAATATAAAGGTTGAAGAAAACCACAAGTGAATAGTTGTTTGTTTTAAAAGTATACAACTCATAATTATCTTTTATCACATTTTTTGGTTAAGAAAAAGTCATCTATATATATGAGTTGTGTGTATTGAACAAAACCCACACTGCACTTCTCGATAGAGATTCACCATATAAAAAATTCACTTTGCCTAAGCTTTTCTCATCGATATGGGAAGACACATCATATTAGGATTTGTGTTGCTTTTCTTGTTGTTGTTGGGAATTGCCCAATTAGGTCTTTGTGGAAGATGCATTGAATCAGAGAAGCAAGCTCTTCTCAAGTTCAAAGCATCCGTTCATGATGATTCATCTAAGAGCCTTTCCTCTTGGAATCCCAAAACCAATTGTTGCCAGTGGGATGGCATTGCTTGTGACAATGTTACTGGTCATATTCTCAAACTTGATCTTAGTTACTATTCCCTACAAGCTACTGGTGTTGATCCATCTTTGTTGGAGTTGCAACATTTGATTTATTTGGATTTGTGTGCAAACAACTTCAATGCCATCTCAATTCCAGCCTTTTTTGGTTCGATGGGGAGGCTGAGATATCTTTCTATCTCTCGCTCTAATTTCACAGGGAAGATTCCTACCAATTTTGGTGAAAACCTCACAACATTGCAGTTTCTTGATCTTAGTTTGAATGATTTGGACATCAATGACATGAATTGGGTTTCAAAACTTCAGTCTCTACAATATCTCAACTTGAGTGATGTCTACCTTGGAGAAGCTCACAACTTGTTCCAGGTACTTCACAAGCTTCCTTCTTTATCACAACTCCAATTAGAAGGATGTGGACTTGGCAACTTGTCCGCTCCTCTTCCCCCATTCAATTTCACAAATAATACTAGAGTTCAGGTCTTGAATCTTGCTCAAAATGAAATTGATGGTCGAATCCTTGATGTGTTTCTAAATTGGACTTTTGTTGAATTCCTTGACCTCAGTTCCAACAATCTTAGTTCAATGCCATTATGGCTGGGAGAGTTTAGGAATCTAGTTTCTCTTGATCTTTCATATAATGCACTTTGTGGACCCATGCCTATTGCTTTATCAAACTTGACTTCCCTTAAATACCTTGACCTTTCTGTGAACAATTTTAGCTCAATTCCATCTTGGTTGGGAGAGTTAAGGAACCTTCGCCATCTAGATATCTCCATGAATCAAGTCACAGCCACACTAGAAATTTCTGTGTCACAACTTTTAAAAAACATGTGCCGCTTACAAATATTATATATGGAAGGTGGCAATTTTCAAGGAGAAGCATTTGGTGACTGTGATTTTTCTAGATGCATCAAATATGACATAGAGGAACTGTATTTGAGTGATAATAGACTAAATGGCCATTTACCCACTTGGGTAGGGAATCTTGAAAAACTAAATGGCCTTGATCTTTCACAGAATTATTTTTCTGGCGATATTCCTCAAAGTCTTGGTCAACTTTCAAATCTATATAGCCTTAATCTTTCAAGTAATTCTTTTACTGGCAACATTCCTCAAAGTCTTGGTCAACTTTCAAATCTAGATAGCCTTGATCTTTCAAGTAATTCTTTTAGCGGCAATGTTCCTCAAAGTCTTGGTCAACTTTTAAATCTATATAGGCTTGATCTTTCAAATAATTCTTTTGTCGGCAATATTCCTCAAAGTCTTGGTCAACTTTCAAATCTACGTAGGCTTGATCTTTCAGGTAATTCTCTTAGTGGTAATATCCCTCAAAGTCTTGTTCACTCTGCAAATCTAACTACCCTTGATCTCTCAAGTAATTTTCTTAGTGGTAATATCCTTGAAAGTCTTTGTCAGCTTGGAAATCTATATATCCTTGATCTTTCAGGTAATTCTCTTAGTGGTAATATCCCTCAAAGTCTTGTTCACTCCACAAATCTAACTATCCTTGATCTCTCAAGTAATTTTCTTAGTGGTAATGTCCCTGAAAGTCTTTGTCAGCTTGTAAATCTAGAAGTACTTGATCTTTCCAATAATTCTATTAGTGGCAACATTCCTCAAAGTCTTGGTCAACTTATAAATCTAAAGGACCTTAATCTTTCAAGAAATTCTTTTAGGGGCCACATTCCTCAAGGTCTTTGTGAACTTATAAATCTAACAAGCCTTGATCTTTCTCATAACAATTTCTATGGTGAAATTCCAAATTGCTGGAGAGATAATCCATCACCTGGAATGAAGGAAATAAATTTTCATTCAATAAACTGTCTGGTGCCTTCCCTGTCTCTATTGGTGAGCTTTCCTCATTGAATTGGTTACATTTGAACAATAACCATCTTGAAGGGAAGCTTCCATTGACTTTGAAAAATTTGAATCACTTGGTAATCTTAGATTTGGGCAAAAATAAGTTGATTGGAAGTATACCATCATCATGGACCAGTAACACTTTTTCTACATTACAAATTCTGAGGTTAAGGGATAACATGTTAGATGGTAACATTCCTTCAAATCTGTGCCAGCTCAAATCTCTCCAAATTTTGGACCTTGCAAACAACAATTTAAATGGCTCAATACCCCGTTGCATTGGCAATCTTACCAAAATGACCAAAGATAGTGTTGATATATGGAAATCATTCAATCAAGCTACTATCAATGGTGTGTTCACTAGTGACTGGTATCATCAAGATGTGGAACAAGTTATAAAAGGAAGAGAATTAGACTATATTAGAATCTTGGAGCTTGTGGTCAACTTGGATTTGTCAAATAATAATTTGACGGGATCAATTCCTCTTGAATTATTCTCTCTTGTTGGACTGATTGGGTTAAACCTTTCACACAATCATTTGAAAGGCGAAATTCCAGAGAACATTGGAAATATGAAACAACTTGAATCCTTTGATATCTCTTGCAACCAGATTTCAGGCGCAATTCCAATGAGTGTGTCCAAGCTAACTGCATTGAACCATTTGAACATGTCAAATAATAATCTTTCAGGGTCAATTCCAGCAAAAAATCAATTCTTGACTTTGAATGATCCGTCTATTTATGCTGGCAACCCTTATCTTTGTGGAACTCCACTATCAAACAAGTGTCAAGGTGATGATATTCATCAAGTTCCTGAAACCAACAAAGAATTGGAAGAGGAAAATGATCCAGAAAAGTGTGGTTTTATTTTGTCGTAGCAATTGGGTTTGCCTTTGGCTTTTGGGGAGTTATTGGGACTTTAGTGTTAAAGAAGAATTGGAGATACGCTTGTTTTCAACGAGTGGAAGATGTTGCAGATGACATATATGTATTCACTTCTCTCAAAATTGCAAAGCTAGAGAGGTTGCTCACGAAGCATGTCCATGGTTGATCTCTGTAACCATATGTATCTTTGTTATTATCTATCTTGTTAGTATCATGTTTGTAGCAGCAATATTAATAAAGGGTTATTTCAATATATATATATGTATGTCTTCATCGTTTCACTATAATGGAATTAAATCTCCAATTAATATTCAATTCTTCAATTTATTGTTTGTTTATGAGATATTCCTCCAGTGCTAAATATAAGACTCTTTTTGTAGTATAAATTACACTACAAAAAGGGTCTTATATTTAGGACCGGAGGAGTAGTATTTTAATGCCACCTAAACTCATTACATGATTACTAAATCAAACTATATATGGTAATTCAGGTATACATCATATCAAGCCATATATATTAGTAGAGTCCAAAGACTTTAAGTTCTAAACATGTCAATTATATATATTGTATTTTATTTGTAAATAATATAGATTTCTTATACTGTTATCTAAGAACGTAAGTACACAATATATTTTGGGTAATATTACATAACGTGTGGAACCAGCGAGTCGTTGCAATCACCTAATAAAACTAAAAGACTGAAATAAATTCCAATTCCAAAGTATTATATATAATTTATTTCTTTTTCCCCCCTAATTGCCAAACATGTCAAATTATATTGGAGACTTTTCTTCATGGATAATGAGTACAAGTCCATATGTATCTACTTTACACATCAAGTCGAACACTTCATTCACTACAAAAAAAATGGACTTTCAGTGGCGATAAAAAGTCGCTGTTGAAAGTTTTCAGTGGCGACTTAGCCGTGGCTGAAAACTTTCAGTGGCGACTAAAAAGGTCATCGCTGAAAGACACTTTAGCGGTGACTTTTAGAAATTTCAACGGTGACATTTGTTGCTGCTGAAAGACACTTTCGGCGGTGACATTCTTGTCGCTACTAAAAGACTTTTCAGCAGCGATAATTTGTCACCGCCAAAAAGGATGTTCAGCGGTGACTTTTTTATCGCCACTAAAAGTGATGCCTAAGAAGAATTGGCTTTGCCAATGCCACGTCATCACCGCCGGCCACCACGTCATCACTAGCCACCTCCACCTCATCATTGAACAAGTGCCACGTCATCACTAGGCACCTCCACGTCATTGCCACATCACTCATGCCCGCCACGTCATCGTCCAAATATTTTCACCTTAAATGTGTCTTCTTCAAGGTTCGAACTCGTGACCACCTCCTTTCATGTCCAATCTTCTTGCCATTGAGCCAGATTGAATTTGTTTATTAATATTGTAAAATAAAATATATATTATTATATTACACTTTCAACGGTAACGTTATAAAGTCGCCGCTGAAAGTCAAACCTTCAGCAGCGACACTAATAGTCATCGCTGAAATTTTACTTTCAGCGGTGACCATAGAATGTCGCCGCTGAAAGTGAACCCAGTGATTACATCACCTTCTGCTCAAAGATATACTTTCAGTGGCGACCATAGAATGTCGCCGTTGAAAGTGAACCCAATGATTCTCAAAGGTATACTTTCAACGGCAACAAAAAAAGTTACTGCTCAAAGTTCACTTTCAGCAGCGACAAAAAAAGTCACCGTTGAAAGTCCATTTTCAGCAGCGACTTTTTGGTGTCGCGGCTGAAAGTCTTAGTTTCAGCAGCGACTTTTTTTATTACTGCTGAAAGTTGTCGCCTAAAGTCTTTTTTTTTTTTTTTGTAGTGATTGCCAGCATCATTTCAAGTGGCAATACAATTTTCATTGATAAATGTATAATTGTAGAATTTAATACTATATCTTTCTTTTAGCAGAAACAAATTAAAGCAATATTACAATAATTCGAATGTCACTGTTATTTAATTATTATATTTTCAATTATATAATATTGTGCGTGTCTTATAATCTTTTAAATTTTTGTTCTATTTTTATTTTGTTCTATCTTTCTCTCACCAATAAACATCCTTATAATAGGTCTTCAATTGGAATATTTTTTAGCACCGCCTATTAATTTGCAATAATTATAGATATTCTCTTCTTATCAAGTTATACATTAATCTAAAGGTAAAAAATGTTAGACATTGAATAATAAGAATGGTGAAAATTAAATAAATTACGAATTTTTATCTTTTAATGTGATTTTTTAATATATATTGAGAGGGATCGAAGTCTTGACCATCTGATTAAATTTGCATAAATGTATTTTCTTTCGTCAATGAAACATGTCTTTTTTATCTCATTCTTTCTACATTTGATTCTTTTTGTTTGAAAGAATATAAATGACATACTAGCTGGACACTCACTCTGTAATAATGTTCGCAAGTGTACATTGAGTTGCCAATGTTAACTTGTCCTAGTATAACCCGTTTCAAGCTAAGCGTTGACTTGTGAGCGTGGGATTAAATTGTATAAAAAAAAAAGTGGATATTTCATTTTGAGTCTTTGATTTTTACGCAAAAGTTCAATACTATCCTTAATTTTATATAATATTTTTAATCACTCTCTAATTTAGTAATTTTAATACTGTTAATTTATTAATAGAAGATGCTAACACTACAATTTTGAATGTTGATAAAAATTCTTAAATGGTGATATTTTGATCCTCTCTTTTTTTAAAAAAAAAAATTTTTGACAATATTTTGTTAGCATTTAAGGTTGCAATATAATTTCAATTTATAACTGTGATTTATGTTTGCAATTGTCTGAATCGATACTTGTAATAATTTATTTTCACAAAATGTTTTGGAATCAAATTGTCCTTAATTTAACCTTTCTTTTGTGACTTTAATGTTATTCGCCCTAAAAACATAAACTAAGTATTCAATCATTTTCTTATGAGAATAAATTACAATCTTCCTAATGCAAAAAACCCTTAAATTAATATAAATAAGTAAATTAAGAAATGAGACAAAAAGAAGCAAATCAAGCCCCGCATTATGACAGAAGCAGGATATATAAGTAGTCCCATCCGATTCTTCCCACTTGAATTTTTCACACAAAATTATTTTTTTCTTAAACTCATATTATAATTTTTTTTTATATAATTCATTACATATAGAAGCTTTCAATTGGGATGGGTGGAAGAAAGACACAAGAGCATCTTAGTAGAGAGGTAGGGGATATACTTCTCAGCAAGCTCTCTCGTGATATTAATTTGATACGTATATTTAGTGTTTTCTTCTTGCCCGATATACTTCTGTTTTAATTAATTAGTAAAAATTTCCTACTTGTTCTTTGTATATATGTACAATGTGTGGCCATGATCAACTTAATTTGTCCAAGCCATTTGAGTTTAAAGGGTAAGTTAATTGCGTATATAGATCTGACTCGGTTGGCAAGGTGCAAAGTGGTTAAGTTGGTTAAAGCAAGTTAATTTGATGTGTATTAGGCACGTCAGTATGGGTTTGGCAATTAATTGTTTAACTTATTACCAAACGAGTCTTGCTTATTTATTTGAAATTGGAGCCAAATATAAGATTGTTTGACTGTTTTTCATCCAAAAAAAAAGTTAAAATATCTATAAATTTCTTAAAATCTTTTTAAAAAAATACAAAAATTTGATTGTTCTTTTAAATAACTATCAAATATTTGCACATGCTTATCCAACGGTCTACATAATAATCATCAAATAAATCTTTGCTCAACTTTGCTTGATTATTCAATTGTGTTGGCAAGTTAACCAATCTAATTGTTCAATTAGATAATTCTAAGCATAATTTCTAGAATTAATTCTAAATTAATCATTAGTTTTAATGGGTTTAATAAACTGGCTTTAAATCATTATAAGTTTTCTTGGGGTTTAAGTGTTACTGAACTGAAGGATTTCACATGTTTAAATTAGGTTATTAAACTTATTCAGCCTGTTTGGATGGGCGGTTGGTGGTGGGCCAAAAGGAGCTTAAATTGATGATAAGCCCGTTTTTAGAAGGAGAGAATATTTGGATGAGTTTTTGGGCCATCCCACTTCATCACCAAAAGTCAGATTACACCGTGCGTTGTGATAGGCTATATTGGACCGTTAGGAAAATACTGTTTTTTGTCAGATGATCATTTATTCCTCCGTCCAATTATCTCCTCATTTTTATTCCTGTCTTTTGTCATTTATTCCTGTCTCCTCATTCGTAGAACTCAGACCTTCGCTGCTGGAGGGACAAGGCTGCGCCGTCGGCTCTGTCGCTGTAGCTTCGTCGGCTCCGTCGTGACTCCTCCATCGATTTCCTCTCAGACTTTGATGTGGAGTTCAGAATTGGTTTCCCGTTGTCCAATTCCACGGACTTGATGGATGAGCTGGGTCCCTGAGAATACGCACTCTGATCTAACCAGCTCTCAAACCCATAGAAACTCCTGAAAGGAAGCATCATGCTTGCTTCTGTCGAACGTCAGGGATGCAATATAGTAAGAAACGTAAACGAACACGTAGTAGAGGTAATGCGAAGTGAAAAGGAGAGAAGGTCTAGGACGTAAGGCGTGATGGGCAGCTTTTGGGGTGGAAGAGTACGTACATGGGAGACACAGACAGTGAAAAGCAGAGGGGAAAAGAATAGTAATAAGGAGCGAAGAGAAGACAAATGTAGAAGATTTGAACTGTAGTAGAATAGAATGAGCCCATCATTTCCGTCCGTTGGCCATTTATTTTAATCTTATTGTATTACGTAAAATCATTTTTTAATCATATTTTATTATTTATTAAAACTCATACTTATTTGGTTATTTTACAACCAAACTTATATTTATTCAATCATAATCCAAACAACTTTTTACTAATATCACTTTTACAAACTAACTTTTCTAAACTCCAATCTAAATACAATTCAGCTCATCCAATTTAATTTTTACCCAATTTCACTTTTCTAAAAGTCAAATTGATAATAAACTACTTTTCCAATCACTAATTCAAACAGACCCATTAATTCTATTATTGTATCATTCTCCTTTTGGTCCAATTAATTGAACTGGTAAAGAAAGTGAACTCTGTAAATCTTAAGTTGCCCCTTTGGTCCAATTTAATTATGAAAAATCTTGCATAGGAACTCTATAAGTATTCAATTTTTTTTTTTTTTTAAGAATTGTTATTGTCTCCAAAGTATTAAAATAGGAGCATCGGTCAATCTTCTTTTAACATCCAGTTACTTTGGAGAAAGGAATGTCTCCACTTACAATCCTCTCCCTGTTACGTTGACACTTAATTTTGATGAGAATTGCTTACGTGGCAACTACATCATTCTTACCTCTCCTCCTCGTCATCTCCCCCTTCTCTCTCCTTCCTTTCTTACCGTTAGTTTCTGCGCTCCCGTAAAACACTAGACACCATTTGGCGGACGAAGCCATAATCGATTTCTACAGAAAGCCCCTGATCTTGAGCTCATACAACAAAGCTTCGTCTTTATACCCATCAAATCATCAAGCTTGGTTCATGGAACTTTCTTGGGAATCTGGCAAAAAGCACTTTTAAAATTATGAAATTAAAATAAAACTTCTTTCACGTACTTATTTTGTATAGTATAAAATTATTCTTAAAATTCATAATTTAGTTTCTGTTCAAACATGATTGACGGTTTGGAATCAAAGAGAGTAACAGCTTCTTCCTCCTCTTCTATTCATTGTTTCATAATCATAGATATAATGAAGCTGCTATTCCTTATTTTGTTGGTGGAAAAAGATGCCATTGTTTTTAATGCACTCAATTAATTGCCCTCCGAAAGGCGCATTCTGATGCAGATGGATGAGCCGAAACAGGTCTTTCTTTAGACCCCATCCAATAATGTGGTGGCACAACTAGTTTTCAAGCTTTTTGTCTTTTTCTTTTTCAACCAGAACATTGTTTTCAGGCTTTTTCAAATAATCATAAAGGACAAGGTTTATGAGAACCCAATTAGGTCATGGATTGGATGAGTCACCAACATTTTGCCATTTTTCCGACGTCGGCGCAGAAAAGTTCTGGGTGGTTGGCGTTCCAGCTCTCAGTGACCAGTGTCAGTTGGGTGAGTCCACGAGGGAGGAAGATGAAGGATTCACTTCGGGACTGGAGGAGGGACGATGACGATGTGGCTAATGGATTTATTGGAAGGAAAGAAGCAAAAAAGGAGTGAATGAGGTGATGAGAAAACCACACAATTTAAGTCTCTTGAGTTATAGACCGTGGAAATATTTTTTCAGAGTCACTTGTAAAAAATTTTGAGGTAGTGAAACAAATATATGCTAGAAATTAATAGCATAAAAGATATTATATTTATTAATGTGAAACCCCTCATATAATGCAAGAATAAAAATCACGAGTTGTTCAGACCCAAAATAACAATTCCCCTATAATAAAAGACATGGTACAAGAGAGTTCCGAATAAATGCATAAATAAGTGCAAACAAATAGCCAAACAACCAAAGTTACAAACTTACAATGAAGAATAAGAAGCTGAAGAAATACTCAAACCAGAAACTACAGGAAGAACTTAGCAACTTTCATACCAGGCAATGAATTAATGATCCAACTATTAAAAATGATGCACTAGATGTTGCTAATCTACTGATAAATTTCAAGTCAGTCTAAAAGTTGATCCATTTTGATAGAGTCGCCCTTTGAAATAAAGAAGTTAATGTTCAAGAGATATAATACCAATCACTTCAGGATCATTGATGCATCTACCCTAATTCTTTCATATTCCCTCTTTTTTTTTCCGAATAACTTTTGTTTATTATATTCTCTCTCCGTTCAAGATAAAAACATCAAAAAACAAAATCATATGACTCAAAAAATTGATTAAAAATAATAAATATGTAAAGAAAAGGAACTTATTTTTCTAAAACACCCTTATTTATTAAGAGGATAAGTGAGGAGAGAAAATGGTTGAAAAAAGAGATGAGAGAAAATAAGTAAAAAAAAAAAAATGAAAGAGACATATAATTAATTAGGAGTAAAATTATAAAAAAATTAAATGCTAAAACAAACACCCTCATATTTTGAACAAGAGGGAAACTACCTACTACTACATATTATAATCATGACTATTACTCTTGCACTCAATGAGATAAATCTTGTAACATCCGAATTTTCTGACTTAGGAAAAGCAAAAATGAGAAAAGTTGTTTAAAATTATTTGGTGCCTGAATAATTGGGGGGAAATATGAATATTAATTTAAATATTTATAAATTTTTTGGAAAAGTTTATTCCCCCAAAAGTGGCTTAAATAATTTTAAATTATTTTTAGAGAAAAAAATGGGTTAGTTCCTTAGAAAATTCTTAAAAAATACTTAGAGGTTTCTAACTAACCTGGAAATTTTAGAGAAATTATTTTAGGTGACAAAGAAGGTAATTGAGGCATAAAAGCCTTAAAATTATTAAGATTAATTTCTAAATTAAGGACTATTTTCTTCAAAAATCCAAAAAAAATAGTTGGGAATTGATTTTTTGACCCAGAATTTATGGAAATTATTTTAGGAGTCAAGGAAGCCATTGGATAAGGAAAATCCATATAAAATTGTGGAATAATTTTTGGGTTTATTTTACAATTACAGAAAAATTTAAAAAGGGGGGATGGAAGTGAAGACAAAAGTTTGTTGAAGGGTATAATGGGTCATTTCGACCCTCCCTATTTGATTAAACTGGCAGCTCCTTCTTTCTTCTTCATTCAGCATCGAAAACCACAGGAAAAATAGAAAGAGAGACGAGAGAACGGCGGAGAAGGAGAGAAGGAGAAAGTACCGATCGGAAGCCTGAAGCTTGCATGCAATCTTGGTTTTCGACCGAGGTGAGCCTCATGAGTCCCTTCCCGTTCATTTTCTTTAGTGGGTGCTATTTTTGGGTGTGATTTAGAGAGAATCTTGGTTATAGTGAGAGAAAGTGTGGGAAGGGAGAATCTAACTATGATGTCATGTTGAAGGATGACAATGGATGGTGTAATGGTGGTTTTTGAGTTTGGATGTTTCTTTTCCCTCTTTACCCGTGAGAATGTGAAACAGGGGGTGTGAGTTTGGTTCATGTGTTTCGGGTTGCATTGTGCTATGAGAGAGAGGAGTACGAAATTCATATATATATTGCTTTGCATGTGAGTTTTCTTGTTCATGACTTCCGAAACAGGGACAAGCAATCTAATATGAGGCTTGGAAATTTCTGAGTTTGAACTTCAAGAGTTGGATTTCTGGAAGTGCATGTGATATTATATATATTTCATTTTTGTGTTGACTGGATCGGGAGTCCAATGAATCAAGAGAATGGCGATGGGTTTTGGGTGTGAATGAAGAAGAAATACAGTGTATAAGGATGTCTTCCGGCTTTTGAACAAGTATTTTAGGTTATTAAATTGCGTTTAGAAACTTCAAATAAAGTGGGGCCGGCATGCTTTAGGGACGCGACATAGTCCTTAAATATAATAACCACTACAAAAAATATTTCATCACTGATGGACTTACCGACGGAACATTTTCTGTCGCAGAAATCCGTTGAAAATCCGTGGCAATTTCTGTCGATGGAATATTTCCATGACTAATTCTGTCGTTAAATTCTTTTTTCGACAGAATTAGCCATGGGATTATTCCATCAGTAATTTTTGTCGGAAATCCGTGACAAATTTTGTTGGAAATTTCATCAGAAAATTTATCCACAGAATTTTTGATGGATTGATGACGGAAATTACCGACGGAATATATTTTGTGTGTGGCTAATTTTGTTAGCAATATTTTGTATTCATTAATTTCTTTTCCTCTAAGATACTATCTAATTAGAAATTTTATAACTTTATTCTTATAAAATGTAGTAATTCTATTTTTTATGAGGTAAAAGACTATTTTATGTGAGAAAGAAACCAACAAAAATCTGGTAAAGGGACTAGTGAAATCCTGACGGCATTGGTGAACTATACTAATTCAATCTTTGCACTTGATTAAGTTAAATATGAAAAAAAATTATTTTGTCACTTATTGGTTGATTGTGACTACGTCAAATTAACTGAATATTATTTATCCTAATATAGAAGAATAAATGAGAGAGACAAAATTGAATTTTACTAATATTTAAAGAATAGACATATGAAGAATATAACGAGTACAAGGCAAATATTTATATAGAATGGTTTATAACAATATTGCTAACATAAGTATTGAGTTTGATAGAACTATAACAAACAACAAATTCTCCTACTAAATATTTAACATGGTTATATTTTAGGATTTGGATTCAACACTTTGATTAAAAAATTACAACTCCTATTAATTAAACAAAGTACTTAATGATTTGATTGCTCATTACAATAATTCACAGCAATCATCATTATAATGTGAGAGATGTATGAATCCTAAGTATCATCTCTTGTAATTTATTCATGACAATATTATTCTCCTTTTTTACTCCATATCTTCATGTATGTAATTGATCTTTTAATGTTATATATATATACACACACCACATCTTATCTTTTTTCAATAGATATGGATATTTTTAAACTGAAAAATATCAAATTATTTCAAATTACACTGAAAAAATTAAACTGATATTTAATAGATCATATAATAATATTTAATTTGAAAAATTAATATTAATAACGGTTTAGAAATCATACAATTTGAATGTTTCACTGTAACTCAAAGAACATAAATTGAAATATTTTTAATAAATTCCTAATAAATAAGAATTAGAACCTTATCTAAATTTTAAAAAAAAAGTAAATATCAAAATAGCTTATTCTTCTTTTTTTTCTTTTTTTTTTTTTAAAGTTAATCCACCATAGCTAGCATTCATAGCATATTTTAAATACTAATTAATATAAATCAAATTATATCAACAAAATATATCAGTATTAATATCAAGTTGGCTAGATATTGACTAAAAAAAGCTGGCCAAACACTATATATTATTCTAAATATAATATAATTATTCTTGTGTGTGAAAAATAGTAAGACTTAAATTTAGGCTTATAATTTATAAAAGCTTTTTGAAAAAATTGGTAAAAAAAATCCCTATTTGAAATTTTAATTGGCTAGAAGGACTTGAATTGTGCAAGTGTAATATGATCTGTGAGTGCAACAATTTCAGGTCCCTCTACTAATTAAAATTTCAAACAGGGATTTTTACCAATTTTTTTTTTTTTGTGAAAAATCATATTTCATTTATTATAAGGCTACATTTATTTTCCCTCCAAAAATTTTCACTTCCCTCCGTTGAACCCTAATCCCTCTCCTCTCTGCCTTCTCATATGCAAGCCACCCCTAATTCTCCTCTAATTTTGCCTTCTCATGTTCGCAAAGTTGCTTCCTCTTCTAACCACTAGTAGCCTCGCCATCGCTCCTCCTCCACTCACTTCGGCGATCTTGTCTCTCACTTTACCCTAAATCATCGTCTCTCCTCCTTCTTCTACCTCTGTTGCTTTCATCTGGTATCTTCTTTCTCTTAGTCACTGAGAGCTTTCTTTTCCAACTTCACACACAGCTGTTACGTCTCCTCCTCTTCGCTTCATTCACACCGTCATCATCTCCATTGTGCTTCACGGCCTTGGTTCGTGCATGGGTCAGTCATGGGTCCTAATGGTTTGAGCTTCTTCCCGAGCCATTTTTGGTTGTTGTGACTCGTGCTTGTTAATGCTCTGCTTCGTGCTTTTGCCTTCAAGTAAGCTTTCGTTTTCCTGCTTTTGTTCTTATGACATTATGATACATTGGTGATTTGTTATTGATGATTTGTACTTTGCACTTTGGCATAGATTTACGCTTTGCCAACTTTGGAACAAGAGTAGTTGGCCTCTCTCTTCTTCGGTTCTGATGACCACACGATTCCTGGAGAACAAATTGAGGTTGGGTTTTTTTTTTTTTGAAATTTCACAAAGAAGTTACTGACTTTAAGATTTTGAATGCATGAGCTATAAATTTAAATCTTACTTGCTTACTACTGGGCAGTCTTCCCCTTCTTTCTTGTGGCTATGTTGTTTTTCTTTTCCTCCTGAAACTTTTTTGAAAATTCTATGCCAGCATTGTTGCTGTTTTTTCTTTTATTGTTTAATTTATAGAGTTCTTTGGGATAGGCTTGTTCTGGATTTACAGGCCCATCCTCATTTACGCAGCGTCTTCGCATTTTGAATATTATTGCTTGTTAATGCTAGCCATTTCCTACCTATCCATGTAATCCTGAGAAATGCATTATGTTCTTTTTTGTCATGAATATCACATTGTCTTCATTCTTTGTGTTTGGCTTGATTTATGTTTGTGGCGGATGAGGAAGGTTATTGCTTTTTATATGGCCTCATTAGAGAACCCGAATATCCATTTTTGCAATTTGTACACCACAAGTTAACCAATTATTCTGAACTAGAAATGGTTTCTTGAAAGATAAAGTACGCCTTTAACTATCAAAGGCTAAGAATCCATTAAACCATGAATGAAGTAATACTAAATTGTCCTAGAAGTATGTATAATACCTTATTCCAGTGTTTTAAAAGTGAAGCTTGCATTGAAATTAAAATCGTATACTCCCT